>NC_091012.1:130053309-130356339 GCF_041146395.1 Eulemur rufifrons
TAAATGGTAGCTTCATGGTCTGTTCCTTAAATGGATGTTCAAGTGTCTAATACACAAACGCCGGCCACAAATTCTCAAGAGATGATGATTGAGCATCACCACTCTCAGGTGTACCTACCCTTTGTAATGACAGATACAAGGCTCCTCCCCCCACCCCCCACTCCCAGCTCAGCCGTAGAACCATGAGTAGGAGGGGGTGACCGCAAGCTATAACAGGGTGCCCTTCTTGTGATGATACCCAGTGAATCCAGCAACTACTTAAGTGCAGCTTTATTTTAAACAGGAACTCATGAATACCAAATATGCTTTTATGCCATAAATTGGTTAACTAAGGTGATAAAGAATTTTAGGAGGATGCCTTGTGACTATCAAGTAAGATTTTCAGTGTTTCGTAATAAATTAATGATCCAATATCTGAGGTATCCTTTTCAATACTCTAAGAAAATCGGTAATTAGTTTTAGCATCTAACCAGCTTCAGATAACTAACTGATGAACTTTCAACATAAAGACAGCACTATATAGCACATTTACAGTTTGCATTGATGCTGACATATTCCCAGCCCTTCTCAGAAAGTTAAGGACCATCTGAAATTCGTTTCTACCGTTTATAGATTTTGACCCTTTGTCATAGATATGTGTAGTATTTTATTCAATACCCAGTATTTAAAATCAGATAGTTTGATGCTTATGACATTTTTTTGAAAATACAAGGTTAAATTTCCTTTTTCTTAAAATTTGAGGTAAATTTACAAATTATCCAATGCTTCATTCTACAAATTATATTTTTAATAGTTTTTAGGACATAAATGCATATTCAGAGACTATCTGGAATGTACGGCTGCTCTTTTTTACATGTCCTTATGTATAAATAACTTGACAAATATGAAACCATTATTAATTATGATAATTTCCATCTCTCTAGGAAATTGATGGGAAGGCTCTGCTACTACTGAAGAGTGATACGATAATGAAGTATATGGGTCTGAAGCTGGGGCCAGCATTAAAGTTATGTTACTACATTGAAAAACTTAAAGAAGGAAAATATAATTAAAAATAGGTATAAGTTTAGATTGGACATAATTCTCAGGTGTACTGATAGTTTTAATTTAAAAGTATTGTTCTTCTCTCAGAAGTTTTTGTTTTATAGAAGGTTCCTATAAAAATATTTTGTAAGAATTATAGCACTAAGTTAACAATTCAGTCTACTTCTTTTTTTTTTTTTTTTTTTTTTTTTGAGACAGAGTCTCGCTTTGTTGCCCGGGCTAGAGTGAGTGCCGTGGCGTCAGCCTAGCTCACAGCAACCTCAAACTCCTGGACTTAAGTGATCCTACTGCCTCAGCCTCCCGAGTAGCTGGGACTACAGGCATGTGCCACCATGCCCGGCTAATTTTTTGTATATATATATATTTTAGTTGGCCAGATAATTACTTTCTATTTTTAGTAGAGATGGGGTCTCGCTCTTGCTCAGGCTGGTCTCGAACTCCTGACCTTGAGCGATCCACCCGCCTCGGCCTCCCAGAGTGCTAGGATTACAGGCGTGAGTCAGTCTACTTCTTTAAAAACCATTTAACATGTTTGTATTAGCACATTCAAATTGGAAGTTTGTTCTTTTTCTTTTCATTATTTCATTGCACAGTTTACAAATACACGTCATGGAGTAAACATAGAAGAACCATTGATTTTGGTTAATCTTTATATCTAGAACCAAAACAGCTAAATCCCAAAGGGGAAAGTATCAGGGATTGACAACATCTATAATTAAATCCATGAGAATTTTTCCTCAGCAGAGAATTTAAAGGTGTACCTATAGGTATCATCTCTTTCTTAAATATTTTATCTGTCTGATACTCTTCAGTAATCTGTGTTCTTCCAGTTTCCAGAAGGGCATAGCCATATAAATTATTTTTCTTTCGTTTATTATTTCTCTGTTGTATTTGTTCATATTTAAAGGGAAAAAAGCTTATAAGCTTTCACAAAGTGTTCTTATCAGTTTTTGATGTTTTTTTTAAACCTATAGGTTTAGATAGAATGATAATTTTATGCAGGAAATATTTATACTGCAAGGGTGGTTTGGATGGAGTCTGTTTAAAATTTTTTCAATGAAATGCCTATTATTTTAAAACTTTCCATATTTTCGCTAAGCTTGGATATATAACTAGGCATTCATTTCTCACATCTCTATATGAAGATACCTGTGTCCAAATTTTTAAAAGATATATTTTATTGTATGTGTTTACTCTTCATATGATACTTTACCATATTTATATCTGCTATACCTATAGGTATACACACAAGTAAATCTTTTCTTTTTGAATATGGCACTTTGCACTGCCACGGAGGTAATGATGAACTACGTATAGAGTTAGACGTTTTTATTTTGTTAAAAAAATATATGTGCATTGTTTGTATCACCAGTACCTCTCAGCTTACTCTTCAGGGGATAAGAAACAATCTGTAGATTGGTTTTCATACAGGGAAGTTCTCTGTCCTATGCAATGTTTCTAATTAATTTCTAATGTTTCTAATTAATTTGCTTAGCTCTGAGCCATGTTTTCTGCTACACTTTGAAAGATACGTTAGTTCTGACTTAAGTGTTTGAGGCTTTATTTTATAAGTTAGAACCTTCAAGAGGAAATGGTGCTATATGTTTGTTGTTATTACTTTGTATAACGTTGGTGTAATGTTTATAAGCTATGAGAATGAGTTATAAAAGTTAGCCATTTGTTGTAAATCCCAATAAAATGTTCACCAGGGGCAAGAATATACATTTTGTTTTTAGAAAACCAAATGTTCTTTAGACATGAACGCAACTATTTAAAAAATGGCTGCATATATGTTATTCCTTATATGTTATACAAGATTTGTACTTAAAAACTTGGTCTTCTTTCAAATTGTTTGTATGAAGATGCTGTGCCCAGTTGAGCAGTCCTCAGGTGTTTATGTAACTACTATGTTTTGTAATTTCCATATTTTAAAATACAATAAAGTTAAATAACTGCAACAATTAATGTCAAAGCCTCAGGTTTGATTTTACTTACTTTGGCTGCATTACATTAACATATGAATTTGTTAGAATTGAAAAAGAGCCACTCTAGTAACTAGTTTTTGGCTTTATATCTCCAAATACTTGAATTTTTAAATCTGCCCTGATTCTACCGGTAAACAGATGCCTAGGAGCAAAGAGCTGATTTCTTATCGGGGTCTTAAATGAGACCCAGGGGACCTGTAAGAAGTTACATCAACGAGCTTTATCTCTGCTCATACTACTATGGATAATGCGAGCATGCTAGAAAATGCCAGTGCCCCTTAGCTATCTCATCCCATCTGAGTTCACACACCTGGCTGGCAACTCTGGTGGCTCTTTTACCATTGGGTGCCAGAGGCCATCTCCTGGATGCCCCTGCTGTTGGCCCTCTGCCTTCAGATGGCCCAGCATACGGGATACCCTGGGAGGATCAGGGATACAGCTGAGTAGCCTTAAGTATCCGCCCTCCACCCCTACTCCAGGAGCCGCTGCTCCATGCCGAGGGCCCCAGAAACTCTTAGTGCTGTTGCTGCTCAGCGGCGTGTCCTGTGGTTCACTGAAGACAATGGCGCCCTGGCTGAGGCTCCAGGGATGATCAGCGGGCTGGAACGGGCGTGCCAACTTGAGTGGTCTGAGACTTGGGTAATTCGGTGCCCCTTTTTTTCCCTATCTGGTTTGTAAATTTTTAGTTCAGAGACTATCGTGCCATACTACCCATCACGTGCATTTTCAAGGCTTTTCAAATGATCTTTCCTCATGCTTTGCCTCTCAGGCCATCCTTTGACCCTCCATCGCCAGCGGAATTCTGTACCTTGAGCTCTAAGACCTTCCGGGCACACCTAACATTGTGTTGGTCTTTCGTCTGTGTGATTTCTCACCGTTGGAATGTCTTATAGTACGTGTTCTAGAGTGGGATTGGCCACACTGTTAAACCTAGGCGTCCTATGGCCATAAAAATGCCATGCCCTTGTGTAATATTTGAAATTAAAACGTAAATATCGTGTCTAGTAACAGTGTCATGAGAAAAGGCGCTGCTTTTTCATGCTACAGAAAGGATTGTACTCACAGTTGGCTGAGTAAATGAAATAGGTTTAAATTTCTGGGGCCTCTTTCTACAGCTTGGTGCTGGGACTTGTGTACAAAGTCCTCTGATGCTGATCCAGGCGGAGAGGGAGAGCTCTAGGCTAGAGAGGACGTACAGACGGGCGCACCATTGCAGTGCGCGGCCGACAGTTTTCCTTCCTCTACCTCGCTGCTGTTTGCCCCGTTTTGTCCATTGGGTTGATGAAATTGAACCTTGAGAGCAACTCCCCATAGTAAGCACATACTCGGGCTGAGCTTGGCCACTCTCGCTGCCGAACTAGAGGCAGCTCTGATGTTACAGCGTTGCCGTCTCTGGCTTTAGGGGCACTATCAGCACTGAGGGGAGATCCTTAAGAAATAAGGGACCTGACTCCTAGGACCCCTTGAGCTGCCTAGAACATAATTGAGATGAACCAACATTCACGAAAAGGAGAACCTCAAAGACACTCGTGATAGAGCATGTGAGTCAGCCCCAAGTGACAATAAGTGGTGTGTCACAATGCTTCAGTAGTTGTGTGTGCCATTCTTCAGCCAAAGAACCAAAGCACTTAAGCACCTTTATTAGTGGAAATAATCCCTCAGGGGCAAGGGGCGGCCAGGGCAGGCTTATGGCCTCTGCGAGGCCCACTCCACCTTTGGCCTCACCCCTCCACCTGCTTGGGCTGGCCCGGGATGCTCAAGTCCACAGATGTCAGGGGCAGGGTAGGGTGTGCACACTCCGTGGGGGTAGAAGTCAATTCAGTGGGAGCAGGACACATACATTACACCTTCCTTTTGTATTCCCGTACGAGGAAAGAGATGAAGCTTCTCCGCAGTCAACATATGTCTTCACCAGTGTAGAGTGTTTGAAAGTGCTGGACGTTGTTGGTACTTGCCACCATCCCAGTTCTCAGCTCCTCCCGGTCATTAGAGGCATAAGCCCTGGAAGCGACACTTCCACACTCATTTGCCAGTAGAGTTGGATTCTTAGATTCACACTCTGTCATGATTTTGGAAGGAGGAAGGTAAGCAGAAGCCATTTCCCTCTGGTGGCTGCACAGGCCAGGCCTTTGAGTGTCAGTGGCAGATGGGTTTGCCAAGGGCCTTTGGCTGTCATCTCGGGATTCACTCCCTTCAGTTGAGGCCATTGGGGAAGATTCCCTGCAGCCCTTGCACGCCTGGATTTCTAGAGACTTCCTCACCTTGGACCCTGCCTTCCAACAGCTGTATAAGCTGATTATGTATTAAACCACCTCCATTCTGAAGACTGAGAATGGCTTGTGTGTTCCTGGTCGAAGCCTGACTCATTCACCTCCCTCAGCATGTCTGTCCTGTAGAGGTGGCCCACTGTTCAGAGAGGTTCCACAGAGAGGGGCCTTTATGTTAATATTACTTAGTTTAAATAAACTAGTATATTTCATCAAATCTGAGACTCCTTTGATTGTAAGATGTGCCATTGTTTAACGGACCAAATAGGGAAGGAAAATGCTGTCTATTAAATAATCGCTCACCATTGACTATAATATGTAAACCAATTTCATAGATGTTAAAATGTGGAAAAAATGGCTGGCTTAAGATGTATAAAATGTTAACTCTCCAAAGCTGAACAGGTGGTTGTAAAAGGTTAATGCAAAGAAACTGCATTAACCGAATTGAAGGTGAATAATGTAAGCCCAAGGGAACAGCGAGAAACGGGCAGAGCTCATCTGAGCTTTGCAATGATCACAGTACAAATTAAAACAAAAGCAATCTAATCAGATCTGCCCAAACTCACAACTACAAAGGAGACTTTGAAATGTGAAATTATATCCATTGTCATAAGCAAAAAACCTTATCATAAACGTATGTTTTCCCTTTAGGCATTAGCTAATACTAGGATGATGCCATCACATTTTAGCAAGACATTTAACAAATGCAATCCAGCAAGGGAAAAAAAGAGGAAGCTACAATGATTATAGGATACATGGCAACCACACGCAATGCCCGGACCTTGTTTAGGTCCTAATGAAAAGAACCAACAGTGAAAAGGCATGTATGAGACACTCCAGGAAAAAGTGATGTTAGATGACACTAAAGCGTTACTATTCATTTTGAACAATGGTGCTAATGGTATCATTATATTTTGAAAGAGTAGTGCCCTTATTGCTTAGAAATACATTATAAAAGTTTGCGAATTAAATGAGATGCTATTTGGGATTGCTTTGAAAGACTTCAACGGGGAAGGAGGTGTAGATGAAACAGGAGGGGGTTTATGTTGATTGTGGTTGAGGCCATACATGGGAATCCATTATACAAATCTCTAGTATGATGCATGTTTGAAAATTTCTATAATAAAAAGCTTAAGAAAAGTATTCAGAATATGAAGACAAATTGCTCTGTGTTTTTCAGAAATGTCTAGAGACAAGCAAAATTCAGTGTACCGAGAATTTCAGTAAATTAATGATAAATATTTAGACTCCTTCCTTGACGTTTCTTAATATTAGCCCAAAACAGGCCACTTACAACTAAGAAACACCTGTTCTTCCTGATGTCGTTAAAAAGGAAACAAAGTTGAAATAATAGGCGTAAAACAATAGGGTGCAAAGCGTCAACTCTCCTTTGTCCACAAATATTATCGGGAGGCATGTAGAAAACATCAGGAAGAACTGAAGACACAAATCTAGGATAAATCGCAGCGTGGCAGGTGTGCCATTCTGTTGCATGAAAATCCAGATGTTTCTGAAACTCGTCAGCTTACGGTGGGATCTGAGGGTGCTTTTCTGGAAGAAGCGATGATCGGAAAGGGAAGGCCTTCAGCCCTTCACCCCTCCCCCTCCACACTCTGCCCTCTCACAAGGTGCCTCCACCTCTCGCACCTTCTGGTGAATCCCCAAAGTATTGATACAAAGCTTGATCGTTGCGAAGTTGCTAGCATTCTCTCGGTTCGTTTCTTCCGGTTATTATCTCTCTAATTATATTTGCTTTTCAGACAAAGGGATTAATTTCCCTTTCCAGTCTCTTCTGCCATATGTACTTCTCTTACATATTCCTGGAAAAGCCCTCATGACTCATATTTGCCAGTATACCCTGTTCCCCGTGTTCACAAGTGTCTCTCCCCCAGCAGAGTCCACCCAAGGCCACATCATCGTAAACCATGTCACTACCAGGTGGCTTTCCGTATAGCATAAAATCCCTGCTTTCGCCCTGCTAGTTTACACTCTTAGAGCAGCCCTGGACACGTCGTCAGCAGTTGGCATCACTGTCACATGATAAGCTAGCCTGGGTGTTGGCATCGGGAATTCTGAGCAATCACCCCACTTTACCCCCAGATTTCCTCTTGTTAAAGTTCAGAGGCCAGGAAGTGTGGTCGTTAGTGGCTTGGCCGTGCTTCACCTCTTGCTTCTTTCCTTGAGGTTATGGCAATTCCCCAACACCCAGCACACCCCAGCCAAGGAGGCAGAGGAGACTGGTCCGATGCTTGGAGGTGGAGCGTGGGGGTCGAGCATGTGACCCCACGGGCACAGTGCTGCAGGCGGGAGCCGAGGCAAGAAGAGCCCCGACAGGAGCACTTGCTGCGCGTTGTATTTTTTAAAACCTACTGTGAAAGAAGCTGGAAGTGGGTAGGAGAAAACGCCCCGTAAAGGTGCTAAGTACTGACAGGCAGCTCGGCACAGGAGCGTGAACACCACGGGCAGGGTGCTGGACCTCAGGCAGGTTACGGTCTGTCTGGGAAGACAGCGTTACAAAACACAAACACCGAGGTAATTTGTAAGTGTGCAAACTGTGGCAAAGGTGAGGTAGCCCTGAGAGATACCCCAGGCGACCTTCACCTGGTGGAGAAGAATGAGGACGTGCCATTTCTGCCAAGCCCTGAAGGTGATGGGGGCAGGGGTGGGGGGAGGTGTGTGCTGAAGGCCAAGGACACCGGGGAGAGTGAGCTTCTGTCCATACGCGCCGGTCTCCCTTCTAGTGGGCGTGCGGGTTTCTTCCTAAGACGTCACTGATACAATGGTGACCATTTTAGGGATCGCCTTTATCTTCTCCCCCATGGCAAAACAATCATTCCCATAGCACATGTACTGAATGATCCGTCTCTGCCCAATGGTGACATTTTCACCTTTGTCATCTATTCAATCCTTATAAAATGTTTTCAAAATATAATGTATTTGTTATTTGTGTGGAACAAAATTACCTCCAAACTTAGCAGCTTAAGACAATCAACATTTACGATCTCGCACAGTTTCTGATGGTCAGAGATCTGGGAGCCTGTCTTCAAAACAGTGTGGAGAAAAAAACAATCTGGGAGCTACTTGGCGCAGGGCGTGGGGGCGATGGTTCTGGCTCAGGGGGTTACAAGAGGTCACACCCAGGAGGCCAGCCAGCAGTGTAGGCATCTGAAGGCTTGACCAGGACTGCGGGACCTGCTTCCAAGATGGCTCACTCACGTGTAGGTGACCAACTCATCCCGGTTTGCCTGCGACTTCCCTGGTGTTAGCACTGCAAGTCTTGTGTCCCGGCTAATGCTCAGTCCCGGGACGGTCGGCCACCCCACTCGCATGGCATGCACGCGCACTGGAACCCCCAGCCCCGCTCTGGCTGTTGGCAGCGGGCCCCAGTTCTTCTCACAGGGCTGCCCTCGGCAGGGAGCTGGTTCCCTCCAGGACAAGCCATCTGAGGCCGAGGCAGGAGAGTCAGAAGTGACCCAAGAGAGAGGCAAAGGCGTCCGTGCACCTTTCACAAAGCTGAGCACATGGTAAGCTACAAAGAACAAAGAACACGTGAATGACACAAAACAAAAACTATCTTTTGTAGCCTAGTGTCAGAGGTGACAGATGATGGCTTCTGCGGTTTCTATCGGTCCTGCAGATCATCCCTGACACGCTGGGACAGCGCGTTGCACGGGAGTGGGAGCACCAGGAGGCGGGGAGTGTTGGGGTCATCCCGGAGGCTGACACCGCCCGTGAAAAATGTTGAACTTAACCAGTCATTGAAGAAATACGAAGTAAAACAGGATGTATGTGATTCTCCAGCTTTTACAACTTTAGCAAAGGTCAAAACCGATATCAAATACACATACTAATGGGACATAAATTCGGTGTAACGTGTCCAGAAGGACACACAAAAAGCCTGAAAAATGCTCATGCCCATTGACTTAGTAATTTCACTACTTCAAATTTATCCTGCAGAAGTAACCATCTGCTCAAAGATAAAGATTTTAACAAGCCTATTCATCACAATCTCGTTAGTAATAGCAAAGAGTTAGTAAACGAATCCACAATAGGGCGACTGTTTAAATTATGTTACCCCCATTCAATGGGATACATTGCAGGCATTCACAATTCTACAGGGAAAGTTATTTGTTCACATGCAGAGCTAGTCACATGACATGTCCAGCAAAGCAGGCCACAGACAGGGATTGGTAGCCTTGCTTCTCTAGGGGATTCTATTGTGTGTTTATGTACAGATGTGTTTACATGTCTAGAAGACATTTTGGAAGATACACACCAATCTGTTTATAGTGGGAGTCTCGGGATGGGTGGGATTCTGGGTATGTTTCACTCCATTTGCTTATCTTCACTTCCTGATGTCTCTGCAGTGTATCGCTTTTACAATAATTGTTTAATTACAAGAACACAGGCCACATCATGTCCGAATCACTGTGGAAGAGAAATGGAAATAAAACATTGCCATTTAGCAGGCGGCAGAAACAACAAAAATATAAGGAAAAAAGCATAACTTATGTCAGAAGACCAACTTAATTTAATGACTATATATAAATAAACACTCACATTAAAAAGATTCAAGGATTGGTTTTTAAAACAATTATGTGCTTTTACCTACCTTGTCATTTGCCTGAAACATTAAAAATAAAGGGCTGGACAAAAAATCGATCAGCAAGAAAACAAAAAGTAGGCCACAGTGACAATAGTGACCCAGGCGGGGTAGAATTACAGGCAAAAAGCAGTCAACCAATCAGGACTCGCTACATGTGACAGGTTCAACGACAGGTCATGATCTTGTGTATGATCAATTACCCAGACTCGGCCGGGCGCGGTGGCTCACGCCTGTAATCCTAGCACTCTGGGAGGCCGAGGTGGGCGGATCGTTTGAGCTCAGGAGTTCGAGACCAGCCTGAGCAAGAGCGAGACCCCACCTCTACTAAAAATAGAAAGAAATTATATGGACAGCTAAAAATATATATAGAAAAAAAATTAGCCGGGCATGGTGGCGCATGCCTGTAGTCCCAGCTACTCGGGAGGCTGAGACAGGAAGATCGCTTGAGCTCAGGAGTTTGAGGTTGCTGTGAGCTAGGCTGATGCCACGGCACTCACTCTAGCCTGGGCAACAGAGTGAGACTCTGTCTCAAAAAAAAAAAAAAAAAAAAAAAAAAAAAAAATTACCCAGACTCAGAAAGTAGAAAGCAAAACCCCATAGACCGTACGGATAATTTAGCAGAAACGCAGCGGAAATGAAAGACTTTATCTTTCAGCCTTTGGCAGATGTAAGTGAAATTAAATGGCAGATATTGAAGTAACTGAAAAGGCATTGTCAACAGACATCAAATTCCAAACGAGAATACATTCTTTTCAGGAATCCATAGAACTTTCACAAAATTGAGTACCTGCTCCGCTACAAAGAACGCAGTGCAGTCTCGGACATTAAGTTGGAAGTTAATGAGACTCTGAGACACAAACAACAAAATCAACCATCCCCACCACTACCTTTCTAGCCACAGCTTCTTTCCGGAACATTCTCCTTGAGTTCCTGGCCTATGTAGACAACTGTTGACTAATGTCTCCACCTCCAAGCCCACGGGCATCTCCTGCTCAGCATACCTGAGTTTCCCCCCGTCTTCTTTTTGCCAGGCTTCCCCTCTCCAGTCCCTGCTTTGTTAGCAGCACCCTCGGGGAGGAGTCTTGTCATGAGTGTGCGTTTGCCACCCCTGCTGCCTGCGGTGCACCTCCAGATCATCCCTCAGGACACCTGTCTGAGCCCTGAGTGCCTGTGTTAACCCTCCCGCTTTCTCAGTGGCCTTGGACGCTAAAACATCCCTTGAAGGGCAGGGGTGGGGAGGAGAGGAAAGCACAGAGTGGTGAAACACCCACCTCCTCCTTCCTTCAGTTGTTATTGAAGCAGTTAGGACAGTACTTGGCTACTTTAACGGAGCCCAAATCCCAGGAGCTTCCAAAAGATAGAAACCTATTTCTCTTTCCTCTTCATGTTGGCTGCCAGAAGATGCTACACTTATATCAGGGATCCAGACCCCTCTCATCTTTTTGTTCTGCCCTCCTCAGTTATGTGGCTTCGATCACATGGCCAAACGTGGTTGCTGCAGCTCCTGCCATCACATCCACATCGCCATTCAGCCACTTCTAGCCTCTGGGGAGTGTTGTAACAAGGTGGTCACAAGCCCAGCCCAAAGGCTTTTAATCCAAAAAGAGGAGAACTGAATTAGTGGCCAACCAGCCTTCTCTGCCTCACCCATATATTTAGTTATCATCCTTGTATAGGTGACAGCTGAAGCTTAACTGATGCGATTAAAGCTGTAAGGTAGAAAACGTGGCAAGGACGAGGTTGATCAGCGAGTTGTTTGCAGCATGGGAGGCTGTGGGGACATGTGGGGAGTGGATGCTGGAGAGGACGGGGATTTGAGAGGAAATACTAGGAACTGAGACTTTGTGTCCCCTTCAATGACAATGTAGAGACAAGCAATTGTTAGAATTTGTTTTCAGTTATTTTTGGTATGGAACTGTTTCTTTGAAAGCCTCCCCAGGTTAACACTGGACATACTTCTGCGCTATAAACTAGAATGAGAGGGGCAGAGTGACAGAGAGCAAATCTTGGGGGAATTTTGAGAATCTAAGAGTGGCTCTAGCAAAGGTGTCAGTGGAGTACAGAAGACATAAGAAACACATCAGAGTCACGACATCACATCTTTCTACCATCTCCTGTGCTGCCAAGGCATTCGATCAACAGTCACCGGTGCCCTGGACAATGACAACCCCCCACAAACACAATGGTCTCCTGCTTTCGTTCCTGCCCCCTGCACCCCAGCATCCATAAACTAGCCCAAAGGATATTTTTTAAAAATAAATTTTCTTCTTAATTTTTTTTCTTAATTTTTTTTTTTTTTTTTTTTGAGACAGAGTCTCACTTTGTTGCCCGGGCTAGAGTGAGTGCCGTGGCATCAGCCTAGCTCACAGCAACCTCAAACTCCTGGGCTCAAGCAATCCTCCTGCCTCAGCCTCCTGAGTAGCTGGGAGTACAGGCATGCGCCACCATGCCTGGCTAATTTTTCTATATGTATTTTTAGATGTTCATATAATTTCTTTCTATTTTTAGTAGAGACGGGGGTCTCACTCTTGCTCAGGCTGGTCTCGAACTCCTGACCTCGAGCGATCCAGCCGCCTCGGCCTCCCAGAGTGCTAGGATTACAGGTGTGAGCCACCGCGCCCAGCCAATAAATTTTCATTTTACTACTCTGCCTACCACTAGCTTCACACTGTGTTTTGAGTAAAACCCCAAATACTTCTTAATGGCCTATAATAACCTACATGATCTGGTACTTCACATCACATTCTGACTTGCTATGATCCGTACCCACACATGATCTGGCTCTGTCAACTCCTCTTTTGCTGTAATTCTTACCCACATATAATCTGGACCATGACCCATCTCTTTCTTTCTTCCTGTGATCCATACTCACACGAGTTCTGGCTGTGCCCCTTCCTTTCTGTCTTCCTGTGTTCAATATCCAGAAAAGATCTGGTCTCTGCCACTCTCTGTCTTCATATGGTCCATACTCACACACAGTTAGGTCCTTGTCTCTCTCCTTTAAAATTACTGATCCATACCCACACACGATCTGGCTCTGCCAGTATCTTTCTGTCTCACTATAATCAATTTCCACCTATGATTTGGAATCTGCAGCATCTCTTTCTTTCTTACTGCGATCCATACCCACAGAAGATATGGTTCTGTCCATTTCTTTCTGCCTTCCTGTGAGCCATATCCAGAAATGATCTGTTTTCTGCCACTTTTCTCTTGCGATCCATACCCACACATGGTCGGGTAATCTGGCCCTCTCCTAAATCACTGTGATCCATACCAACACATGATCTGGACCCTGCATCATCTCATTCTGTCTTCCTGTGATCCATATCCACACATGAAATGCCTCTTCCAGTCTCTTTCTGTCTTCCTGAGATCCATACCCACACACGATACCATCCCTACCCATCTCTTTCTATCTTACTGTGATTCATACCCACCCATATATTAATAATTGCCCATAACCTACTCACTTAATATAATCCATGCCAACCTATGATCTTGCCTTGCCCATAACTTTCTGTCTAGCAGTGATTCATACATGCACGTGGTCTGCTCTAAACCTATCCTTCTCTTTCTTTCTTACTTTGATCCATACTCACACGTGACCTTGCTCTGTTCACATCTTTTGTATTACTATCATCCATCCCTACACATAACCTGGAACTGCCCCATCTCTTTCTTCTTACTGAGATCCATAGCACGTGATCTGGCTCTGTGCATGTGTTTCTGTCTTCCTGAGATCCATTCCCACACGTGTACTAGCCACAAGCCTCTGTTTCTTTCTAACTATGATGCACATCCACATCTAATTTTTGTTTTAGTAGAGATGGGGTCTTGCTTTTGCTCAGGCTGGTCTCGAGCCCCTGAGCTCAAACGATCCACCTGCCTCAGCCTCCCAGAGTGCTAGGATTACAGGCGTGAGGCACTGTGCCCGGCCCTCAGTAAGTCTTCATTAAACGAATAAGTGAATCTGGAGTGATTCCACAGCCGGGCAAGAGTGGTGACTAGCATTAAAATACACGGAGAGAACGAGGAAGAAGAAAACTGAGAGTAGCCAGGGAAGCTGGAACTGAGAAAGCCATCAGCTAGCGACGGGCAAACTGTCCCAGGAGAATGGAGGAGGTGGAAGGTGCTGGCAGACGAAAAGGAGGGACTCGGTGGGGCGTTCAGGGAGGAAAAGAGATTTGAGAATTTGGGCGGCCAAAGAAGAAAAAATGTAGCCTCAAGGGCTTTGCTTTCCTTTGGGGAGGGCTGGCCCTGCGCTCGTGTTCCTGGGGTCCCCGGGGGGCAGACGGAGGGCTTGGCTCCAGGCGCCAGGAGCCCCGTGTTCACACAGACAGGAGGGAGGAGCGGTGGGCGGGATGAAGGTGTCCGAGGGCAACAGGCCCAGAGGGAGACTCAGAGGCGGGAGGCCGGGCTCGGCGGAGTTCACGTGGGAGGGCCTCGGGCTCAGTGAAAGTGTTGGGGGCTTGATGTGCTCCTGGTGCAGCCGTGGGAACGAGAGACCACCAGACACGGAGACCGTTGGAAACAGCCACTGGGCCCGGCAGGGCGCGTGTCCCATTGCAGGTAGCCTCTTTTTGCGGTGGGAGAAGTCGTGGAGTTGAAGGGATGGCCCAGAGGCTTCTCAAGCCATCCTCGGAGGGCACAGGGGTGACAGGGCAGCAGAGAGTGGGGGCGCAGCCCTGGAAGTCATGGGGGCGAGAGTCCAAGACCAGGGTGCCCCCTGGGGAAGGGCAATAAGTGGGCTCGCGCTCCAGTGTGTGCACGTTACAAAGTCAACATAAAGCCAGAAATTCTAGTAGAAGCAGACGTTCTCCAGTGTTCCTCTACACCCCTGGGGGATTCTCCGGGACCCCACCGTGGAGGGCCCTGCTAATGGGGTGAGTGGAGGTGACGTGCTGGGGCCACCTGTCCTCAGGGCCGGCTCCTGCTGGCTTTCCCCTGACGACAAAAGGCCCCTCCGTAGAGTTTCCCTTGTCTCTCCTTTGGAGCATGTCCTCCGTCCAAGAGCACCAGAGTCTTTGCGGGTATGTTCCAAAGAGGTTTGAACGGCAAACCCCCACCCAAGGTACCCGGGGTTGGGCCCCACTGCTCGGCCATCTTCTGTCTGTGTGGCTTTGGTCACATCACTTACACAATCTGAGTCTGTTTTCTCCTTGGCACAATGAGGATCGCCCCTCCCCCCAGGGTCGTGACAGTTCAGGGAGATCAAGAAGGGGAAGTGTCTTGTCACAAAGGGGCTCAAACTGTCTGTCCCTGTCTTCCCACATCCCCGCTCCCCTGGCCCCACTCCCTTTTCTATGTCCTGTCCACAGCTCGCCCCTAATTGCACCGGAGCCCCAGGAAAGCAGCTGCGTGGCCTTGACAGCAAAGAAGACTTTAAATTCCTTCCCAGAGAAATTTGAGCAAGGTGTTGGAGATCAGGGCCTGGATCAGGAGGGACCCTGGGTCAGCTTTGGGTGGGATCCCAAGAGCTGTGGGAAGCAATGAAAGGATTATAACTGGGGTGGTCACACGCTCAGGTCTGCATTCTAGACAGATCATTCTGGCAGCCCTTGGGGGAGGGGTGGGAGCTCTCACAAGCGGGAACTCACCATTCCCTATGTGCAGCACCTGGGTGTGCATCCCATCCATGTATTTTCCTTGGGGTCAAGTCCAGCGATTTCATCCTGCCTTTTTGGGCTTTTCTCAGGAATGAGGTGTCCCTCTGAGTGTAGCCCAAGTTTTTGGGTTAATTACAGTGAGCAAACGGTTAAGCACAGCTAGCTTTTTCTTTGAAATGACAGAAGAAATTACTTTATCCTATTTCAAAAAAAAAAAAAAAAAGAACCACAGTGGCTCACACCTGTCTATAATCCTAGCACTTTGGGAGGCTGAGGTGGGAGGATCACTTGAGGCCAGGAGTTTGAGACCAACCGGGCAATATAGAGAGACCCTGTCGCTACCAAAAAAAGCTCTAAAAAAATAGCTGAATGTGGTTGTGTGTACTTGTAGTCCTAGCTGCTCAGGAGGCTGAGGCAGGAGGATCCTTTGAGTCCAGGGGTTTTGAGGTTACCTTAAGGTATGATTGGGTCGCTGCACTCCAGCCTGGGCAACAGAGCAAAACTCTGTCTGTAAAATAGAAAAAACTAAAAATAGAAAAAAGATATTACTTTAAAGCTTGCCTTACGTCGGAGAAATTAGCTTTTCGCAGTGGTCTTAGTGGAACTTTTGACTAGAGCCTTTTAATGACTGCCTTGCCCATTTGCTTTCTCAGAATTGAAATGTCAGGATTACAAATTGAGAAAGGCAACCAGGAACCTTGACCGTGTGTGATCTGGATTCGAGGCTGCAGACTCCCTGTTGAGGCCTCAGGAACCAAAAGTTCTGGGCCAGGCGGGAGGGCAGAGTGTGCTGTGGCTCACCCTCCTGGGGACATGAAAGGGCAGGATGATGTGGACTGTCCCCCACTCAACTGCTGGCAACCAAGGAGGACACACGAGCAATCAGAAAGTGACGTGGGATTTGCTTCACCACCAGGAAGGAGGCAAGTGAGATGTGGGTCCTGGAGTATTGCACCTGGTGGTGATCAGGTGGCCTGGCAGTGTCAGAGGAGGTGACAGCCAAGGTTGCCCCTCACTAGGGGGCCTCCTCCAGCTGGATGCTGCTGCCACCTCCTGCTACCCCCAGGGCACACCCGGGGCACCCCGATCTCTGGACACCCCTCTCCTCCCAGGGGCCTCTGTCCTAGACTCAGCCTGGGAGACAGACTGGAGTTTTTGGGAAAATTTTACTTCACCCGGGGCTACCCTTTTGTAGGTAATACAAAAATGGGGAAGTGTCAGCCTGTCACTCTGTCCCGGGCTCATTTCTGTCCCCTTCTCAGTGTCTATCTCAGCCCCATCCATCTCTCTCTCTCTCACACACAAACACACACACACAGGCACACACCCGCACACCCGCACACACGCAGGCACACACAGGCACAGACACAGGCACACACATGCGCACACACAGGCACACACACATGCACACACATGCACACACGCGCACACACAGGCACACGCGCACACACGTGCACACACGTGCACACACACACACACTCACAGGCACACGCACCTCTGTCAATGAGCCCATGGCATGCAGCTTTCACAGCCACTAGGACGCAGCCTCGCGCTGCTCCAAGGCTCTTCTGGGCCTTTCCCTGTCTTTAGGAAGAAAACAGAAGTTTGTCAGACACGCCCTTGGAGCCAAAGACCCCGCTGCGCACACAGGGCAGCCAGCAAAGCCGCGGGGAGGGCCACGCAGGGGCTCAGGCCCACCCCGAGCCACCAGGGCTCCCCGCCGCGGGGGGCGACCCTCGGTGCCTTGTGAAGTCGCCCGGGTTTGGGGCAGGCGGACTGGAGCAGAACGGGAACGCGGGGTCACGGCACGTGGTGAGGGTCAATTCCGCCAGCGAGCGCTCCGTGCCCCCGCCCTGTGCCGCGGCCATTTTGTTGCCAGGAGGCTGCATTCAAGTCACTTCATCCTCTTCTTGCCAGCACCGCAGGGTCGGCCGGCGCTTCGGCTGCACCTGCACCGGGTTGACCGCGTGAACCTGCCGGGTCCGCGTGACGCACAGTGTCGCGGTCCCGTGGGGGCACCGCATGGGGCAGGGCGGTGATCTCGGCCTGGCTGTCCGTGGCGATACCCTGGAGCTTTTCAGCCCCAGCGCGGCGCCCAACCAGCCAGGTGGGACTCTCTGGGCCCAGGCTGGGCGGCAGGAGTCTCTACAGCTCCCCTGGGGACCCTGGGTGCAGCCTGGTGGAGAACCAGGCGTGTGGCAGAGTGACCAGTGCCGGGTGTGAGTAGCCTGCCCTTTCCCTGTCCCCCGAACCCTCGGCTCCAGGGCAGGGCCTGCCGGTCTTGGCCTGTGTCCCCGCCACTTGTCCCCTCTAGCTTCCCTGGGGAGCATGTGTCCCCCTCCTTTCCTCGGCCACATTCCAAGATCCCCAACAACCTTTCTCTGCTCTGTTCATCTTGTCCCCAGAGACGTTGAGGCCATCACCTCGGCTCCACACACTGCAGTGTGTGGTGTCCCCTGTTTTCACTTTAGCCTGTGACAAAGTCATAGGCCGGGGAGCCTCTCTCCCAGGCTTTGCTGCCACACCGTTTCCCATGAATGCAGGGTGAGGGGGCTCCTTTCTGAAAACTTGGACCCTCCAGGATTTGCGGTCGGGGCCCTTCCCCCACCGACGTCATTAAGATGCTGACAGAACTGGCTTCCTTCAGAGGACCGGAGTCGCTAGCCAGGTGCCTGTGCCAGCACTGCTCTGTCGGGAAGTTCCCTGTGGTTGTTCAGGGGTGGGAGGGGGTGCTGCGGAAGGCTCTGTCCCTCCCGCATAGATGTTTTTATTTCTCCTTTCTCTGCTATCTTATCTTCTCCTGTATCTTGTTATATTTCACTTTGTGCTGGATATTCTATTTAAAAATTACTTGTAAAAAACAAAAATTCTTTGTAGACATAAGTTGACATTATCTTTGCAAGAGAAACTTTTTGTTTGCTTACGCCAGACGCCTGGGCGTGCTAAATTCCCAGGGGACATGAGGGTGATCTATGGACCACGTGGTTAACTGTTGGTTAATTTGGGGTCACTTTTACTCTGAAGATAAGTCTTTTTGTGGTCCCAGTCCAAGGCAGGGGGTGGTTTACCAGCTCCCCTCCCTTGGTGGGTCTCAGGTTGTGCCTTTTGTCTCTCAGTCTCACAAAGCCACCTGTAGCTCAGCCTCTTTTGGCCTTTCCTGGGTCAGTAAATGTCCAAGAGCAAAAGCAATCCTCTGAGCTTTTAATACCTCTCTAGGTTTCTGGCCTTTCCCAGATTTTAGCTGAATAATTGTTAACTTTATGATGTTCCTTAATGTCATTTTAAAATGATCTCATCCAGTTTTTTTTTTGGTTGTCTTTTAGCAGAATGGCAGCTCTGCATCCACCAGTCCACACTTACAGGCCGCAGGACTCCAGGTTGCCATGACTGGGTGTCTGTCTGTAGCCTCTGTGGTGCAGCTTGCACCTGAGAACAGGTAGATAGCATTTCCAGCATCTCGTCCCTCTTCTCCCCCTGCTGGGTGGCCTCCCTTGCCTGTAGTTCACTACTTTTCTTCCCCATTCAGGTTTATGTAGCTTAGACAGACCAAAAAATGGAAAGCTCACCTTAGGCATGACAGAAAGGAAAATATTTCTTCCCTTTGTTCCATCTCCCTCCATCTCCGCTCTTCTCAGCAGTGAGGCACATGAATGGAGAGGACTGACCGGAAATGAAACTGAAGGGGAATGTTGAGCATCTGTTGGCTATTCAGTTACATTCCATGAGCAAACCTGTGTACCTGTTGAGTAGTAGGGGCCGGAAGGGAATCCCAAAACGTGGGTGCATCAGTCTGGGTCCAATATGAAGAGAAAAACCACACAGTAATTTGAACAGGGAAAGATTAATGTAAAGAAGTATTAAGTGTAACAGAGGATTAGAGTAATGAAGGATTAGCTAGTAAGAAATAAAGAAAACTCTAAAGAATATATAAATCACAGCTATAAAGAACAGGTACTACCCTTAGGGCTGAGATAGAGTGCCCAAGACTCACTGCATGGCAGACAAGTCACTGGTGGACCTTGCTGTAAATCCATGTTCTCTGTAGCTTGCCAGAAATGCACCTTCCAAAACTTGCTGTAAATATGCCCTCTGCAAGTACTAGAAACCTGCCCGCTAGAATTTGCCAGAAATCTCCCTCTAGGGTGCAGGGGAAAGCTGCACTTTACAACAACCTGCCCAGAGAACACATGGGAACCAGGAGGTTAAACCCTTTCTTCCTACAATCTCTCTCCAGCACCTCCTACTGAGAAAAACTTTAGTTGTGCCACAGGCAAAGGGAAAGCTATTTAAAGGGCTCCTATCCATTTTCAGAGCCAGCAAAATGGGTTGCAGTTCGAACTGGGAGGCCATACATCAATAACCAGCACAGCGTATCCGTTCCAGTCCTCAGTTTCTCTATGCATCCTCCTACATACATTTACACACTTACACAACAGCAAAACAACTCTGTACTTGTACGTAACAAGGTACACTTCTCCTTGTTACCAGTAAAGAAATTCTCACCCTTCTCCCAAATGAGGAGACGCACAGTCCCAAGAGTCACTGTATAACTGACACTGTTGGGAAATAGAGTTAAGAGACATGGGAAGTTTCAGGAGTTTTGCAGGGCTTTGCCTTGAAGGAATCTGTGGGCTTGTTAGTTCACAGACCAGAAGCTACTTAGCAACAAGGGGGGCATTTCACCGATCAGGGGCGACTACAAGGCGGCGTGGATCTCAAGGCCTGCAAGCCAGCGCCCAGAGCTTCTGTAAGGTAGAGCTCGGCATGGGGCCCAAGGCTAAGAAACTGACTGAGGGATGTCAGCCCAGCAGACAACCTGCAGCTGGAACTATCATAAACCTCAAGACTATTTCTGTTTCACTCCTGACCCCATGTCTCGGTATATAGAGAAATATATTAGATAAGTATATAGGCTCGGTGTTCCTGTTTTATATGTTTTTATTTTTAACTTGTATGCTTAGCTAGGTCTATTCGTAACTTAGGGCGTAAAATGTTTATCTTGGAAAAATTTTGTAACTGTTTACTCTTATAGATAGAATTAGGTAAGGGATCTCTTGAAAACTTTGGAGGGCCTTAAATCCTAAATGAATAATCTGGACACATAATTCTATGATCAAGGACAACTACTTGCTGTGCCAATAAATATTGATGTGGGACTTCACTCAGGGCCTCCTGGATCATGGGAATGCTGGAGGACCCCTAACTTTCCCATCACTTTAAACTACACTTTGTCTCTGTCTCTATTATTTCCAAATCTCTTGTGACGATCCTGCCTGGGACTCATTTTGTTGGGAGAGTAGCTAACTCCCAGCATGACACAGTGAGGAAATGGCAGGGAAATCCCACGCACTGGGCTGGATGCTTTATATTTTACAACATTTAATTCTTAGAATCTTGTGAGGGAGGTGGTGTTCAAATGTAAATAAGACATGGTGCTGCTCCCCAGAAACTCAGAAGGAGAGGGGCATGTTGACCATGAGTTGTAATATCAGGTAAAGTAATTGAAGTGCTAAAAGGGAGGTGAACATTACCTGCTGTGGAATCCTAGAGGAGTGACTGACTCACTCTTACGGGGGGCTACAGGAAAGTGTCTTGGTGGAGGTATTATTAGAACAGATGTAGTACTGGAACAGGCTTCGAAGGATGTGAAGAATTTCCAGATGCAACTGAGCCAGAGGTAAAATCCCACAGTAGACGTGAGCATGTGCTATGGGGGCTGACAGGAGTGTTCAAATCCTAACTCTGCCACTAGCCTTGTGGTTTTGAGAAAAGTAAACTTTCTACATTTCAGTTTTGTCATCTTTAAAATGGGACACTAGGCCAGGCGTGGTGGCTCACGCTTGTAATCCTAGCATTTGGGAGGCCGAGGCGGGAGGATCGCTTGAGCTCAGGAGTTTGAGACCAGCCTGAGCAAGAGCGAGACCCCTCCTCTTCTAAAAAATGGAAAGAGTTAGCCGGGCGTGTTGGCGTGCGCCTGTAATCCCAGCAACTCGGGAGGCTGAGGTAGGAGGATAGCTTGAGCCCAGGAGTTTGAGGTTGCTGTTGCTAGGCAGGAGGAAGACAGGGGCCAAGCTTGGTATAGCCCCGACCACCCCTCCCCCAGAGTCGCGCACGCACGCTGGGCGCTACTGCGCAGTCGCAAAACCTTTTTTTAGGCAGTGAGTTTCACGCTCCAGCCGTTTGGGGTCTCAGTCTTCCGCAGACTCCTCGTGGCAACGGTCGTTACACGGCAGCAGCCCAGACGCCGAGCCTCAGGCTCTCAGAGCCAGGCGCCTCCACCTCACGATGTCCGATGAACGGGGTAAGGGACCCTCCCCTCAGCTGCCCACTAGCTCCTGTGTCAGGCTCTGACAGAGTTCAGACAGTGCCCACTTAGACGGCCACACGGTAGACTGCTGGATTGGCTGGTCATCAGCTGGGGAGTGTCCAGTGGTGGCCTCCGGGCAGTGGCCGCCAATTGGTCAGCAAGGTTGGCCCCGATTAGTCAGCGCGTGGGAACCCCGAGTATGGCCCGGGGTCCAGGGCATACCAGGGGCTCAAGACCCTGAGCCTCGTGGAGTCCCTGCGGTTTGCGGTGTTCCGGGAGCCGGAGGCTTCTCAGGGGCTTGAGGAGACCCGAGGACTCACAGAGTCTCGGAGGCTCGCAGCGTCCCAGGGGCTCGTGGCGACTCTGGGATTCCCATCCTTCCCCGGGTTCGTGGCGTCCCTGTGGCTGTCGGTGTGTGTGTGGGGGGGATTGAGGTGACTTTGGGGCTCGCGCGGGCTCCCGGGGGCTTGAGGTGACCCTGCACCTCGTGGCGTCCCAGGGGCTCGTGGCGACTCTGGGATTCCCATCGTCCCCCGGGTTCGTGGCGTCCCTGTGGCTGTCGGTGTGTGTGTGTCGGGGGGCGCTCGAGGTTACTTGGGGGCTCGCGGGGGCTCCCGGGGGCTTGAGGTGACCCTGCACCTCGTGGCGTCCCAGGGGCTCGGGGCGACTCTGGGATTCCCATCCTTCCCCGGGTTCGTGGCGTCCTCTGTGGCTGTCGGTGTCGGGGGGGTGGGGGTGGGGGGGCTTGAGGTTACTTTGGGGCTCGCGCGGGCTCCCGGGGCTTGAGGTGACCCTGCACCTCGTGGCGTCCCAGGGGCTTGTGGCGACTCTGGGATTCCCATCGTCCCCGGGTTCGTAGCGTCCCTGTGGCTGTCGGTGTCGGGGGGGGTGGGGGGGTGGGGCTTGAGGTCACTTTGGGGCTCGCGAGGGCTCCCGGGGGCTTGGGGTGACCCTGCACCTCGTGGCGTCCCAGGGGCTCGTGGCGACTCTGGGATTCCCATCGTCCCCGGGTTCGTGGCGTCCCTGTGGCTGTCGGTGTCGGGGGGGTGGGGGGTGGGGTGGGGCTTGAAGTGACTTTGGGGCTCGCGTGGGCTCCCGTGGGTTTGAGGTGATCCTGCACCTCGTGGCATCCCAGGGGCTTGTGGCGACTCTGGGATTCCCATCGTCCCCGGGTTCGTGGCGTCCCTGTGGCTGTCGGTGTCGGGGGGGGGGCGGGGGGCTTGAGGTGACTTTGGGGCTCGCGCGGGCTCCCGGGGGTTTGAGGTGATCCTGCACCTCGTGGCGTCCCAGGGGCTCCTGGCGACTCTGAGATTCCCATCCTTCCCTGGGTTCGTGGCGTCCTCTGTGGCTGTCGGTTTCGGGGGGTGGGGGGGCTCGAGGTGACTTTGGGGCTCGCGCGGGCTCCTGGGGGCTTGAGGTTACCCCGTGCCTCATGGCGCCCCTGAGGCTCGCGGCAACCCTGGGCCTCACAGAGTCCCTGGAGTTTGTGGCATCCCAGGAGCTCGAGGTGACCCCAGGGCTTGTGGTGAATGCGCATCGAGCGGTTGGTCATGGTTTCTGGCGTGAGGGCCCGCGGTTCTTTCTAGAACCTCGAGCGGCGGCAAAACAGTCTCGTCAGTCGCGATCCGGGAGGCGGAGCCATTGCGAGCCGTTTCTTCGTGCCCTCCAGAGGGCGGCGTGGGGACTCTTGAGCCCGCGCTTTTTCCTTGAACTTTTTTTTTTTGGGCTCGTGTGCAGCTGCTGAGCACAGCCCTGTGCGATTTGCCTTAAGGCTAGGGCTCTTCTAGGGGGAGGGGATTTGTTTTGCGGGACAGAGTGAGTCTGCACTTTGCAGCCTTAGATTTCAGCCGCGCTGAGGTGAGGTGATTTGGGTGGTTCTCACGACTCTCCCGGGATGCCAGAACGTGTCAGCTTTTGAGATTTGGCAATTTATTAGGTGCTTGGTGCTGACTTTCTGGGACGAGTTAATACTTTTTCAGCCTTTCTCTTTTTCGTGGAGGTGGGTGGGAGGGCAAGGAAGGACCCAGACTCTCAGGGTTTTTTTTTTTTTCTCTCTCTTCCTTATCATTTTCTTTCTTGTTTTTTTTTTTTTTTAATTTCAGCTTATGATGGGGGTACAAAAGTTCAGATTACATACATTGCCCATGTACCTCCTATCCCCCCGACTCTCAGGCTTTTACAGAGGTTTGTTTAAAGAATGGACAAACTGGCGAGTTGATTCATATAAATTCTTGTGAGATTGAGAGGTAGATTTTGAGGCTTTAATGGTAACCGGGTTTGAGCAAAGATAGACAGAGCAGCCTCGCTGTTTTATTGTAAATACATAAAGGAAGGGGAAGAAAAAAAAGATGTAGGGGTGTTGTGGAGAAGTCTCTGGGTATGGAGCCTGCTCTTTGCTTCACGAGGGCAGATGCCAGAGTCAGGAAATACTGCAAAATGTGGGGATCCCTGCAAAGCAGGGGAGCCCATTTGTTCCCAGTCGAGAGCCCAGCCCGCCGAAGTCTGGTCATTTGATAGAAAAGGCTCTACTTTAGTCTGTGGGGAATCGCTTCCCTCCCTCCTCTATCCCGCTCTGCCCCAGTTCGGACTGCTCTAAGGTTTTGTAACATGAAGTGGTAAACTGGTTTAAGGTTTACAGACAGTAATTTTCCAGGCAATTTTTCTGCATAGTGTTTTATACAGCAGAATATGAGCTAGATGCAGTTTCGAGCCTCCCTTCTCTGGCCCGCAGCAAGTGCTGGGCGATGGGATACAATTTTGGCCTCGTTATCCACCATCTGGCAAACTTTGGCGTCTCTAAAGTTTAATAGGGACAACGGAAGGGCTGCCTTTGAGAGTCCTCCCAGAAGATTTAGAAAGTGGCTCGCGGTGGCTCATGCCTGTAATCCTAGCACTCTGGGAGGCCGAGGCGGGAGGGTCGCTTGAGGTCAGGAGTTCCAGACCAGCCTGAGCAAGAGAGAGACCCATCTCTACTAAAAAATAGAAAGAAATTAACCAGACAACTAAAAATATATAGAAAAAACTAGCCGGGCATGGTGGCACAAGCCTGTAGTCCCAGCTACTTGGGAGGCTGAGGCAGTAGGATTGCTTGAGCCCAAGAGTTTTAGGTTGCTGTGAGCTAGGCTGATGCCACAGCACTCTAACCCGAGCAACAGAGTGAGACTCTGTCTCAAAAAAAAAGCCTATCATTGAACATACTGTAGGATGGGCTAGGTGGCCACGTGTCTTACATGAGAAGAAATTTATTGGTCTTACGAAATTAGAAGTATTAGAAATAATTATCTATGTGTGTGTATACATACATATATATTTCAAAGCTTCTTGCTAAGCAATTGATTTGTTAGCTGACTTGTAATGATTACAGATATCAAAATACTTAATACGATTTTTTCAGCTCAAATGTTTTTTATTTTTTTTTTTTATTTTATTTTTTTTTTTGTTGAGACAGAGTCTCACTTTGTTGCCCAGGCTAGAGTGAGTGCCGTGGCGTCAGCTTAGCTCACAGCAACCTCAGACTCCTTGGCTTAAGCGATCCTACTGCCTCAGCCTCCCGAGTAGCTGGGACTACAGGCATGCGCCACTATGCCCGGCTAATTTTTTCTATATAGATTTTTAGTTGTCCATATAATGTCTTTCTATTTTTAGTAGAGACGGGGTCTCGCTCAGGCTGGTCTCGAACTCCTGACCTTGAGCAATCCACCCGCCTCGGCCTCCCAGAGTGCTAGGATTACAGGCGTGAGCCACCGCGCCCGGCCTCAAATGTTTTTTAAACAATCCATAACTTTATAAGGTTATGGATTCTAGAAATTTTATTTAATCTAAACTTTCTCTTTGCTTATTCTTAGATTTCGTTATTGTAACTATTGACGATGACAATGATGTTATCACCGATGATGATGATGATGTGACAGTTGATTCTCAATCAGAAGTTTCTCAGGACATACATCCCACTGATGACATGGAGACCGTACAGTCAGATGTTCCAGACAGCAGTGGTAACGGTCAGGTTCCATCCCAAATGTCATATGGTAATTTTGTTAAATTTCCTCCTGGACAAAATTTTGCTCTCTGGTCTCCATTTCCAGTAAATTGCTTAAATCTTCCTATAACCTTTACATTAATTAGTTATTACCAGAGCACCAAGTTTTGTGGTAATGCTTCAGTGTTTACTTATGCTTGCATTTTCCCTTCCCTTAAGCTTTGCCACATCTCCTTTTCCCTTCTTGCTCTATGGGGGACAGTCTCAAAAGGCATTGCGGGGAATATATTTTCTGTCTATGGAAAATTATTTATATCTGGCAGTTATAACTATATGGTGGCAAAGGAAAAGTGAAAAGCTAAAACTGAACTTATAGGAAAAGCAGCTTGGGTCAAGAGTCCATGGAGCAGATGACATGATTATCTATGTAGAAAGTCTTAAAGAATCAACAAAAATCTGGAAGTAGTATGTGATTATAGGAAGGTTGCAGCATACAAGGTTAATATATGAAAGTTCATCACTTTACTACATACAAGCAATAAACAATTGGAATTTGAAATTAAAAACACAATTCTACTTACATTAGTACCCAAAAGGGTCCATGGAAAATGGAGTCCTGCAACCAGAACTGCTGTAGCTACTTGTCCTTCGAATGTTTGTTTCCCCACCACAGCATTGAAAGAAATGGGAGACTATTCATATCCCCACTTGTACAGAGAGCCTAGAGACATTAACCACTTGGAATATTTCTTCTGTAGCTATATGACAATTTGTTCTTTACCCTTTGCTTAGAGAATTGGGTTTCCTACTCTTTAAAACATTGATATGTTACTGCTTAGGTTGGAGGTTGGCAAACGTTTTCTGTAAGGGGCCAGATAGTAAATATTTTAAGCTTTGCAGGCCTTAAGGTCTCTGTCTTAAGTATTTAACTCTGCCATTGTAGCAGGAAAGCAGCTGATATGTAAACAGGTGGTCGTGGCTGTGTTTCAGTAAAACTTTATGGATACCGAAATTTGAATTTCCTATAACTTTCCCATTTTATGAGATATTTTTTTCTGCAATAATTTAGAAATATATATATATATATATAAAAACCCCAACATTCTTAGCTTGTGGGCTATATAAAAACAGGTGGCAGGATAGATTTGGTCCAGAGTTGTGGTTTGCTGACCCTGATCTAACTGATGCCAAAAAGTCATTTGATACCACTCATCTTTTCTGGTTTTAAAGCTACATGCAGGGCCAGCAGGCTACTTCCTTAGTGTGTTATAGAACATCTGTCTGACTCCAGTGGCCCTCCTTAGTGGGAAAGAATTTTGAAATGTGGATACCAACCCATTATTTCTACTTCTAGGAATTTGTCTCCTAGAATGACTTGCAGAAGCGTAAGACTGTTTGACAGCATTCTTTGCAAGAGCAAAACTTTAGAAGTCACTTGAATATCTATGAATCAGGGACTGGTTAAATAAATTATGGCTTATCTACATAACAGAAAACTACGGAGTTTTTAAGTTGACTGCAGTATATCTAAAGGCATTGGTTTGGAAAGACCAATGCATGTTTAGCAATAAAAGGAGGTTGCAGAGCAGTGCTTATAGTCTGATCTCTTTTATCTATCTAACTGGTGGAAAAAACTCAGAATAGGACATTTCAGAAAAGGTAGCCAAGTAATTATTTTTATTATGTTAAAATATACGTAACATAATATTTATCATTTTAACCATTTGTAAGTGTACAATTAAGTGGAATTAAATACGTTCAGAATGTTGTATAATGATCACCATTATCTATACCCAAAACCTTTTAATGATCCCCAACGTAAATTTTGTACCCATTAAACAATAAGTCCCCTCCCCACCACTGGTAACCTCTATTCTACTTGCTTTGTGAATTTGCCTATTTCAGGTGCCTCATGTAAGTGGATTCATACAGTATTTGTTCTTTTGTGCCTGGCTTATTTCAGTTAGCATATTGTTCTCAGGGTCCATCTGTTTTGTAGCATATATCAGAATTTCATTCCTTTTTAAAGACTGGGTAATATTTCATTGTATGTATATATGACATTTTCTTGATCAGTTCATCTGTTGATGGATATTTGGGTTGTTTCCACCTTTTGGCTACTGTGAATAATGCTGCTGTGAACATTGGTGTACAAATATCTGTTCAAGTTCCTGCTTTCATGTCTTCTGGACATATACCTAGAAATAGAATTCTGGGTCATATGATAATTCTGTTTAAGTTTTTTTAAGAACTGCCATACTGTTTTCCACAGCAGCTGTACCATTTTACATTCCATCAATTCACAAGGGTTCCAGTTTGTCCACATGTACATCAACACTTGTTATTTTCCTTTTTTTCATTATAGCTATCTTAGTAGGTGTAAAGTGGTATCTTAATGTGGTTTTGATTTGCATTTCCCTAATGACTAATGATGTTCAGCATTTTTTCATATGCTTATTGGTCATTTGCGTATCTTCTTTGGAGAAATGTCTATTTGTAAAGTTCTTTACCCATTTTTGAATTGGGTTATTTGTTGTTGAGTTTTAGGAGTTCTTTATATTCTGTATATTAATTCTTTATCAGGTAGATAATTTGCAAATATTGTCTGCCATTCTGTAGATTGTCGTTTTGCTTTTTTCCTTTTGCCCTCTGATGCATAGAAGTTCTTAATGTCGATGAAGTCCAGTTTAACTATTTTTCCTTTGGCTGCCTGTGCTTTTGGTGCCCTATTCATGAAATCATTGCCAAATCCACAGTCACGAAGGTTTTCCTCAGTGTTTTCTTCTGAGAGTTTTATAGTTTTAGCTTTTTTATGTAGGTCTTTGATCCATTTTGAGTTAATTTCTATATATGATATAAAGTAGAGGTCCAACTTCATTGTTTTTTTTTTAAATAGAGACGGCATTTTGTTCTGTTGCCCAGGCTGGAGTGCAGTGGTGTGATCATAGCTCACTGTGGCCTCAAACTCCTGGGCTCAAGGGAGCCTCCTGCCTCACCTTCCCAAGTGGCTGGGACTACGGGTGCATGCCACCATGCTTGACTAATTTTTTTTAAGTTTTTTTTTTGAAGAGACAGGGTCTTGCTATGTGGCCCAGGCTGGTCTTGACCCCCTGGCCTCAAGCAATCCTCCTGCCTTGGCCTCCCAAAGTACTGGGATTATAGGTGTGAGCTCAACTTCATTCTTTTGCATGTGGATGTCTAGTTTTCCCAGCATCATTTGTTGTAAACAATACCCTTTACCCATTGAATGGTCTTGGCACCCTCATTGAAAATCAATTAAGGGTTTATTTCTGGGCTCTCTATTCCATTGATTTATATGTCTATTTTTATGCCAATACCACACTGTTTTGATTACTGTAGCTTTGTAGTAAGTTTCAAAGTCAAGAAGTGAGTCATCCAACTTTATTATTTTTTTTAAAGATTGTTTTGGCTATTCAGGGCCTCTTGCAATTCCATATAAAAATGTAAGGATTGGTTTTTCATATTCACAAAAAAAGGCTGTTGAAATATTGATAGGGGCCGGGTGCGGTGGCTCACGCCTGTAATCCTAGGACTCTGGGAGGCTGAGGCGGGAGGATCCCTAGAGGTCAGGAGTTCCAGACCAGCCTGAGCAAGAGCGAGACCCCCGTCTCTACTAAAAATAGAAAGAAATGATCTGGACTGCAAAAATATATAGAAAAAATTAGCCGTGCATGGTGGCGCATGCCTGTAGTCCCAGCTACTCGGGAGGCTGAGGCAGGAGGATGGCTTGAGCCCAGGAGTTTGAGGTTGCTGTGAGCTAGGCTGATGCCACGGCACTCTAGCCTGGGCAACAGAGCCAAGCCTCTGTCTCAAAAAAAAAAAGAAAGAAATATTGATAGGGATTGTGTTGAATCTGTGGATTGCTTTGGGTAGTATTGACATTTTAACAGTGTTAAGTCTTCCTGTCCATGAACGTGGATTGTCTTTCCATTTCTTTAGGTCTTCTTTAATTTCTTTCAGCAATAATTTGTAGTTTGCACTATATAATTCTTAAATCTCCTTGGTTAGATTTATTCCAAACTATTTAATTCTTTTAGATGCTGTTGTAAATGGAATGGCTTTCTTAATTTCCCATTTGGATTTGCTGATATATAGAAATACAACTGATTTTTGTGTGTTGATCTTGTACCCTGCAACTTTGCTGAATTGGTATGTTAGCTCTAGTAGCTTTCTTGTGGATTCTTTGGAATTTCCTATACACGGGATCATATCATCTGTGAATAGAGATAATTTTACATCCTCCTTTCAAGGCCTTTTTATTTCTTGTTATTGTCTAATAGTTCTCCTAGACCTTTTAGTACAATGTTGAATAGCAGTAGTGAAAGCAGGATCCTTGTTTTGTTCCTGATCTTAGGAGGAAAGCTTTCAGTCTTTCACCATTGAGTATGATGTTAGCTGTAGGTTTTTCATAAATACCCTTCATCAGGTTGCAGAATTTTCCCTCTATTCTATTTTTCTGAAAATTTTTATCATGAAATGTTGTTGGATTTTGTTGAATGCCTTTTCTGCATCAATTGAGATGATAATGTATTTTTTCTTCATTCTATTAATGTGATGTATTACATTGATTGATTTTCTTATGTTGAAGCATCCTTGCACTCCTGGGATAAATCCCACTTGGTCATGATAAATGATCTTTTTAATATGCTGTTGGATCAGATTTGCTTATACTTTGATGATTTTTGCATCTATATTCATTAGGGATGTTGGTCTATAATTTTCTTTTCTTGTGATGTCTCTACCTGGCTTTGTTATGAGGGTTATTCTGGCCTCATAGAATGAGCTAGAAGTATTCCAACCTCTGGTTTTTTGAAAGAGTTTGAGAAGGATTGGTTTTAATTCTACTTTAAATGTTTGGTAGAATCCACCAATGAAGCCATCTGTCCTGGGCTTTTCTTTGTTGGGAGTTTTGTGATTACTGACTCAACCTCGTGTTACATGTCTGTTGAGATTTTCTATTTCTTCTTGAGTCAGTTTAGCTAATTAATTTTATTAAATTATAAGAACAAATAGGTTTCTCATATACTAGCATTAAGCAATTAGAAAACATATAGGAAAAATACCTAATTAATTATGGCTATGAAATATATTTAAAAATTCTAAGGAGTAAACAAGTAAAAATAGTAGAACCTGTATGAAAGGAATGTGAATACTTTACTGAGGGTCATAAAATAAGGCTTCAGTAAGTGGAGAGACACAAATGATTCTTGGATGTGAAAAAACACTCTAGCTTGCAAAAAATCTTTAAAAAATTGTTTAAGGGACAGGTGGTGATTTACCATATCAAACCCTAAAAACATTTTAAAGGTACAATTATTAAAATATTGTGGCACTAGATATGAAATAGGGAGCTAGATTTAATGCAATAGAAGCTGATAAGTAGAACAAAGAATTTAGAATTAACATACTATATAGTAGATTAATATGGGAAATACTGAGAATAAATTGTGCTGGGACAAATGCTTGACTATTGGGGGAAAAGTCCATTAGATTTCATGTCATATCACACGCATAAATAATTTCAAGATGGATTAAAGAGTTGACCAATACATGGAAGTATGGAAAAACAAGAAGAAAATACAGTTGAATGTTCTTTTTAATACTAGTGAAATGTGGAGTGTAAAAGCAGTTGAAGAAATCACAAAAATATTAATGAATCTGATGAAATAAAAACATCCCCTCTCTATGTCAACAACATCAGACTTCAAAATCACACCACCCCCTGAGAAATGTATTTGCTGCAATTATACATTTTCAAGGGTTATTATCCTGAAGATAGCAAAACCTCATACAAATCAGACAGGAAACATTGAAACCCCAATTGGGTAATGAGCAGGGGCCATGACAAATAACAATTCACAGAACAAGAACTATTAGTGGATAAAAAAAAATCTGAAAAGTATTCAGCTACTAAAAATAATGAGAGAAGTGCAAATTAAAATGGGATATAAGCTTTAAACTTTCATTTATCAAATTAGCAATTTTTAAAAGATAATTCACTTTAGCAATAATGGAGAAAAACCATTGCACTGCAGTTCTCCTGAAATGTAAATTAGTATAAACTTTTTGGACATTTTGGCAGCACTTCACTTATCTGGAGTCCCCCAAATGTGCGTAGGCTTTGATATAGTAATTTTTCTAGATACTCATTATAAGGGACTATTCAGAGATGTGCAAAACTATTTGCATTTTAATGTATACAAATCATTATATCAAAATAGTGCAAAATTCAAAGCCATGTAAATGATCCACAATAGAAAAGAAATAACATGACCTGTGGACATCCATAAAGATGGCAGGTATTTAAAATATTTTTAAAATTATATTTATTATTATTTTTTTGAGACAGAGTCTCACTCTGTCACCCAGGTTGAAGTGCAGTGGTGCAATCATAGCTCAATGCAGCCTTGAATTCCTGGGCTCAAGGGATACTCCTGCCTCAGCCTCCCAAGTAGCCGAGACTACAGGTGCATACCACGACACCCAGCTAATTTTTTAAAATTTTGTAAAGATAGGGTCTTGCTATGCTGCCCAGGCTGGTCTCAAACAATCCTCCTGCCTCCGCTTCCCAAAGTGTTGAGATGACAAGCATGAGCCACAGTGCGTGACCGTAAAATATTTTAAAAATCATAATTGACATATAAAATTGCTCAGAATGTGTGTACAGTATGATTCAAACTATATGAAATATATATGGAGTAAGAAAAAGAGAAGGAAATATATGTAAATGTTATGATATTTATTGCTGATGGATTACGTTCTCTGTTTATTTAAGGAGCTGAAATCCTTTAGGTGAACTTTTTCTTTTTTTGGCATCCAAGGTGGTTTGTAAAATAGGTTAACTTTTTACAGAAGTCTGTTATTAATAAATACAAAAATATGCACACATAATACATATACAGCTTAAGTAATTTTCAAATTAATCCATGCACCCAGACCAAGAAATAGAAGGTTAAGAGCTCCCCAGAATCCACCCCTGCTTTCAGTCACTATTCCCTTTGCAAGGTAACCACCATCCTGACTTTTCCCACCATAGGTTACTTTTGCCTGTTTTTGAGTTTTATATCAATTGAATCATATACTATATTCTCTTGTGTCTGGCTTTTTTTTTTTTTTTTTGAGACAGGGTCTTGATATGTTGCCCAGGCTGGAGTGCAGTGGCTATTCACAGGGGCCATCTAACACACTACGACCTCGAACTCCTGGGCTCAAGGAATCCTCCCATCTTAGCCTCAAGAGTAGCTGGGACTACCGGCGTGTGCCACTGTGCCTGGCTGGTGTCTGCCACTTTTAACTTAAGGTTATGATTATGAGATTTATCCTTGCTGTGTGTAATAGTAGTTGGTTTATTCTCACTGCTGTGTAGTTCATTTATATGAATACACCACAATTTAATTAATCATAGCTTGTGTTAGTCTTATAGTCAGAAAAAAAAAACCCCAAGGAGTTTAAAAATAAAATTTGGTTGAAGATAGAGCTCAAATTGGATATATTTTATGACTTAACATCTTTATATATTAGTCTGCATTAATTCTCCCATCTTCTTTTTCCTCTTTTGGGCCTGTGGTCATTATATGTCCACCATAGAACGAAAGGGAAACAGGAAAGAGATGAAACCTGAGTCCCTTAATTGTGCCTCTCATTACTGCTCTGGCTCAGGGTGGATAAAGTGAATTAACTCTTTCATTAACATGCCCCTCCCAGTAACTGTGATGCAGGTGTTCAAAGCAAATCTCTAGTACAAGATATAATCTGATATTGTAGTCAATGTATTTTTCTAGTTCCCCAGTTAAATGACTCAGAGCTGTAATGGAACCTTCCTAATTCTGGATTGTTTCGCTTACATTTCACGTCCATTTATTTAAGTTTAATATGAAATTTAGCTAATAAGGCTGGGCACGGTGGCTCACACCTGTAATCCCAGCACATTGGAAAGCTGAGGCGGGAGGATGGCATAAGGCCAGGAGTTTCAGGTTGCAGTGAGCTATGATGACGCCACTGCACTCTAGCCTGGATGACAGAGTGAGACTCTGTCTCTAAAAAAACCAAAGCAAAACAAAACCCCTAACTAATAAGGCAGTTATAACTTTGGAACTGACATGGACATTACAGATAATCTCAACTGGTTTTCACCTGGCAGATGAGGCGGTGGTGTGTATAGTGGTCTGCCCAGTCCACATAGAGATGGGACTAGATCTGGAGCAGACGCCCGGATTACATTGTGGAGGCATGCTGCCTTCCTAAGAGGCATTTTAAGCTCCTTTACAAAAATTGCCATCGTATTCTCTTGTTCATTTGTGTCCAGCATTTACTCTGTAGACTTTAAGTTACTAAGCATTCACTTTACAATTTGGAATTGGTTTGATTATTATTCCTAGTCATGGGCAATATAGCCCTTCAATTTAAAAAGACTTGTTCTGAACCACTAATGGAAGAATTCTTGCTTTGTCACTCTCTGAAATTGAACCAGAACTCCAATTTGAGGTGGCATTCTGAGAGCATGTCCCTATTAAGGTTGTTAAGGTAGTAAGCGTGTGAAGTAACTTTCTTATGTGTTGCTTTACAGGAAATGAAGGTTTAGTAAACTCAGATGACCAAGAAGTTCCAGAAATGAACCACACAGCAAATTTGAAAAGATATAGCCCCAACTCAGTGAAAGAGGGGTTAATCCCATTGCACAAAAAAGGACGATCATCTGCTCCGAGGGAGAATGCTATGGTTTGTATATAAAAGTGAAAATCGTTCTTTGTTCTTTCATTCTGCTATATTTATTTGTTTTAAACTGAGTTTAATTCTGTACAGTGAAATGCACAGATCTTAAGTATACAGTTCAGTGGGTTTTGATAAGTATGTATACTTATATCCCATGAAGGTAATGAACATCTTCATCAACCCAGAAAGTGAGCTCGGGTCTGTTCCCAGTAAGTCCCATCTCCCTCAACCTTGGGGGAAATAGCTTTCTGATGTTTTTTTCATCCTAGATTAGTTTTGCCTGTTCTAGAACTTCATATAAATATGGAAATTCATATAAATAGAATTTTACAGTATGTACTCTTTTGTGTCACAGTCTTTTTTTCTTAGAATCATGTTTTGGAGATCCATTTCGTTGTATCAATATTTCTTTCCCATTTATTGCTTAGTGGTATTCTGTTATCTGAATATCCAAAATTTCTTTATCCATTCTTCTTCTGATGGACATTTGGGTTGTTTCTAACTTTGGGCTATTATCAGTAAGGTGGCTGTGAGCATGCTTATGGAAGTGAACATATGTTTACATATAATTTGGGTAAATACCTGGGAGTGGAAATACTGGGTCATGAGGTAGATAAAAATCTATAGGAAACTGCCAGACAGCGTTCCAAAGTGGCTGTGCTGTTTTATATCACCACTATATTCTGCTGTTTTTTGATCTCTGAAGTTGAATAAAATAGATTATTAAACTATATGTAATTTGGATTAACAGAACATGCGCTTATTTACTTACATAAGGATGTGGATATTAATGCCATATTAGTAGTATAGGTAATTCTCAACTTCTATCAGTCCCAATATTTTCATCTTTGGGGATAGTGTTAATGGCCTACCAAGTGTCATGGTGTTGGACATAATTATCTGAAAACACTTTGAAAAGCATGAAGGACTGTACAAGGTAAGATGGTAATATTGTGTTTATAATTATTAATGTATAATTTCATATAATTTTGGCTGTCTAACAAGTTTGTAATGCAAGGTTAATTCAGGTAATTTCTTATATATTTTGAGACAAAGACATTGATAACTGCTTGGTATATTTATATTCAAATTATTCTTATGGGCCATAATTCATCCTTAAAGAGTTATTATAATGAAATATAATGGTTATTTACTATCTCTTTACTATTTATACCCTGTCTTATTCTAAAAAATGTTTTAAGATGATTTGGAGATTAATTTATCAAGAAAAACAGGTGCCTAAGTGTTTCCTACCTTGTCCACAGAGTGTCACTGTTGGATTATTTGCAAATCAAAAGTCCTATAACATTTGGTTCTTTGTTCATGGTTAGAAATATTTGCTTTTAAAGCAGTTCTGGTACTAGAAGACTAGTCTTTCTACTCTGAAGTACATAAGGGGTTAAGCTTGATGGAAAATGGTGTCTTAAGTGGATCTAGGTTAAGGAGAACACAGTTCTGCAGGTACATCTTTTCATGTTGTCTTAGGATTTGCAATGGGCAAAGGCTCTTTGAGATAACAAACAGGCTTTTGGTGCTTCTTGAAAACGAAATAAAAGTCTTGAACTTTTCTTTGAGTTCTTGTTTTCATATTTCCTTTTGGCTTATTAGTAAATCTTAGACAAGAACATGAATATCTGATTGTGAAGAAGGTGGTAGTGACTTCAGACTTTGAATAATTTCTTAATATTAATTGCTCATTGCCAAATATGTTCACACTTAACCCTTACCAAGAAAATGATTTAGATTCTTTTTCAGCCTTCATAGACTGTGGAGTTACTCTGAACTCAGGCTCAAGGAAATATTTCTCTCTCCTGAATTTGTATGCTTCTTTTCATTAGACAATGAGCTCTTAATCATTTTGTTTCCCTCTTTTTCTTGTGTAATAGGAAATTCATAGAATTTGTACCCATTTTCATTAACTTTTCTAATTTTTGAACTAATTTTAAGTTTACAGAAGAGTTGCAAACTATTGCAGAGAGTTCTTGTGTATATACTTCACACAGCTTCCCTTAATGTTAACTTACCTGTATAACTTAAAATTATGGTAACTATAAAACCGCAGTACAGTTACCAAAACCAGATCATTAACACTGGTGTGTGTAGTACTGTTGGCTAAACTGTAGTCCTTGTTTGAATGTTGCCATTCCTCCCCACCCCCGTGTCCTTTTTCTGTTCTAGGATCCAATCTAGTATCCCACATTGAATTTAGTTGTGTCTCCTTAGCCTCTTCTAGTCTGTGACAGCTCCTCATTCTTCCCTTGACACTTTTGATGACTACTGGTCAGTTATTTTATAAAATGTCTTAATCTTGGTGCATCTTATACTTTCTCTTGAATACATTGAGATTATGCAATTTTGGCAAGAATACCACACAGATGATGTTATCTCCTCATTGACTCATATCAGAGGGTACATTGTGTTGGTACATCTTTTTATTGGTGATGTTAGCATCGATCACTTGGTTTACATAGTGTTTTCTAGATTTTTCCATTGTAAAGTTATACTGTTGTTCCCTTTGTAAGTGACAAATATCTTGAGTGGAAGGGTACTTTAAGACTATTTTAATATCCTGTTTTTCCTGAACCCACCAAGTTGAGTTAGCATCCATCCATGGATTTTTCCTGCAGTAATCATTACTGTGGCATTTCCCTTGTGGTAATGCTGTTTCCCTCATTCTTTCTGTATTTATTAATTGGAATTCATTTGTAAGAAAGAGATGTCTCTTATCTTCCACTTATTTATGCAGTTATATATATTTACATCAATATGGACTCATACACATATGTTTCATTATATGAGTTATAATCTAGTATTATGGTTATTTACTTCATTGATCAAATTTTCCAGCGTTGGCTTTGGGGAACTCCTTGTAGTTGGCTCCTGTGGCCTTTTGACCTGTTGCCATCCTTTTGTGAGCACTTCCTTATTTTCTGACATCACAAGATGTTCTAGGCTCATCTGTAGTTTCCCCATCCCAGCCCTGGAATTCAACTTCTCTTGAAGGAGCCCTGGTTCCTTTAATTGGAGAATGGTATTTAGAAACCAAGATCTGGACACTAGGTGTGTTCATTGCTGCTCTCGTGTCATTGATCCCAGGCCCTCTCAGCTGACAGAGCCAGGAAATAAATGTATGCATTTTAATCTGTGCATATATATAAATTTATATTTCTGTGTCTGTCTTTATATGTATTAAAAACTATATGTTCATACTGATATTCAGTAGTTTTTCTTAAACCTACATTCTTATATAATAACTTCTTTCCTTACCGCCTTTATTAATCAACTCTTATTCTCATATGAATGTGGGTTTTGGTTTTACTTTATCTCTGCTTTATAGTAAAAGATTTCTGAAATCCTTTGGAACATAGGGGAAAATGAAAACAATTAAAAAAGATAAGTATTTAAAGTGTTATTTTTTATAGTGCGTAATTTGGCTGCTAGTGATATTAGCATTGACTACTTATTTTATAATATTAATAGATGAGCAATATGCCTGAAGTTTCCTATGATGAAAAATCATCAAAACCAACTTATGGAATTCTAGCACTATTGTGAGGTATTAGAGTTCTGTCTCTCAAATGTAGTTTTCTGAAATAATGAGCTGAATTTTTCCTTATCACGTTTAATGTTACTGTACAATGAAGAGAAATTTTGCTTTGTCAAGTTCTCTATGATTGGCCGGGCGCGGTGGCTCACGCCTGTAATCCTAGCACTCTGGGAGGCCGAGGCGGGCGGATGGCTGGAGCTCAGGAGTTCGAGACCAGCCTGAGCAAGAGCAAGACCCCCATCTCTACTAAAAATAGAAAGAAATTATCTGAACAACTAAAAATATATATAGAAAAAAATTAGCCGGACATGGTGGCGCATGCCTGTAGTCCCAGCTACTCGGGAGGCTGAGGCGGTAGGATCGCTTCAGCCCAGGAGTTTGGGGTTGCTGTGAGCTGGGCTGACGCCACGGTACTCACTCTAGCCCGGGCAACAGAGCGAGACTCTGTCTCAAAAAAAAAAAAAAAAAAAAAGTTCTCTATGATTATCACCCCACTCACTGTAATATACTTTAAAAAAAATTCTAGTTAGAATAGTTTCCCAAGGTGAAAAATTTGAAATAAAAATGATTGCTGTAGTTAAAAAAAAAAAAACAACAAACAGCCGATAACTGATAAAATGTATTAAGGTTGGTGCAAAAGTAATTGCAGTTTTAGAATTGTTGAAATTTGCTGTTTGCTATTGGAATATATTCTTAAATAAATGTGGTTACGTTATACATCATTTTAATGCACATTTCTCGCTTTATGTTTTTTTGCTAATGACTTATTACTTGCTGTTTATTTTATGTTTATGTTAGACTATGGAAATGATGTTAGACATAAAGCAAATTTGAGCGATTTTCTTATTCGAGTTCAAACTGGGTCATAAAGCAGTGGCGACAACTTGCAATATCAGCAATGCATTTGGCCTAGGAACTGCTAATGAACGTACAGTGCAGTGGTGGTTCAAGAAGTTTAAAAGACATCTGCACCCCAATGTTTATAGCAGCACAATTCACAATTGCAAAGATGTGGAAACAACCCAGGTGCCCATAAATACATGAGTATGTATACCTTGGAGTATTACTCAACTATAAGAAAAAATGGAGGTATAGCATCTCTGATGTTCTCCTGGATAGAGTTGGAACCCGTTCTACTAAGTGAAATATCCCAAGAATGGAAAAATAAGCACCACATGTACTCACCATCAAGTTGGTTTCACTGATCATCCCCTAAGAGCACATTCAGGAATAACATTAATCGAGTGTCCGGCCGATGTGGGCGGGAAGAGGATGTGTGTATACATACATAATGAGTGCGATGTGCACTGTCTAGGGGGTGGACACGTTTGAAGCTCTGACTTGGGGTTGGGGGCCAAGGGCAACATACATAACCTAAACTTTTGTACCCCGACAATATGCTGAAATAATAATAAAAAAATAAATAAAATAAAAAAAGAGTTTTGCAAAGGAGCCGAGAGCCTTGAAGATGAGGAGCTCAGTGGCCGGCCATTGGAAGTTGACAACGACCAATTGAGAGCACTCATTGAAGCTGATCCTCTTACAATTACATGAGAAGTTGCCGAAGAACTCAACATCGACTATTCTATGGGTTGTTTGGCATTTGAAGCAAATTGGAAAGGTGAAAAAGCTCTATAAGTGGGTGCCTCATGAGCTGACCAAAAATCAAAAATAAATCGTCGTTTTGAAGTGTCATCTTCTCTTCTTGTGCACAACAGTGAACTATTTCTCGATTGGATTGTGACATGTGACAAAAGGTGGATGTTGTACTACAACTGCCGATGACCAGCTCAGTGGTTGGACTGAGAAGAAGCTCCAAAGCACTTCCCAAAGCCAAATTTGCACCAAAAAAAGGTCATGGTCACTGGTGGTCTACTGCCGGTCTGATCCACTACAGCTTTCTGAATCCTGGCGAAACCATTCCATCTGAGAAGTATGTTCAGCAAATCAATGAGATGCACTGAAAACTACAGCACCTGCAGCTGGCATCGGTCAACAGAAAGGGCCCGATTCTTCTCCATGACACTGCCTGGCCTCATGACGCACAACCAACGCTTCAAAAGTTGAACGAATTGGGCTACGAAGTTTGGCCTCATCTGCCATATTCACCTGACCTCTCACCAACCGACTACCATCTCTCCAAGCATCTCAACAACTTTTTGCAGGGAAAACGCTTCCACAACCAGCAGGATGCAGAAAATGCTTTCCAAGAGTTCGTCAAATCCCGAAGCATGGATTTTTACGCTACAGGAATAAACAACTTATTTCTTGTTGGCAAAAATGCGTTGATTGGAATGGTTCCTATTTTGATTAATAAAGATGTGTTTGAGCCTAGTTATAATGATTTAAAATTAACGGTCCAAAACTGCAATTACTTTTGCAACAACCTAATAGCTAAGCCTCTTTCACCTGAGTGTTTGATATTTAATTTCTCTAACATAATCTTTTAGGAAATCAACTGGATGAAATGTAGTATGTGCCTAAAAGCATATCAAGATACCTCAATTGAAAAAAAGTGGCAGCCCATCAGTGTTTTGTAAAGAGTATATCTTGTGTTTCATGGGGATTTCGTAAAAATTAGCATGTTGGTAGCGATAGACAGAGGTATGTGATTACCAGGAATTTTGTGAGCTGCATACCCCAGAGGTGATGAAAGTTTTTTTAAAAAATGAATAAATGTTTCTTAACGTATAAAGTTTCTTGAATGAAATGAGCCAACACACTTTGAAAAGTGAGTGCTTGTCTGGGTCTTTATCATTAGCAAGGACACAAGTGGAATGTTTCCAAGGGACATGTGCAGCTGGCCAGATGGAGGGGAAGGAGGGCCCAGGTGGGCAGGAGAGGGAGGAGCGGGCTCTCCTGCCTGCCTTACCCCCTGCCTGAGGGTCGTCTGTGGGTGGCCTAGGTCTGCTCAGCACAGGTGAGAGCTGGGCTGGGAGGTGCCCAGGGCCAGAGCCACAGCCTGAAATGGCCCGAGTGCTCCTCTCCATCGCCCCCGAGGGTGGGCTCTTTCCTTCCTCCACCTCTCCCTTCCCATTCTAGATGCTTCGACCTGCTCTTCTTTCCTCCCATTTCCTCCACTGAGCCCCTTGTCCTTGCCCAGCACCTCTTCTGTCCACCCCTGCTCCATTCGGGCTCAGAGCAGAGGAGGACACCCTCCGCTGGCCGGCCCTACCCGGTCACCCTTCCCCAGCCCCAGGGAGCCCCTGCCCGCCTCACCTACCAGGTGCTGCCACTTCTCTCCTGTAGCAGTCCTCCCCTCCACGTCCTGGTTCCTGTCCCCACAGCCCACCAGCCAGCCCGACCCCATCCTTCTCACCCACTTCAAGCCTACTGCCATGGAAAGGTGTCTCCCACTGTCAGGACTGACACCTGCTCTCGTTTCTGCGTCCGGCCCTCTCCCCTGTTCTCAGACACCGCCCTCCATCAGGCTCCACCCTCCTCCAGCTCCAGCCCTGTCCTTGTCACACCTTCCCCTTCCCACAGCTTTGAAAAGCCACTTCTCTTGCCTCCCATCCCTCATTTGTTGTCACTTCACTCTCTTACCTGTCATGACAGCCCAGCTCCTGCTATGTCATTCATAGTCACTGTCCATGTAATCTGGTTTCCTGTTTTTCTTTCTCAGTATTTTAGAACATGCTGTTCCTCCTGTCTGGTTTGCCCGGCCATGCGTCTTCCCCTGGCGAACACCTTCTCGTCTTTTCATTCTCAACCCTGACATCACCTTCTCTGCTAAGCCTCCCATGACTGCCAGCCTGGGTTAGGTCCTGCTCTTCTGTGCTCGCTTAGCCTCCTGTTCTTACCTGTGTCATGGCACTGGTAATAGCAGTAAAAATAGTAACATGATTATAGCATTGAGCAGTGTCAGACCAGGCATCACATAGTATTGTCATCGTTAGTATTATATTAACATGATGCTGTAGCAAGCTTCCTGTCCTCAAAAGAACATTAAGAGATATTTTTATCCGATATGCTACATAAAGAAATTGAAACACAGAGACGTTAAGTAACTTGCCCAAGGTCACACAGCTGATAAGCGGCAGAAGTCTACTATTTGACCCCAACAGCATTCCCCTAGAGCCTGTGCTGTTTACCTCAGAGTCGCAGGCCAGTGGTTCTCACACTTGAGTGAGCTTCAGAATCACCTGGAGAGCTCGTTAAAACAGACTGCTGTCCTCACTCTCAGAGTTCCGACTTGGTAGGTCTCATGTGGAGCCCAAGGTTTTGCATTTCTCACAAGCTCGCAGGTGATGACGCTGTCGCTCCACAGACCACGCTTTGGGAACTAATGATCCAGGCCGTTAATCACTTAGTCTCTGTTGGAATTGTCTCTTTACTTGTCTCTCTTCTCAGCTGAGATGGGAGTTCCTCTAGGACGGGAGCTTTTTTCTAAGTCCATGTTCCCAGCACCTAGGAAAGTGGTTCTGACAGGTGGTAGGCCGTCAATAATGCTTATTTGAACGAATGAGGAAATGTTTCTGGCCTTTTGTTTAAGCAATTTTGCCTGAAATTTCTGTGTATTTCAAGAAGAATCTTCAGATTTTAATCAGTCACATAACTGATTGGTATATAGGGATATGTACTCAATGGTTTTTTTATAGTTAATTGTTGACTGGATGATTTTAAAATACTTTGAAGGCAAAAATCATATCTGTTATACTTGGCTCAATGTTCTTTCCGAAGTGGAACACTCACTGTCTATATATAGACTTCTATATACACATATGTATATAATGCACAAATATGTTATATATGAACACGATAATGACTTATCATGTTCATGAATCATTATATAGAAAATGAGTCTTTGGCCTTTTAACAGATTTGAACATTTCTTTCCTACAATGGCGCCTTCCTTGGTGTGAAATGGCTCCAGCATCAGTGTGATGGCTTAGAGGAAGTGTGGTACATTCCCTTTCCAGCATTAAAGCTTCTTCAACGCCTGCATGGAATAGAGTGGTGGAGGGAAAGTTGGGGCTCTTTAGCTCAGCCAGTTGGCTGTATTACCTACAACCAGGCCTCAAGAAGGAAGCAAGACATTTCTGAGGGCTCGAGAAATTTTGCTGTGTCTAGCAGTTAAAATTTGACTTAATGGTATTTTCACATGTTACTTTTCTTTTGATATAGGAACTGCTAATTTTTTTTATTATAATAGGATTTACCAGCACTTATTGAACGCATGTGTAATCGGGTTACCCAGCTTTGTGACGTCCTTTCAGAAATCCATGATTCTAGGAAGAAACCGTTGACTCTAAAATGTGTAAGTGTTATAAAAATATTTTTACATCTTTGTTAAGCCTCTAGTTCCTAAAGATACCAACCAGTGAGAAGGGACTAGAACTAGTAACTATGAGATTAGCAAGGCTGATTTGAACTTATTTTAATTCAGATGGGGGGCTAAAACTGTTGGAAGAAGAATGTTGAAGTTAAGGTTTGATAAATTATGACACTGAGTATTTTTATGTTAGTAAGCGTTATGTATAGAATGCAATTAAAATGCAGGATTGAAGATGAATTAAAAACATAATCAAAATACAGCATTTATCCTTAATATTGGAAAATGATGTTTCAAGAGAAATAAGTATGAAAAGTTTTTACCAACTTTATTTATTTATTTATTTTTTTTGAGACAGAGTCTCACTCTGTTGCCCAGGCTAGAGTGAGTGCCGTGGCGTCAGCCTAGCTCACAGCAACCTCAAACTCCTGAGCTCAAGCGATCCTCCTGTCTCAGCCTCCTGAGTAGCTGGGACTACAGGCATGCACCACCATGCCCGGCTAATTTTTTCTATATATATTTTTTTAGCTGTCCATATAATTTCTTTCTATTTTTAGTAGAGATGGGGTCTCGCTCTTGCTCAGGCTGGTCTCGAACTCCTGAGTTCAAACGATCCGCCCACCTCGGCCTCCCAGAGTGCTAGGATTACAGGCGTGAGCCACCGTGCCCGGCCGTTTTTACCAACTTTTTAATCCTCATTTTTAGTTACAGTTGGTTTATATTGGTTGATGTCATTTGAGAGGTTGTCTGTATTTACACAAAAAAGTTTTGATTGTATATCTCATGGAGAAATTGAAGTCTAGGAACCAAAGAAAAGAGTTAAACTCATTCTGTTCTCTTACCCTGGACAGGAAAAGTGTAAGGCATCATTATCAATGGAAAGTCAGGAAGCCCATGATGGGGCCTATCCTGCAGGAACGTCTCTTCAGTCAGCAGCATGCCCTGAATCGCAGCAGCCAAACCCCAGGGAGAGTCCACCACTTCCCAGAATTGTCTCTACATGGTCTTTAAATCCGCACTACAAACAAGGCAACGCATTTCCTGGTCTCTCTGAGCTATCACATGTTTTCAACGAAGGTGCTGGAAGTACCAATGATGTCATCCCATCTGCCCAAGCTACCATGGCAGCACCTACAGAAGTTCTGCCACAAGTACAGCCCAGTCTTCCAAATAACCCTGATATGATGAATTACTCAGCTTTACCAGAAAATGAGAATATGGGCCCACATGTTACTTCATCATCTTTCAGCATGCCTCCTAATTTTTGTGAGTTTGAAATGACACATATTATAAATAGTATCCTCCTTTAATCTAGATTTAAAAACATGAATGCAAATTAATGTTATTTTTTACATTAAAAGTTTTATATTGAGATCATTGTAGATTCGCACATAGTTGTAAGAAATAATACCTTTTACCCAATTTCCCCCAGATGGTAGCATCTTGTAAGTATATTCATTTGTGTGTATTTATTTGTGTGTCTGTGAATTTAGTTCTTTGAAATTTTATTACGTGAGAATGTTTGTATGTTCAACATCATAGTCAAGGTACAGAACGGTTCTATCATTACGAGGTTCACGTATTGCACTTTTGTTAATATAACCAAACCCATCCCCTTCTGATGGCCTTTCCTTTGCCCACTCACCTATCCCTAACCCTTGGTAACCACGATCTGTTCTCCATCTCTACAATTTTGTCATTTCAGTATTGTTATATAATTGGATGCATGTGGTATGTAACCTTTTGGTATTGGCTTTTCTTACTCAAGCAAATTCCCTGGAGATTCAGCCAAGTGTGTATCCGTAGTACTTTCTTGTTGCTCAGTCAGTACTGAATAGTTCTACCTAATAGTTCTTGTTGCTGAATGGTTTCCATGGTATAGGTGTACATGATTTAACCATTCATCCATTGAAGGAAATTTTAGGGTTTCCCCCCCCAGCTTTTGTCTATTAGGAGTAAAGCTGCTATGAAAATTTATGTACTAGTTTTGGTGTAAATATAAGTTTTCATTTTGCTGACATGAATACCTGAGAGTGCAATTGCTGGCTATATGTTAATTGCATGTTTAGTATTTTTAAAAACATCTTATTGAAATATAATTTGATATCTTTGTCCATTTGTTCTGCTATAACAAAATACCACAAACTAGGTAATTTATGAAGAACAGGTATTTATTTTCTCACAGCTCTGGATGCTGGAAAGTCCAAGATCAAGAATCTATCAGGTCTGTTTGTCTGATGAGGGCTGCATCCTCTGGAGGGGAGGAATGCTGTGTCCTCACATGGGAGAAGGTGGAAGGACAAGCTCAGAAAATGCTGTGTGAATCCTCCTTTATAAGGGCCTTAATCGTATTCACGAGGGAGGAGCCCTCATGGTCTAATTACCCGTGAAAGGCCCAGTCTCTTAATCCCATCACACTGGCAACACCTGAATTTCAGAGGGGGCACAGTCAAACCATAGTCATTGATATGCAAAAAACTTCACATATTTAATGTACCCAATTTGATGAGTTTGGACATATACATGTTTAGTTTTATGAGAAACTGCCTGTTTGCCAGTGTGGCTGTACCATTTGACATTCCTGCCAGCTACGTATGGGTGATCCAGTTTCTCTGTATCCATATTTATGTTCTTTCTACTGTTCTTTCTTCCTTCCTGATGCTCCAAGATTTCTTTCATATTTAATGTTTTGATTGAAGATTTTCCTTTAACTTTCTTTTAAGGGTAAGTCTGCTGGGGACAGATTCTTTTAGTTTTCCTTAGTGTGTGAATATCTTTATTTCCCCTTCTTTCCTGAAGGATAGTTTTGCCTTGTATAGAGTTTGTGGACGAAAGTTATGTATTACAGTGCTTGAAAACTTTTTATTTATAGCAATGCCAGAAAACGTAGAAATCAAGCTTGAAAACAACACTGAGACAATGAATGACCCAACTTCATTGGGCAATCACAGTGGCCAAGATACAGCCTATTCATCTCACTCCATTCCTCCCAATTTTGGTGAGTTTGATATGTTACATATTACAAATAGCACTAATTAATCTAGATTCACCAACATCCTTAATGCAAGCTAGTGTGACTCTTTTTAAATTAAAGTTTTAAGTTTGATATAATTTTAGATTCCCATACGGTTGTAAGAGATAATGCAAAGATCTTGTTTATCCTTTAGCCATTTTCCCCCAGTGACAACATCTTTAAAACTAAAATATCACAACCAAAATGTTGACATTGAGATGATCCACAGATCTTATTGAGATGTCTCCAGGTTTACTTGTATTAATTTGTGCATGTATATTTAGTTCTGTTCACTTTTATCACGCAAGTGGGTTTGATGTCCACCACCGTGGTCAAGATACAGAACGTTTCCATCACTGCAAGGATGCCTCATCTTGCCCTTTGATAATCACAGTCATTTCCCTCATGTCACCCTTCCCTTCCAGCTTACCTCATCCCTAACACCTGGTAACTACTGATGTGTTCTCTGTTTATAATTTTGTCACTTCAAGAATATTAAGGGGCCGAGTGCGGTGGCTCATGCCTGTAATCCTAGCACTCTGGGAGGCCGAGACGGGTGGATCGCTCGAGGTCAGGAGTCCAAGACCAGCCTGAGCAAGAGGGAGACCCCGTCTCTACTAAAAATAGAAAGAAATTATCTGGCCAACTAAAAATATATATAGAAAAAAAAAATTAGCCGGGCATGGTGGCACATTCCTGTAGTCCCAGCTACTTGGGAGGCTGAGGCAGAAGGATGGCTTGAGCCCAGGAGTTTGAGGTTGCTGTGGGCTAGGCTGACGCCAAGGCACTCACTCTAGCCAGGGCAACAGAGCAAGACTCTGTCTCAAAAAAAAAAAAAAAAAGAATATTAAGGGAATGTTATGGTATATAATGTTCAGGAATTCGCATTTTTTCACTCAGCATAATTCTCTCAAAACCCATCCAAGTTGTTGCATGCATGTATCAACAGTTTTCTCTTTTTTTACTTTTGAATTGTATTTCATGGTATGGCTGTGCCACAGTTTGTTTAGGCATTCAACCATTGAAAGCCAACCATCTTGGCTTTTCCAGTTTTTGGATATTAGTGAAGCTGCTGTGAACATTCATGGACAAATTTTTGTATAAATATTAATATAAGTTTTCATTTCTGTGTCATGAATGCAAAGAGTACGATTGCTGGGTCTTCTGGTAATAGCATGTTTAGTTTTATGAGAAACTGCCAAACAGTTTTCCTGGGAATTTTACCATTTTCCATTTCCACCAGTAATGTATGAATGATCTAGTTTCCCCATATCCATATTTCTGTTCTTTCTATTATTCTTTCTTCCTTTCTGATGCTACAAATGTCCTTCTTTCATCAATTCCTTTTTTTGAGTAATTTTCTTTTGCCTTTCTTTAAGGTTTTTTAGTTTTCCTTCATGTGAAAATGTCTTAATCTCCCTTACTTTCTTAAAGAATAGTTTTGCTGGCTATAGAATTCATAGTCCAGAGTTTATTTTCCATCAATATATTCTTAATGCAAGTCGGTGGTAGCTCTTTTTTTTTAAATTAAGCTTTTTGTTTTGAGATTTTAGATTCACATATAGTTCTAAGAAATTATACAGAGATCCCATTTATGCTTTAACCATTTTCCCCGATGATAACATCTTGCAGAATTATAGTAAAATGTCACAGCCAGGATATTGACATTTATTAAACTCACATTTATGTGTGTATATATTTAGTTATATGCAATTTTATCACATGAGTTGGTTTATGTGTCCACCACTAGTCACTATGCAGAACATTTTCATCACCACCACAAGGATCCCTCATATTACCATACTGTAACCACAACTACCTCCCTCTGGTCTCCCTTCCCTCCCACCCTGCCCCATCTTAACCACTGACAATCAGTGATATGACTTCCCTTGCTATAATTGTTTAAATGGAATCAAATACTGTGTCACCTTTGGATGTGGCTTTTTTTCACTAAGCATAATTTTCTTGAGATTCACACCAATTGATGTGTGTACCAATAGTTCCTCCATTTTTATTGTTGAGTACTCTTCCATGGTATAGATGTACAACTATTTGTTTATCTGTCCACCCATTGAATGACATCTGGGAGGTTTCCAATATTTAGCTATTACAAGTAAAGCTCTATGAACATTCATGTACTGGTTTTTGTGTAAAAACATAAATTTACATGCAGTTCTGGGTCATATGGTAATCCATATTTAGTTTTATAAGAAACTGCTAGAGTTTTTTTTTTTCCAGAGGGGCTGTACCATTTTACCTCCTCACCAGTAATGTAGGAGTGATCCAGTTTCTCTGCATGCATATTTCTGCTCTTTCTATTCTTTCTTTCTTCCTAATGCTCAAAGATTCATTCCTTCATCATATCCTTTCTTCTTTTTGTTTTTAATTTTATTTTTCTTTAATATTAATAGCATATGATCTTATAACATCATAACATCCTTTCTATATGAAGATTTTCCTTTGGCCTTTCTTTAAGGATAAGTCTATGATGAATAAATAATTTTAATTTCCTTCCATATGAGAATGTCTTTATTTCCTATACATTACTTATGGATTGTTTTGCTATATATAAATTCATGGTTGAGAGTTCTTTCCTTAAGCACTTGAAAAATGCTCTTTCCATAGCTATGCCAAAAGTAGAAGAAGCCAGTGTGGAAAACAACCCTGAGACAATGGATTCTCAAAATGTTTTGGGAAATGACAGTGGCCAATCTTCTTCCTCTTCATCTGTCTACCCTCCTACTCATTTTGGTGAGTTTCAGGTGCTCTATTACAAATAGCACTGTTGAATCTGGATCTATCAACATCCTTAATGCAAGCTAATTGTGGCTCATTTTTTAAATTCAACTTTTAACTTGGAAATAATTTTAAATTCACATGTATTTGTAAGCAGTAACATAAATGATCCTCTTTATGCTTTACCCTTTTCTCCCAACAATAACATCTTGTAAAGCTATAGTAAAATAACACAAGCAGGATATCAATATTGATACAATACACAAATGTTATTGAGCTGTCCTTGGTTTTACTTGTAATAATTTGTGTGTGTTTATATTTATTTCTATGCAAATTTCTTGTAAGAGTAGGTTTGATTCCTACCACTACAGTTAAGACACAGAACATTTTTGTAACTGCCAGGCTGCCTAATCTTGCCCTTTTATAGCTACCCACACCTCTCTCAGGTCACCCTTTCCTTCCCTGGTTCCTGTTCTCTAACCCCTGCCAAACATGGGCTTCTATACTTTTGTCACTTTAAGAATGTTTATATAAAAGGAATCTTATAGTACATAGATTTTTTTGAGTCAGTATAATTCCCTGGGAACTCTCATACAGGTTGTTGTGTGTATCAATAGTTCCTCCCTTTTTATTGCTGAGTAGTTTTCCATGGTTTGGATATATAACAGTTGTTTCAAACCATTTACCCATTGAAGGACATTATTTTTCCCCACTTTTTGGTATTAGGAGTAAACTGCTATGAATATTCATGTACTGGTTTTTGTGTAAATATAAGTTTTCATTTCTCTTTCATGAATTCCAAGAGTGCAATTGCTAGGTCTTATGGTAATAGCATATTTAGTTTTACAGGAAGCTGCCAAACAGTTTTCCAGAGAGGCTGTACTATTATGCATTCCTAAGAGCAATGTATGGGTGATGCAGTTTCTTCACATCCATATTTCTGATCTTTCCAGAGTTCTTTCTTCCTTCCTGATGCTCCAAGATTCCTTCTTTCATCATACTCTTTCTGTTTGAAGACTTTCCTTTACCCTTTTATACAAGGAACTCTGTGAGGGACAGATTCTTTTCCTTTTGTTTGTTTGTTTGAGAAAAGTCTTCATTTTACCTTTTTGTCCAGAAGGATAGTTTTGCCTCATATAGAATTCACAGTTCAACATTCTTTTCTTTCAGAAGTTGAAAAGTTTATATTTATAGAAATTCCAGGACAAGCAGAAGGCAACTCTCAGACAGTGTATTATCCAGCTTTACTGGGAAATATCCGTGGCCCAGGTACTGAGACTTCATCTCTTCCTGTCACTTCTAATTTTGGTGAGTTTGAAATGATACATATTATAAGCAACACTCTTTAATCTAGATTCATCAACATTCTTAATGTTAATTCTTAGTGATAGCTTTTTAAAATTAAACTTTTCATACTGAGATATTTCAGAATCACACACAGGTGTAAGAAATAATACAGAGAGATTCTGTGTACCCTTAATTTCCCCCAATAGTAATATTCTGCAAAAATACAGCAAAATATCGCAACCAGAATATTCACATTGATACAACCGCAGGTCTTATTGAGATGGCCCCAGTTTTACTGGTATGCATTTGTGTGTGCGCATGTGTGTATTTAGTACTGTGAAATTTTATTCCACAAGTAGGTTTGTGTGTCCACCACCACAGTCAAGGTAGAGATCATTTCCATCAGTGTGAGGAGCCCTCGTAATACCCTTTGACAACCACATTGAACTCCCAGATCGCCCTTCCCTGCACCCTTGACCCATCCCTAACACCTGGATACCATTGATCTCTTCTCCATCTCTATAATTTTGTCTCTTCAGATTGTTATATCAGTGGAATCATATTTGGAATTGGCTTTTTTTCACTCAGCTTAATTTCCTGGAGACTCATCCAGGTTGTTTCATGCATTAACAGTTTATTCTTATTCCATGGTATGAATATACTACATTTTGTTTATTCACCTGCTGAAGGACATCTGGGGTTTTGCTTTTAGTTTTTGGCTATTGAGAGTTAACCTGCTATGAATATTCATGTATACATTTTTGTATAAATGTAAGTTTTCATTTCTCAATAGTTCCTTCATTCTTATTGATGAATAGCTTTCCATGGTATAGATAGGAACAGTTTTTTTTTTTAAACCATTCACCCATTGAAGGACATCTGGTTTTTTCTTTCCAGTTTTTGGATATTACAGGTAAAGCTGCTGTGAACATTCATGTACTGGTTTTTGTGTAAATATGAGTTTTCATTTCTTTGTCATGAATGCCAAGAGTGCAATTTTTGAATCTTAAGGTAATAGCATGTTTTGTTTTATAAGAAACTGCCAAACAGTTTTCCAGAAAGGCTGTACTATTATATATTTCCAACAGCAGTGATTCAGTGATCCAGTTTCTCCACATCTGTATTTCCGATGTTTCCATCATCGTTTCTTCCTTCCTGATGCTCCAAGATTCCTTCTTTTGTAATATGTGTTCTGTTCAAACATTTTCCTTAGCTGTTTTATTTTTTTTTTTAAGGATAAATCTGCTAGGGACAAATTCCTTTAATTTTCCCTTTTGTGAGGATGTCTTTATTTCCTCTTCTTTCCTGAAGGATAATTTCACCCAGTATAAAATTCATGGTTGAGAGTTCTTGTCTTTCAGTACTTGAAAAAGCTATACTCCTAGAAGGGCCGGGAAAAGCAGCAGAAGCCAGCCAAGAAATGCCAGGAAAAGCAGCAGAAACCAGCCAGGGAAACAACTCTCAGACAACTGTATCAGCAAATGACAGTGGCCAAGATGCTGCCTCTTCACCTTCCTCCATTCCTCCCTATATTGGTGAGTTTGAAATGCTACATGTTACTAGTAGCACTGTTTAATCTAGATCTATCGACATCCTTAATATAAAGTTAGTGATAGCTTTTAAAAATAAACTTTTAATTTTGTGGTAATTTAAGATACAAATGTAGTTGTAAGAATTAATACAGAGAAATACCCTTTACCTTTTACTCATTTCTCCCAATAATATCTTGCCAAACTATAGTAGAACATCACAACCAGGACGTTGACCTTGATACCATCCATAGATCTTATTGGGATTTCTCAGTTTAATTGTACTGATTTGTGTGTGTGCATTTAGTTCTGTTCAGTTTTGTCATATTAGTAGGTTTGATTCCCACCACCACGGTCAAGGTGCACACGTTTCCGTCACCACAAGGATGCCTCATCTTGTTCTTTTATAACTACACCTACCTCAGCCTAATTCCCTGGAGATTCATCTGACTTGTTGTGCGATATCAGTAGTCCTTATTTTTTATTGCTGAGTACTCTGCCATGGTATAGATGTACCACACTTTGTTCAGCCATTGAAGAACATCTGAGTCGTTTCCAGTTTTTGACTATTACAAGTAAAATTGCTGTGGCCATTCATGTACAGATATTTGTGTAAACATAAGTTTCGATTTGTCCTGGATAAATGTCCAGGAGTGCAAATGCTTGGTTGTATAGTAATTGCATGTTTAGTTTTATAAGAGACTTCTAAATGGTTCCAGAGAGACTGTACCATTTTACATTCCCAGCAACGGCATATGAATGATCCAGTTTCTCCACATCCATATTTCTGCTGCTTTCGTTATTTTTTCTTCCTTTTTGATGCTCCAAGATTTGCTCTTTCGTTATTCTTCTGTTTGAAGATTTTCCTTTAGCCATTCTTTAAGTGTACAGCAGCTAGTGACACATACTTTTAGTTTTGCCTCCTGTGAGAATGTCTTTATTTCCCATTCATTCTTTTTTTTTTTTTTTTTTTTGAGACAGAGTTTCGCTCTGTTGCCCGGGCTAGAGTGAGTGCCGTGGCGTCAGTTTAGCTCACAGCAACCTCAAACTCCTGGGCTTAAGCAATCCTACTGCCTCAGCCTCCCGAGTAGCTGGGACTACAGGCATGCACCACCATGCCCGGCTAATTTTTTCTATATATATTTTTAGCTGTCCATATAATTTCTTTCTATTTTTAGTAGAGATGGGGTCTCGCTCTTGCTCAGGCTGGTCTCGAACTCCTGAGCTCAAACGATCCGCCCACCTCGGCCTCCCAGAGTGCTAGGATTACAGGCGTGAGCCACCGCGCCCGGCCTCCCATTCATTCTTGAAGCATACTTTTGCCTGATATAGAATTCATGGTTGAGATTTCTTGTCTTTCAATATTTGAAAATATTTTATTTATATTAATATAAATGTTGGTCAAAGCACAAGCCAGCCCAGGAAGAAGCCCTGAGACGACAAATTACCCACCTTTATTGGAAAACAACAGTAGCCAAAATATTTCTTTGTCATCTCACTGCATCCCTCACAATTTTGGGGAGTTTAAAATGATACTTATTACATGTAGCACTATTGAATCTAGGTTCAGTAACATCTGTAGTGCAAGACAATGGTAAATTTTTCTAATTAAAATTTTTATTTTCAGAAAAACTTAGCTGCATAATGCAGAGATCCTGTGTTTCCATTACCCACTTTTCCCTAATGGTAACATCTTGTAAAAGACTATAGAAAATTATTACAACTAGGTTATTGACATGATACCTTTCACAGATATTATTAAGATGTGCCCGGTTTTACTTGTATTTATTTGTGTGCATGTGTATGTGTGTGTTTTAGTTATGTTTTTTCATACATGTAGGTTCATGTATCCTCTACTACGGGCAAGCCCTGAAATGGTCCCATCACCGTCATGGACCTTCATACTGCCCTTTTATAACCAAACCCGCCACTCTCCAGTCAACACTTTCACTCACTCCCAGCACTGTGCTGTCTCTAACTGCTGGCAACCACTACTCCTGTTCTCCAGAGTTATAATTTGTCACTTCAGTATTATATACATGGAATCAATGTGGTATGTAACCTTTCGGGGCTGGCTTTTTTCCTTCAGTATAATTCCCTGAAGACCCGCCCACATTGTTGTGTGTATCAGTCATTCCTTCCTTTTTATTGCTGAGGAATATTCCATGGTACGGGTATACCAGGCTTTGTTTATCACTTTGCCCATTGAAGACCTCTGAGTTTCCTGTGCTATTAGATGTAAAGCTGCTGTGAACACTCATTCAAAGTTTTTGTTTTGCTTCATTTTATTCATTTCATTCATTCATACTGGTTTTCATTTCTCTGAAATGAATGCCCAAGAGTGCAATCACTGGGTCCCTTTGGTAATCGCATCTTTAGTTTTACAAGAAACGGACAAACTGTTTTCCAGTGCGGCTGTACGATTTTCCATTCGCACCAGCAATGCATGTGTGATCCAGTTTCTCCACAGCCATATTGCTGCTCTTCCTTCCTTAGTGATACTCCATTCCTTCTATCCTTTCTGACTGAAGATTTTTCTTTAGCCATTTTTTAAAGTGTAGGTCAGCTAGTGACAAGTACTTTTGGCTTTCCTTTGTCTGTGAATGTCTTCATTTTTGCTTCAGTCCTGAAGGATAGTGTCACCGGATATAGAATACATGGTTGGGAGTGTTTCTTACAGTATTTGAAAAATATGTTCCTTATAGAAATGTTGGTTAATGTAGACAATAGCCTAGGAAACAGCCTCAGATGATGAACTACCCACCTTTATTGGAAAAGGAAGTGGTCAACATAGTTCAGTTTTGGCAAGTTTGAAATGATAACATATTATAAGGTAGCACTATTAAATTTGGATTCATTAACCCCCTTAATGTGAGCTAGCAGTAGCTTTTCTTAATTAAAAATTAATGGAAAATTAAAAGTTACTTTGAGAAAAGTTTAGCTGCACATGCGGTTATAAGAAATAGTGCAGAGAGATCCCACGCACACTTTCCCCACTTTCCCCAGTGATAACACCTTACGGAACTATAGTATGGTATCAAAACCAGTTGTACTTGTGTTGGTGTGCGTGTGTATGTGTGTTCTGTCTGATATAATTTAATGACACCAATAGGTTTCCAAATCTTCCATCACAGTCAAGATACAGAATATTTTCGTCACTACAGTGGTCCCTCCTATTGCCTCTTAGAGACATACCCACCTTTCCCTTCTCTGCCCCTACCCTGCCTTGTCTGTCCCCCTGGGAAGCCACTGATCTGCTCTCCTTCTTTAGAATTTTGTCATTTTGAGAATTTTATATAAATGGTCTCAAATAGTCTGTAACCTTTTGAGACTGGTTTTTTCTACTCAGCATAATTCTCTGGAAACTCATCCAACTTGATGCATGTGTCAGTAGTTCTTTTTTTATTGTTGAGGACTATTCCATGGTGTGGATGTATCATGGTTTGTTTATCTTTTCACCTACTGAAGGACATCTGGGTTGTTTCTTGGTTTTGGCTATTAGAAGTGAAGCTGCTATGAAGACTCACGTACTATACAGGTTTTGTGCAAACATAAGTTTTCATTTCTCTGAGATACTGCACTAGAGTGAAGTTGCTGGGTCCTATGGCAATTGTATGTTTAGTTTTATAAAATACTGCCAAGATGTTTTCCAGAGTGACTGTACCATTTTGCAATAAGGGGTGGGAAAGCTTTAGCCTTCTGATTTCAAGATTGTTCTTTTTTAAGCAACAGAGGAGGCAAGAAAAGCTTCATCTTTCTCTGGCTGCACACCTTTTAATCCTTTTATTAAAAGGATTTCTTCTGTAAAATTTGGATTCAGTCAAAAGGCTGCACCTAAGGACCTAGAAAGCCACAGGTTCCCCACCCCTTCATTTAATGATCTTCCTTTAGCCATTCTTTGAGGGTAAGTCAGACAGTGACAATTTTTTAAAAGTTTTCCTTTGTCTGAGAATGTCTTTTTTCCCCATCATTCCTGAAGGATAGTTTTGCCTGATATAAAAAACATGGTTGAGATTTCTTGTCTGTCAGCACCGGAAAATGTTTTATATATTGAAATGTTCAAAGCAGAATCCAGCCCAGAAAAGCATTCTGAGACAATGAATTACCCAACTTCAGTAGAAAATGCCAATGGTCAAGATACTGATTCAGCATGTCTTCCTCACTCCCAGTTTTGATGAGTTTGAAATGATACACAGTATTAATACAAGTAGCACTCTTTAATCTAGATTCACCAGCATTCTTTATATTAATTATTAGTGATAGCTTTTTAAAATGAAACTTCTCATTTTGAGATCTTTCAGAATCTCATGCAGGTATAAGAAATAACACATAGAGATCTTGTGTATCCTTTGCCCAGTGTCCCTCAATAGTAATATTTTTGAAAAAACACACTAAAAATATCACAACTAGGAGTTTGACATTGATGCAATCACCAGATCTCTTCAGATGTCCTCAGCTTTCCTTGTGTTCATTTGTGTGTGAGAGTGTGTTTAGTTCTCTGCAGTGTTATGACATGTTTAGGTTCAGGTGCTTACCACTCTAGTCATGGTGCCAAGCTGTCCCATTATTTCTACTGGGATGCTCTTATTGCCTTTTTATAACCACACCCACTCCTTCATGTCATTCCCTCCCTGGCCTCATCCTTAACCCATCCAACTACTAGTGTAGTTGAACTACTAGTTCATAATTTTGTCATTGAAAAAATGTTATATAAATGGACTCATATAGCATTTAACCTTTTGTGATTGCCTTTGTTTCATGTAGCATAAATTCCCTGGAGTGTCATGCAAATTTTTGCATGTATCAGTAGCTCCTTCCTTTTTATTGCTGAGTACTGTTTCATGGTATGGACGTACCATGGTTTGTTTATTCATTCACCTGTTGAATGACATCCGGATTGTGTCCAATTCTTGGCTATTATAAGTAAAGCTGCTATGAGCAATAGTGTACAGGTGTTTGTGTGAACATGCCTTTTTCATTCCTCTGTGATAAATACCCAAGAATACAATTAATTGCAGGGTTGTATAGTAATTGCATGTTTCATTTTATAAGAAACTGTCAAACTATTTCCAGAGTGGCTGTACCACTTTACATTCCCATCAGCAATGTAGGAGTGATTCAGTTCCTCTGCATCCTTACCAGTATTTGGTGTTTTCACTATTTTTTGATTTTAGAGATTCAGATAGTCATTCTGATAGGTATATGGTAATACTTCATTGTGGGTTTCATGTGCATTTGCCTTTGGTTATGATGTACATCTTTTCATTTTCTCATTTTCCATCTGTATATCCTTTTCTCTGAAATGTCTGTTCTTATAATAATGTTTGTTTTTTTTTTACTGCTATGTTTTGAGAATTACTTAGATATTGTAGGTACTAGTCTTTTGTTGAATATGCAGCTTGCAAATATTTTCTTGTTTGCAGCTTGCCTTTTCATCTTCTCTATAGGCTTTTTGTTTTGTTTTGTTTGCAGAGAGAAAGTTTTTAATTTTCTTGAGCTCCAGTTTATCAACTGTTCTTCTCATGGACCGTGCTTTTGCTGTCAAATCTATGAACTCTGCCTAGTTTTCAATCCTAAATTTTTTCTCATCTGTTTTTTTTAAGTTTTATATTTTTATAACTCATATCTAAGTTGTGATCCATTTTGAGTTTTCAGTTTTATATAAGGTATGAGGTTTAGGCTGAAATTATTATTATTATTTTGCTTATGGGTATATAATTGTTGCAGTACCATTTTTTTTAGTGGCTGTCTTTCCTCCATTGAATTGCTTCTGCACCTTAATGAAACATCAGTTAGGCAACCAGGTGCAATGGCTCACACCTGTGACCCAGTACTCTAGGAGGCTGAGGAGGGAAGATTGCTTGAGGCCAGGGGTTTAAGACCAGCCTGAATAATATAGTGAGACCCCATCTTACAAAAAATTAAAAAATTAGCCAGATGTGTTGGTATGTGCTTGTAGTCCTAGCTACCCAGGAGGCTGAGGTGAGAGAATTGCTTGAGCCCAGGAGTTGGAGATTACGGTGAGTTATCATGGCACTGTACTCTGGCCAGCACGATAGAGCAAGACCCTGTCTCTAAAAAAAAAAAATTATAAAAAAAACCAATTAGGAATATTTATGTGAGTTTATTTGTGAATTGTCTCTTGTATTCCACCGATCTATTTTTCTATCCCCTACCAAATCACATGGTCATGATTACTGTTGTTATACAGTAAGCCTTAATATCAGGTAGAGTGATCCCTTCTATTTTATTCTTCTTTTTCAAAATTGTTTTAGCTATTTTGGGTCCTTTGCCTTTCCATATTAATCCTAGAATAGCCTTGTTTATGTTTTCAAAAAACTTTCTGAGATTTTGATAGGAATTGCAGTAAATCTACACATCAATTTGGGGAGAACTGACATGTGTAGTATGTTGGGTCATCTTATCCACGAGCATTCTATATTTGTTCATTTATTAAGGTCTTCTCTAATTTCTTTTATCAGCATTTTGTAACTTTTATAATATAGGTACTGTACATGTTTTTAAAAAATTTTACCTAAGTATTTCATTTTCTTTAGAGAGATTGTAGATGGTATTTTTAAAATTTTGGTTTACACATTGTTAATGTATAAAAACGAGCTTCATTTTTAAGTATTGATCTTGTACTTTATGACCTCACTGAACTAACTTACTGGTTTTAGGAGTATTTCTCTTTTTTTGCCAATTCCCTGGGATTTTCTGTGTAGCCAATTATTAGGTCATTTGCAAATAAGGAACTATTTTATTTCTTTCTGTACAATCTGTATGCCTTTTTTTCCTTTGTCTTGCCTTATTGCACTGGCTGTAACTTCTGGTGTCATTTTGAATAAGAGTGGTGAGAGTGGACATCCTTGCCTTGTTTCTGATCTTAGGGGAAGCTCATTCAGTGTTTTGCCATTTAGTATGATGTTAACTGTAGGTTTTTAGTAGATGTTCTTTATTAAGTTGAGGTAGATTCCCTCTATTCCTAACTTGCTGAGAGTTTTTTTTTTTTTTTTGAAGGAAGAAAACAGATTTTTAAATGAGGATTGGGAATTGCTATATTATCCTGTTTCTGCTAAAGATAAGATGATTTGCTTGCTTTGTGATACTGCAATATCAACATTAAAGCAATTCAGTGTTCATCAGCATTATAACACTCATAAATAAGGACCACAAATATTTAACATTTTTTAAATGTAAAATGGATTTTATTTTATTTTTTTAATGGTTAGTTAACTTTAAAATTAACAAATAGTTTTCATTTTCTGAAATTATTAAGTACATAGTAGTTAGACTTTTACAAAATAATGGACACTTTAAGTATATTTAATTGATGTTTCTTAAATGTGACCTTATTTGATTATAGCTAATTTTTTTTTTCAGCTTATTATGGGGGTACAAAAGTTCAGGTTCGGGCTTGGTTAGTACTTGGATGGGAGTTTTTTTTTTTATCATTAATGAGTGTTGGATTTTGGCAAATGCTTGTTCTATGTCAGTGTCCACATGATTTCTCTTGTTTAGCCTGCTGATGTGTTGGCGTATGTTGATTGATTTTGCAGTATTAAACCAGCCTTGCATAACTGGAATAAATCCCAGTTGGTCAGGGTATATAATTCTTTGTATACATTATTTATTTAGTGTGCAAATACTTGATTAAGGATTTTCATGTCCAAGTTCATGAGAGATGTTGGTCTACATTTTTCTTTTTTTTGAACTGTCTTTGGTTTTGGTATCAGTGCATACTAGCCTCATAACGTGAGCAGATAAGTGTTCCTTCTATTTTATAAAAGTGTATGAAAAATTGGTGTTAATTCTTTAAATGTTTGGTAAAAATCTCCAGTAAAGTCAATCTGAGCCTGCAGATTCCTTTTTGGGAGACTTTAAATTACAAATTTAACTTCCTTGATGATTTCAGATTATGTATGCCATCTTGGTTGAGTTTTGATAGTTTTTAGTTTTGGAGGAATTGGTCCATTTCTTCTAAGTTATGGAAAATATGAGTATAATATAGATTGTAGTATTCCCCACTATCCTTTTTTGTCTTTCTGGAGGTTTATTTTTATTGATCTTTTTGAGGCATCAGCTTTTTTGCTTCATTGATTTCCTATTGTTTTCATATTCTCAGTTTCATTGATTTTTGCTCTTTATTATTTCATTCTTTCTGCTTACTTTGGGCTTGTTTTACTCTTCTCAGTTTTTGGTGTAGGAACTTAGATTATAAATTTGAGACCTCTCCTCTTTTCTGATGTAAACATTTAGTGTAATAAATTTCACTTTCAGTACTGCTTTAACTGCATCCCATATGTTTTGATATGTTGTATTTTCATAAATGCTATGTATTTTTAAATTTCCTTGGAGACTTCTCTTTGACACATGGATTTTTTAAGGAGTGTACTATTTAATTTCCAAGTGTTTAGAGATTTTCCTTTTGTCTTTCTGTTACTGATTTCTAGGTTGGTTCCCTTGTGGTTATAAAATATACTCTATATGATTTCAATTAAAATCTATCTTGTTAACTGTTGCATAGGCATTTGAAAAAAAATGTGTATTCTGCTTTTATTGGGCAAAATATTCTATAATGAAAATCCTGTTGGTTGATTGGATTATTCAGATCTTCTGTATTCTTGCCAGTTTTTTGTCTAGTTGTTCCGTCAGTTGCTAACAGGCAGGTGTTGAGGTCCTCAACTATAATTGTGGATTTGTCTATTTCTTTTCTTCACCTCTTTCAGTTTTTGCTTCATATATTTTGGGACTATGTTGTTGGGTGTCTACACATTGAGGATCATTATGTCTTCCTAGGGGTTAATCCTTTTATTGTTATGTAATGTCCTTATTTGTGTCTGGTAACTTGCTCTGAGGTCTACTTTTTCTGATAACAATATAGCCACTCTGCTTTCTTTTTTTGGATTAATATTTGAATGGTATATATTTTTTATCCTTTTACTTTTAACCTATTTATGTTATTGACTTTGTAGAGTTTCTTATAAACAGCATATAGTTAGGTCTTATCTTTTATCTACGTTGTCAATTGCTGCCATTTAATTGATGTGTTTAGACCATTTGCATCCAAGGTAATTATTGACATCATAGGGTTTATGTCTTCCATTTTATTATTTTTCTGTTTCTTTCCTCTCTTTCTCATTCCTCTGTTTCTCTCTCTTGCCTTCCTGGGAGTTACTTGAACATTTTTAGTATTCCATCTTGATTTGTTTATGTTTTTTACTATATTGCTTTGTGTAGTTTTCCTAGTGGTTGCTCTGGGTATTACATATACATATGTGACCTATCACAGTCTGCCGGAGAATCAACATTTTATCACTTGGAATGAAGTGTTGAAATTTTAATTCCACTTAGGTTCCTTTGCCGTCACCACTTTTAAATGTCATAGGTCATAGGTATCAGATGATGTTTTCATTTTGTTTTCATCACCCCATATGGTTTAGAAAACTCATGATAGTTTTCTATTTATTCATATTTCTGTTCTTTCTGTTCTTCCTTTTTATTACTGAATAGTATTCTGTGGTATAGATTCACCATAGTTTGTTTAACCATTTACCTATTGAAGGACATTTGGTTTGTTTTCATTTTTTGGCTATCATATATAAAGCTAAGAACATTCATATGCAGGTTTTGTGTCAACATGTGCTTTTATTTCTCTGGGATAAATTCCTAACAGTGAAATTGCTGGATTATGTGGTAATTTCAGTTTTTTAAGAAACTGCCAAACTGTTTTCCAGGATGACTGTTCCATTTTCATATCCTCCAGCAATGTAGGAATGATCTAGTTTCTCCACATGCATATTTCTGCTCTTTCTGTACTTCCTTCCTTCCTGATGCTCCACAATCCCTTCTATCATCATAACCTTTTTGTTTGAAGATCTTCCTTTAGCCATTCTTTTAAGAGTAGATCTGCCGATGACAAATACCTTTAGTTTTCTTTCGTCTTAAAGTGTGTTTATTTCCCCTCCATGCCTGAAAAGCAGTTTTTGTGGATAAAAAACTCGCAGTTGAGAGCTTTTTTTCCAGTACTTTTACTTATAAAAATATTGATAAAAAGCAGAAACCAGCATGGAAAACAGCCCTGGCACAATTAATTGCCCAACTTTCTTGGAAAATGACAGTGGCCCAGATTCTTCCTCATCATCTATCTGTATCCCTCCCAGTTATGGTGAGTTTGACATGACACACATTACAAGTGGCACCATTTGATCTATATTCATCAACATCCTTGATATAAGCTAGTGGAATCTGTTTGTTTTCTATTTTGAGGGCTGGTTTTAGGTGATATTCAGAATGATGACTAACATTTGTTGAGTGCTTATTATATGCAAGGCACTGTGCCAATCAGCTGATGTGCCTCTTCTCCATTTACACTTAAAATGACCTCATGATATTAGCACTTTTATATCCCCCATCCCTGAGGTCACAGAGCTGGTGAGTGACACTTGCAGAACTCTACCCCAGTTCTCTCTGACTTTAAAGCTCATGTTTCTCACTGGTCTGCTGTACTGCCTGCCAAGCCATAGTGGGAGAGAAGAGAGGACCCCAAGCTCCATGACCTCCAAGGGCAAGCCTTCCAAATATTTTATAGTTCTTTTGTGTTTGTGTCTCAATTTCTGAGCAGCTTATCTCATTACTATCCTAGAGCAGAGATCTGGAAACCTTTTCTGTAAAGGGCCAGATAGTGTTGTCTGTCACAACTACTCACCTCTGCTGTTGTAACACAAAAGCAGCCCATAGGTAAATGAATGGGCATGGCCGTGTGCCAGTGCACCCGTGTGCCAGTGCAGCTTCCTTCACACAGACAAGTAAAGGGGTGGGCTGGTGGACTGTAGTTTGCTGACTCCTGTCCTAGAAGAGAGCCTTTTCCTTTAAATTATGTTGTTACCCGAACCAGAAGAAACTTCAAAAATTGCGCTGTTTGTACTAAAATAGGCACTCTGATACACTGTTGTTAGAAGCATACATTGGTGCAAGCTTTCTAAAGGGTAATTTGTATAAAAATCCATAAAAATATTTGTGCCAGTTGATTCAGTAATCTCACTTCTATCTGAAAGTATAGTAAAAAATTTACATGAAACTTTTAGTTCAAGAATATCCTTTATAGGCGGTACATGGGCAACGTATGTAACCTGAACTTTTGTACCCCCATAATAAGCTGAAATAATAAAAAAAAAAGAATATCCTTTACAGAATTGTGAAAAATTAGGAAAAAAAAAAAACAAATAAGAGACAATAGGGAATTAGTCATGTGACTTAGGTATATCCACGGCATATGAGGCAGTAAAGTCTGAATGGTTGAGAACACAGGCTCTCAAGTCCACCTGTCTGGGTTCAAATCCCAACTCTGTCTTACTAACCTTGTGACCTTTAGCCACTTTCCTAACCTAAATATTGGTTTCTTCAATGACAAAAATAATAGTATCTACTTCATGGAATTGTAAGGATCAAATGGGACAATGCATTAAAGCCCTGAACACAATGCACAGGACATCAATACAACATAAATATCACGTGTCAGGAAAATCATGATGACAGGGATATACAGACTGAAAAAAAGAAGAGGAAGAAGAAAACAGAGAAATGCTCAAAATATAACGTTAACTGAAAAATTAGTATTCAAACTATACATAAAGTATGATTTCAATTTTGTATTTCTAAAAGGAAATAGGAGAAAGAATGGAAGACAATAGCAAAATATTAATGGTTCAGAGTACTTGGCTTATAAATAGACAGACTCAGATTTGAAAACTGGTGTGTGTGACCTTGTTCAAATAACTTAGCTTCTCTGGAACTCAGTTTCCTCCTCTGGTAAGTGGGAATAATGGGGGAGTTGCTAGGATGATGAAACTGAGCTTATAGATGTAAAATATTTAGCATAGTGCTTGGTATATAGTAGCTACTAACAAATGCTAGCTATTTGAAAGTTTTCTTAATTATCCCCACCCATACTTTCCAAATTGTCTTCAGGGAACATATACTCACTCAGTAATATGGCTCTGAGTGTACTTTTATTTATTTATTTATTTTAGAGACAAGATCTTGCTCTGTCACCCAGGCTGGAGTGCAGTGGCATGATCATAGCTCACTGCAGCATCGAACTCCTGGGCTCAAGTGATCCTCCTGCCTCAGCCTCCCGAGTAGCTGGGACTACAAATGCACACTACCACGCCTGGCTGATTTTTTAAATTTTGTAGAGACAGGGTCTTGCTATGTTACCCAGGCTGAGGAGTGTACTTTTAGAGTATAAAAGGGAGCAATGGGAACTCAGAGAAACATGTTTACATATGTACCTACAGCCTAACAATTAAATTTATTCAAGCCAATGAACAGATTAGTTCAGATACAGCAAGTTCAAGATTAGCGAAGATGAAGAATGTTGACAGTCAGGCAGATGGCATCAGAGAGACCCATTTAAGGAAACGAAGGGATAAGCATAGAAAGAAATTCACCCAAATAGAAATTTGTGAACTAGAAATCAGTGTTTAATTCTCTTGGGCATGGTTAGGGTATCCTTGCAAGATAAAAACAATGAATTTCCTTTTTCCCTGTATTTTTAAAGGATATCTTGGTGATCCAAAAAGAAATGTCCAGATGCTTAATATTAATTTGATGACTGCACAAAAGAAGCCCAAACCTAAGCATGCAGCCCGCTACTTGGTTCGTAATTTGTTCTCCAAGGAAACCCTGATTCGCAGCTCTGTGGGTGCCAATTCACAAGGCCGCCAACCCCTAGATCCAAACAAAATGGCTGCACTAAGAGGTATGCATATGTAAAGTTATAATGAAATCTTGTTTTTATCATCATTTGGTCATATGATGAATGTTATTGGCAGTCGAAGAAATAACAATGAAGCCTGTGTAAATCCTAGAACTGTTCATTTTTTAATTTTTTATAAGAATAAAACTTATCCATTGACTGGTTCAATAAGATAAGCCTTATTGATTATAGTCTCTTATGGTTAGTACTAAGGCAATTCTTTAGCACTGAAACTTGCTACTAAAAATTACTGAAAAAGCCTCCCCCTGCCCCCCAAAAAGGTAGGGGAATATAATAGACTCTTCAGTGCTGGCCACTGGCAACACAGAAATAAGAGCTCATGATTGGTCCACTACAGCCTCCTGCCTTCCTGCTTCTAGAAATGTGTATTGAGGTCCTAGAACTCATGGGTACTGAGACTACCACAATGAATAAGTATTTCTGCCTGCAAGGAGCTCAGTCTGAAAAGGGACATGATGATGGAAACATAAATTCCAGTCTAGTGGTATAGTGTTGGGGAGGCTTAGAGCAGAACAGCTTTGAAGGAGTTCAGGAAGGCTTGGCTAGGGACAAGACATTTGAGCTGGATTCTGAAGCTAGGTAAGGGGAATAGGAAGGTGTTCTAGGCTGAGGGGTTAGCTTCTGGGGGAAATAGACATGGTAAGTACACAGATAATAGACCCTGGTGTAGTAACATTTGCAATAGTACTATTTTCTCTTTACGTGTTTCCTTTTCTTTTTAGTTCTGATTTATCCATTAGGTTACTAAATGGTCCAAGGATCCTGAAAAAACTGACTTTTGGTTACACACTTTTTTTTAAAAAGCACCAAGAAGTCAGTATTGGCTCCCTCAGTCAGTTTTAGGGGATCTCACAGTAGAGGAAGTGAGATAATTTGGCAAAGCATCCTCATTGGGTGGAATTTCTAAACTTTCAGAATGAGTCAGAGAAAAGAATGACAATTAGAAAGAGAAAAAGCAAGTATTTATTTTAAATAAAATATATCTTGTTTGTTCGTTAATTTTGTTCTAATTTTTGTGAATACTTTCTGCTGTTTACAGAACATCTGGCAAGAATTTTTCCCAACTGTGATTTGAGTGAACGTGGAAAAGACTGGAAAGAGTGTGTGTCTGATATCCATTCTCTGATCCGCTATTTATGTTATGAACCCAAAAGAACACAAGTAAGTTATTTTTCATCTAAACATGGTAACTGCTACATAAGTTCATACTGTATAGACTCCAGAACTGTTAGCATGACACACAGTATCTTCAGGCCATGTGCTAAAATCTCATTTACTTAATTTAGGGGGCAGGGGATGTTCTTTCAAAAGCATACTGCCTGTTTATTTTACTTGTTTTATATTTATGCTATATAAAAATATCCTAAAGATAAATCAAATATAGTGTTATAATTAGTATATTTGAAGCCAAGGATAATACTGGAAAAAAGTTTCAGCTAACAGGATATTTGGCAAACTTTTTTCAGTATCTCACTGAGGAACACAAAAGGCTGTGTGTGTTCCCTGGCGGTGCAGGAGAAAATGCAGGCACTTCATTACTTGTGTACTTTCAGTGATGGCGGAACCTGGTGAAAATAATGCATGCCATGAGGTTAAACTAGCACAGATATTTTATACTCTCTGTAGTTATGTGGTAACAGGAATCTGGTTCTCTCTCATCCATTCTGTCTTCAAAGTACATTAGAGATTTTTTTTTTTAACCAATAAATGGGCCATTTGGGAAGTGTCATATCTGTTGTCTTCTGATGAAGTATTTATCTTAATGACAGTTCCTAATTTCCACCAACCTCTCTGAAAACCCCATTTTATTCTCACCATGTCTAGTCACTTCTGTGTCTCTAGAGTAAGTTTACGGAAACTATTTGCCAAGACTATTTGTAGCTGAGCTTATGTTTTCCTGGTGAACGGGTTGATTTCAGTGATAGCTCAAGCACCATCTGTCTGAAACCCAGTCTGCTTATTTTTAACATTCCATTTTATAGCCTTCAAAAATTGCACCCTAAACAATTTGAATGTAAAATGAAGATACTGCCTGGAAAATGGTCATTTGCATATTTGCTTAGGCGTCAGAAGAGAAGCAGCATCTGCCACGTGCCTGCTGTGTGCTTGACTGGGAACGGGACAGGTCCTTGCCACTCAAAGTGGGTCCGCAGCCCAGCAAGCTTGTGAGAACTGCAGAGTCTTGTGTTTCACGCCACACTCACTGGGCAGAATTTGTATGTTAGCAAGACCCCCCCACCCCAGGTGATTCGTGTGCATGTTAAAGTTGGAGAAGCCCCAACCCAGAGCAGTATGATCAACTCTGGGTGCATATTAGAATCACGTGAGACATTTTTAGAAATAGTTACTGATGCCGGAGCTCCCCCATTCTACCACCAGAGATTCCAGTTGAATTTGCTGAGGGTGGTGCCCAGCACAGCCATTTTTCTTTAAAGATCACTAGGGTAATTCAAATGGTGTAGCCAGATTTGAAAGCCACTAGGAAAAGAGAAAACACATAAACAAAACATTAAAAACAAACAAAAAGTTGCCATCCTCATTAAACTAATTTATTTATTCACGAAATGTTTATCATGCACTGCATTTGTGCCAGCATTTCTCTTTTAGTTCGTTAGACAGAGCTACCAAGTCCCCCAAGAAGCAGCAAGCAGCTCATGACAGCCTTTGGTGGCACAAGTAAATTTAATAAATGCACCCAGAATATTTCACATGAAGAATCTAAATATGTTTTCCAACGTCTACTAAGCAAAATCTCACAAAAAATGGAAAAACAAGCACCACATGTACTCACCATCAAATTGGACTAATTGATCAACACTTATGTGCACATATAGTAGCAACATTCATTGGGTGTCAGGCAGGTGGGAGGGGGAGGAGGGGATGGGTATACACACCTAATGGGTGCAGTGTGCACTGTCTGGGGGATGGACACGCTTGAAGCTCTGACTCCGGCAGGGAAAAGGCAATATTTGTAACCTAAACATTTGTTGCCCCATAATATGCTGAAAAAAAATGACATCACAGTTTATTTAATTTTAAAATGGATAATGACCACAGTCTCAACAAATTTTAAAATCCCTCAATTTTCTAAACAATACACTTGAAAAGTGATGAATGAAAAGACATTTTGTTTATAGATCCAGTTTTGTGTTTCAGCAGAAAACTGTTGGCAAAAATATAGACCCTACCAAGCCTGGTGCACCAGCGTCTGAAGATTTGAATGGTGAAAGGGGTAATGTTGGCAATGAAGGCAGTTCTTCATTACCTCTGCAGCCAAGTACCTCGGACACAAGAGAAAATGGGGTTTCTCAGCAGCCCAGTAATGCTGTCCCCAAAGAAATGAAAGAACCTTCCACTGATAACTCCACAGCACCTCAAGAAGCACTGAGTGAGTTTTAAAAATAAGTGCTCTTGCTGATAAATGTTGAATTCGGGTGATGCATTTATGGGGCTCATTGTATTATTCTCTCTACTTTTATGTATGTTTGAAAAATTTCATAAAAAAGCAAAAACAATTTAACCTCTTATATTAATGAGTTAATGAGATATAGATACCTAGTTCTGAGATCGATCGCTTCTAGCGTGAAGCCGACTCTGTTATTTTTCCTGCACAAAGCAGCTCTGTGCCGACTCATCCGATGCATGTGAGCGCTCTGAGGAGGCACCATCCTCCACAGCCGGGACAAAGTTCTTGTTCTCTGTGTGCCTGCCTGGCACAGTGCAGGTGCTCAATAAGGATTTTTGGCATAAATTAATGAACCCCTTTCCTTAGAACATTGTGTTCCCAACTGCTAAGCTGGCTGTTGAGGGAGCATCCTGCTTTGATTAGTGCTGCGTGGCAGTGATTTAGTAGATGACTGTGCCACCTGCCATTCATGCTTCACAGTGCATCTTCCCCGGGATGCTGGGCTTTAGCATGACTGCTACTAATGCGTGGCACCTGAGGCAGCAAAACTTGATTCTGTCTTTACCCTGCCCCCATGTTAACCCTAACTAGAACATTACCTGGGATCCTATTCAAACAGAATTATTGAAATGACATACCTTTATCTTATTTTTTCCATTATAAAAGCAATCTAACTACTGTATTTGTTAAGGTTGTACACTGTACAAACAAAGACAAAAATCACCGGACCAGTAGCTCCCACATTTAAAGAAATAAAGAACAAATCGAGCCTCGGGCAGACAGGAGCCAGAGCAGCCCCAAGACTGTGGGAAAGAGAAAGAATTGCATCTGGGGAGCTTGGGTCACGTGTCTCTAACCCTCCCTCAGCTATAACAAGGGGACAGACCAACTGTGAGCCAAGCAAGCCACCATAGTTTGTGTGTAGTCTGTTATACATGAAACATTATGATCTCCATATAATTACTCTCCTCTAACATAATATGTATACGTTTTTTGTCAAAAATCTACAACCTTCATAATCGTTGCTCTCAATAGGTTTATAACATTCCATGGAGTAAGTGTACCCCAATTTATTTAACTATCTCCCTCTTTTTTGTCTTTTTTTTTTGGCTTGAGGGTATTTGGGAAGGGGATTATAAATCACACTAACACAAAAAATCTTCATTTGGATAGCTTTTTCCATATTTTGGATTACTTTCTTAAGTTAGGTTCTCAGAAATTGAATTAACCAGGTTAAAGAGTATTGACCTTTTTTTCTGATCCATTGATAAATATTGCTTGCTTAATCTCCTACAGTTAAATCTCCAAGTCTTTGGACCCATTGAATGCGTTTCTAAATAATCTCTCTTGGTAAATGTTGAATCTGGATGATTCAGCAATTTATACTGCTACCCATTAAATGATGGATGTTCCAAGATGAAAAATAATGTTTATTGACTTGTAAGAATCATAGTGTATTTCTGTAATATATTTTCTTCAACAAATAATTCCTTTATTGTATGTAAAATATAATATTTTTCAAATATGGCTCATTAAATTTAGCAGAATACTAAATCTTCCTCCTGAACATGGGAATATGTATAATCACATTAGCAGTGATTTCTACTCATCTCGCATGCTGCCTCATAATCCCCTAAAAACAAGGCTTTAAATTCTTTTAACTTCTCAAATTCTTGAGCCAAAAAATTCAGAAAAGTCAACCGTTCTATTACAGCCTTTAAAAAAAAATGCAACCTAACATCTGCCATGAAAATTGACATCTTTCGCTTTTGCTACTAGAGTATTTTGGAAATCCACATAGAAATATACAGATGCCATATTCAATACTGAATATAGCAAAAGAGAAGTCTCACCCAGCGCTGTCAGCCAGATACCTTATTCGTAACCTGTTCACTGAGGACGTCCTGCTCAAGAGTAATGTCTATGGCAATGTGATCCGTGGCATGAGTGCCCTTGACCCCAATAGGATCTGCGCTCTCCGAGGTTTGTTATGTGTAGAGTATGTCAGAATAAATAAAAGCCAGGGTGGTAAGGGGGGACAAGGGCAATATACATAACCTAAACTTTTGTACCCTCATAATATGCAGAAATTTAAAAAAAGAATAAATAAAAGCCAATTGTGTTGAAGAAGAAGGGCAGAAAGAAAAATCCATTCAGTGCGTGTATGTTCTGAGGAGAGATGAAGCTCATATTAAGTCCCTCATCAGGGTCTAACAAAGAACAGGTTCATGAATTGTATGTCTTTGTATTTGGGTTCTTAGGGCTAATTGCTCTGTCTCGAATGGCTTTACTAGAACAGGGAAAGTGTTATTGATGGTGGCTCCCTGCTCTGGACTGCCAGGAGTATGGGGACTCAAACACCTTCATTGACAGGATTGAGGTGGAAGCTGCAGGGCTTCATCAGTTTGCAGAAGTATCAACAATAGCAGAGGAGGTTAATATGCTAAGTTTTTCTTGTGCTCGTCAGCATAGTATAGTCTCTATGACATATGTAAATGAAGTAATAAAGCTTCCAAAAACAATTCTGTGAAATCTTAAATTTGGACAAAGCAGGAAGCAGAATATTTCCTTCTGTCACTGGTACCCAGCAAAGATGTAGCTCTGAACCCCAACCTATCTCAGTTGGCTCCTCTTTGGTTCCTACCTTCATATCACACACTTTCATATCCAATAAATTCAAACAGCCCTGGTGTTTCAGGCTAAACTACAGAAACCTGGCTTATAGCTCCTTTTGTAAGCATTTTTTGCTAGCATCTAACCCAATTGTTTTCAAACTTTTTTTTGGCTGCAATCCATAACAAGAAATACATTTTACATTGTGACACAGTACATGGCTCTGTGTATGTGTGTGTGATTTTTAAAAAAACCAAAGCAAAAGTTTCACAAACAGGATTTACTCTATGAATGTGGCATTTCAATGTTTTCTGCTCTATTACATTACATTTTAAGGTTTGCAATCACTGATTTCGTGACCTAGTAATTGATCACAACTTGCAATTTGAACATCACTGAGCTAATCCATAAGGCAAAAAAACCCAAACCCAATTTCTCTTACCTTATGGTAAAAATGGTTTGTAGCCAATTCTGAAATGAACATATTTGTAGAAGAAATAGCATCTTTCTAATTAAAGTCTTTTAATGGTGAGGAAAAATGTGACTTTTATAGCTCTTTAATATCTGGAATGGATTAATTCCATCAAAGTTGATGAAAAATATTTTCCTAAGTATTTTTTATCTTGCTTTATCTCTTACTGAATTATATTAAAATCCGGAAGATGTCTTTTGCAGTAAAAAATATTCAGCATGCATTTGACATACTATCCACATAGAGCAGATTTTAACAAATTTCCCATAAGACTCAAAGTTCCATTGCTTTGTAGAAGGGCAGTCATGTAAGTTAGTTTAGCAGCGAGAAAACAGTAGAGTCATTGTTGTCCCGAGGGGCAGAGTCTGGCCCAAGGAGTAGAAGCTGACAAGGAAGTATAGTTTACTTTAATATTAGGATAAAATGAACTTGGAGAATGAAAAGAGTCAGAGAGCAAAAGCTGGGTGACCAGCAATGAGAAGAGAGGGAAGACCTTGCACTTGTGGGAGGACTGGGCTTATGGCTTCCAATATAATTTCTGTAATAGTATTACTTCATTTTAAACAAGTTCAAACATACAGAAATGTATGGAAAAGAATATAATAAACATCTGTCTGCCCATCACTGATATAAACCTTTTGCCTTTTGTGCTCCAGGTTTTTTATTTAAAAAAATAATAAAAAGTAATAAAACATTAAACTGCTATTATTAATACTCCAAGCCATCATCCCTTTCCCCTCTCCTGCTCCCAGAAGTAATCACTCCAAGTCCTGGAGTTGGTATATCATTCCCATGTGTGCTTTATACTTTTGCTACCTATGTTAATAGACCCATAAATAATGTATAATATTCTGTAGTTTTCATGTACATAAATGGGGATGTATAGTACATATCCTTTTGCACATTTTTTTTATCACTCACTATTATGTTTTTGAGGCTTGTTCATACATTTGAACTGCTGATTGGTATCCCATCGAATGAATAAACCAATTTTTTCTTCTATTCTAATATCATTTCTCTAAGGATTTTGTTATTTGGGGGAGTTCAGTATCACTTACGGAGTATAATTTATATGAAGGAAGTTAGTAGGCTGCAGATTTGCAATCAGTGAACAACTCTCACTCCTTAAACTCCCTATGCACGTCTTCATATTACAGAACTGTAAAATCTTAGCAATAGGAAGTGCTTTACAGGCCCTCTAATACAACGTTCCACCCAGAGCAGGAATTCCCAACTCAGCTTTGACTTAGAGTTGCCTCCCCTGGGCTTGAATGCTTCTATTGGTGAGGCTGCCTCTGTCTCAGTAAGGCAGTCCACTGCGTTTTCAGAGAGCTCCAATTCATGAGAAAGTCATTCCTCCTAGTGGCTCAAAATGTACCTCCCTGTAAGTCATACACATTTGTCCTGGCCTTCAAGTAGTTAATGACAGCTATTACTTCCTGCTGGGTCTTAGGAGATAATAACTACACCCGCTTTCCCTCCCTTTTAAGTTCAGAACCAAGTGAAAGACAGCCACTCAAATCAGGCAGTGGAGATAAAAATAGCAGCTTTATTCTTGAACCATACATGCTCAATTCGTCCAGACTTTCCAATGTAAAGATCTCTCCCCATGGAAGTGCGAGGGTTGAAAGGAAATGTTACACCCAACCTTTTCCCTCTTAAGCCTTACACTTTCACAGTTAAATATCGTCATTTCTTTCCATAATTCCTCACATAAATGTCCTGATCTTTCACGATCTAACAACTACCTTCAGATGATACAATAGTACTAATACCTATTATTTAGGCCATTAATGCAGCCTAAAATGGCACTTGCCATTTTAAAATTTATGGTCAACTAAGACCCCTACATCTTTTTTTCTATATACTGACATTTATCCAGTACTTACATTGTTAGTATTCAGGCTGTTACCATTTATACTGTTAGTATTTTTTTTAATGTAAGTGTAGGAAAAATATGAATATAAAAACATTTATTCCTCCTGCATTTTATCCTGTTAGTGTAGGTCAGCATTCCCCAAATTGTGTTTTTCAAAGACAGCTGGATGTTAATAGGTGTTTCGTGAATGAAGTACCTTTAGTCAAAGGGTTAGGAAAGACCTTAAGCCTCAGTCAATAGGTAGTTTTCAGGGTTTCACTTGAGTCTTAGTTTTTTTTTTTTTTTTTTTTTTTAAAGAGGCAGGGTCTTGCTCTATCACCCAGACTGGAGTGCAGTGGCATGATAGTAACAGCCTCCCTAGTAGCCAGGACTACAGGTGCACACCACCATGCCCAGCTAATTTTAATTAATTTATTTAATTTTTTGTAGAGAAGGGGTCTTGTTATATTGCCCAGGCTGGTCTCAAACTCCTGGCCTCAAGTGATCCTTCCACCTCAGCCTCCCCAAATGCTGGGATTACAGGTGTGAGCCACCGACTCTGAGCCTGGCTGACTCTGAGTTTTAAAACATGTTTTGAATGCCTTTAACTGTCAAGCCCACCCGGATCTCCCCAGTCCTGACCCCTGACCCTCTGTTGTCTTAAGCACTGCCACCTCCCTCATTTATGGGCCCCACCAACAAGGCTACATCTGGAACCTTCGAATCCATGAAAGGAGGTTCCGTGTGTCTTTACTATGGGATTTTTCAGAGCACTGAATATGCTTATGTGTTATGTAAATCCCCAAGTGGGGACTAACTCCGGAGTGTAGCATTGCCCATTTGTGCAACCGGAACCTTTTCCCCCAAGAAACTTCCTCTATGACTAGTGTTCCAGAGAACACACTTTGGGAAACGCCAACCAATTTGGGCTCCTTGTTGCTACTTGTTGAAAGCTTTGCCAGTGCTGCATTTGTCTTCCAGTGTGTTTATTATCCCTCCCAGCTTTGCTGTCATGGGCAGATGGGACAAGCATTCTTGCATTCTTTCCATAATTTATTTTTGGTTAATAAAAACATTCGGCAGGGTAGAGCTAGATACTGAATCCAGTGACATACCACAAAAGCCTCTTTCCAGGCTACCCCTGATCTATTAATTAGTCCTTTGGATATGAAAGCCTTTTAACTTTGACACATGCCTTGTTAAAAAATTTGGATCAATCTGCTGTATTTATGGCATTGTCCCGATTTATTGGCCTATTAACCCTATCGAAAAACTAATGAAATTAATGTAGCCAATTAATGCTGACCTGTAGGGATCACCAGATCCTTTTCTAAGGCTCAAAGGCACTTAGGCAATTACCTAACAAAGTATCCAAGGTCAACGCTGCTCTTCTAATAAGCACCTCTCTTCCCCACCTCTTCCTTTGTCCTCCCACTTTGTGGTAAGAGTGCTCCTTGAATTCTGTTACTCTGTCACCTTCCCTTATAGGGAAGTCTTTCTTTGACTGCAAGATCTAAAGACCCTGATTCCTTTTGTCAGAGATAAATCTAGCAGTACCAAAAAAAAGTCAGCAGTTACAGCTTCTTGCCCCTCCAAGTATGAAGACCCTGCTGCCTCATGTGCATTATAGAGGTTTAGCATGTCTCTATTTGAAATGATGAGTGACATGCTAGATGCATGTTTGATACACTTAAGAATAAGAAAAGTTGACCCTGGGCTCTCAAGGCAGTAGAGGGTTTCTTTTTTTTTTTTTTTTTTTGTTGAGACAGAGTCTCACTTTGTTGCCCAGGCTAGAGTGAGTGCCATGGCATCAGCCTAGCTCACAGCAACCGCAGACTCCTGGGCTTAAGCAATCCTACTGCCTCAGCCTCCCGAGTAGCTAGGACTACAGGCATGTGCCACTATGCCCGGCTAATTTTTTCTATATAGATTTTTAGTTGTCCATATAATGTCTTTCTATTTTTAGTAGAGACGGGGTCTTGCTCTTGCTCAGGCTGGTCTCGAACTCCTGACCTCGAGCGATCCACCCGCCTCGGCCTCCCAGAGTGCTAGGATTACAGGCGTGAGCCACCGCGCCCGGCCTACAGTAGAGGGTTTCTATCTTGGTATGTAGCAAGATCATGGGAGATTGTTGCTTCATTGTGATTTAAGAATGGTGCTATTTCATATAATTATCCTTTTAGATTAGATTGTTCAGCTAAATTAATAATGATTATAGTCCATGTGTTCTATTTAAAGTCTTAATAACCCTTACACAGACATAGCAGTAGAATTAAGGTTGAATAGATTCATTTCTCTGAGAAGTGATTTCCAAGTAACTGTTGTGTTATGGGACTTTACCACCAGAGTTTCTCCAAGAAGCCTTCCCGACTTGTGATCTGTCAGAAACCGGGAGTGACTGGAAGTTGTGTGTGACGGCGATCAACAACTGTATCCGTAGCATCAGATACGAAGTCAAGAAGCCCACAGCCGAATCCCAGCAGCTTTCAGCAGCGACCCCTTTGGCAGAGTCAAAGCCAGAAGATACTGCCTCAACTAACTTCAGTACTTGAATGTCAACCGTCTAATTTTTTAAGCTGTTACATCATTTTGTGTGTTTCTTAAGTTATAATTCCAAAATTAGCCTTTTGTAGTGGCAGAGTAGTTTTGCACTTGCACCAGAAGAAACAGGCAAAGCTCTTTTTCTGCCTGTTAGGGAGGGAATTGCATTAGGAAGACATGTGGTGCTTCATTTCTGGAGTGCAGGGGTGGCCAGTATTTTGATGAGAACCTCTGATGGAGGGAACAGGAGGGAATGCTTTATAGTGATGTCCATTGCTGCTGAATGGAGAGTGAGAAGAGCAGCACACTTAGCACTTAATAACAGGTGACATCTGATTGTCAGTGAGTTGTTATGTAGAGAACTGTGGTTAGAAAAAGCATAATGCCAAGCGTTAGAAACGTGCACTTAGTAGACATGGTATTCTCCAGGTTAACAGTAACTATGGAGCTTAGGTTTAGACTCTGCTGATTCAGAAGCAAGGTTTGGTTTACATAGAATCAGAACACCCACAGTGGCTTTCTTATATATCCACCAGAATACTAGGATTGATGTCACATTGTTTGACCCAAGCTTTCCAGAGACGAGCTCTGTGTTCTCTGGGTTTACTACTGATGAGAATGGCATTCTTTGAGTTAATTCCTGGTAACATTTCATCAGAGAAGTTTTCTCAGGGTGAACCTAGCAAATCATATCAGGAGACTTTTTGGTTCCATTTTTATAATTTAAATTTAAGAATATGGCATTATGAATAATAGGAATCTGACCAAATTCAGACACTAACATTATTTTTGGTTTGTGAAATGTCTGGGTGAAGGTTTAATATGTTTGCTGTGTTTTTCTGATAGAGTCTACTAGTTGAAATGAATACAAATTTAAATCTTACATGAAAAAAGTTGATCAAAAATTCAGTTAGAAAAAAGTGGTCTTAAAGGATATTGGTGGGATTATTAGAGAATTTAAAAGTAATTCCGTTTTGCTCTCACATAGGATTTTATTTTTAACTGAAGCACATTGTTTTAAAGGAAGTTCTTGAATGTTTTAGCCATAGGAAATACTGTATAATTTCATTGTTTGATCATTTGTGTTTAAGAAACATTTTGTCACTTTTAGTGCCATCTTCCCACTTCCAACCTCTCAAGCAGTCCTCAGTTACATTTATTTTATAGCATTCTTAGTTATTCAAAAAGCAAATTTTTTCCTTGTAAGAGTTCAACCTTTAGTTATGGCCATTTGCTCCTGATCCATGGCTTTGTCTTAGATAATTGACGTTAATTCAAGCTTCTTTATAAGGTAGAGAAACAAATTCAATAGAAAGTAATGAATCAGGCAAATAATATAATTTTTTGAAAATTGACAATTCTTTTTATTTTTGTGACTTGCCAGATAGTTTAAGATGTTTTCATGTGACCAATTCATAGAATGGACACATATTTTCATATGATATATTTTTTGAAAATTCAACTTTTAGATTATTTTAGTGAAATACAGTTTTATAAAGATAAGATATTAGAGGTTTATTTTTAAGGCTATTCTCTAAATAAATAATTGGCTGTAGTAGATACCTTTAGCTTAATAAAACCATAGTATTTCTACATACATCTTTATATGTTAGGCTATGCCTACAAAGATCTTAAAAAGTAGATAATTCAAGAACATCTTTCATAAAAAAGTCTTCCACAGAGGGCAAAAGTGTTTTGACTAGAGTTATTCAGATTAATTCATCTAAGATAGTCTTTGGCTTCACCATTTAGTTTCACAAATAATTTTAGAAACTCCCAGCAATAGAGTTAATACAGAAAAGTAATCCACATTTTAAATATAGATCAAGATATCACATTGTACCCCATAAACATATACAATTATTTGTCAATTCAAAGTGAAATTCAAAAAAGAAAAGTAAAATTATATCCTAGGCAAGAGCAAATTTCAAATGGTATCTGCAGATTTATGGTATCTGAAATATTCCCTGGACTAGAAACAAAATCACAAAAACAAAACTTTATAATAATTTACAAAAATATTTCAAGACTTGCATGGCCAACTTATAGTGGTTGCGTATGTAAGTTATTGAGAGCAGCCCTGTCCAATAGAACTTCCACAATGATAGACAATTAAATAAACCGAAAAAATTAAAAGAAAATACATTTGCATTGGCCAGTGTGGTAGTCACTGGGCACACGTGGCTATTGAGTATATGAGATGTGACTAATTATACAGAGGAAACCCATTTAAAATTCTATCTCATTTTAGCTACTGAAAATTTAAAATTAAATAGCCACAAATGGGTAGTGGCTACTGTGTTGGATGGCACAGTTCAAGATGTCCTTTATTTTTAAAAAAATGTTTAAAATGTTTCCCATGGTTTGAATTATAATAATATACACACAACTTCTTGAAAATCACATTTTATTAAGTAAATTTTGTTGTATTTTACTTTAAACTAAATTGGACCTTTATTATTTTCAAAATTTTACAAGATAATTCTGCTATTGTATTAGTGCCAGATTAAACATTTTTCAGTGTTAAACACTTTAAATGCCTGTTTCTAAGACTTGCTTGTGACAAATAAATTTATCTTTAACATTTTGTTTTCCAAATACAATCAATAAACATTTAAAATGCTCTTATGCGGATGCTCATGTTTTTTTTAATGAACTCATTTTACAGAACTTTTACTAATGTTATCTAGTGTTTTATGTTTCAGCCAGTTTAATAAATGTGACACAGCTAGAATTTTTACTTTCTTCCTTGATATGCTGCAAAACAGAATAGTTTAACCCAGTAACAATAATTTACCATGGTGGTTATACTTGGAAGCCTATTGAAAACTTTAGCAGTGCTTTGTCCTTCCCAGGTAAAATATAAGTGTTATTTAAAGCATGTCATTTTATGCTTTAATATTTACTTAAATATATGGTATTATTTAATTTTTATTTTATTTTATTTTTTGACACAAAGTCTCGCTCTGTTGCCTGGGCTAGAGTGCTGTGGCGTCAACCTAGCTCACAGCAACCTCAAACTCCTAGGCTCAAGCGATCCTCCTGCCTCAGCCTCCCAAGAAGCTGGGACTACAGGAGTGTGCCACCATGCCACTAATTTTTCTATTTTTAGTAGAGACGGGTGTTAGAACCGGTTTCCCTCAGCCCCAGGAACAGATAGGCAGAGTCACCAAGGCTGCAACAGACAAAGGAGTTTATTTTCTAGCCCGGGCTAGGGTCCAAGGCTCAGAGCACCAGCGCAGTGGTCTCTCCACGAGCCAGGACCCCACCCTGGGGTGGGCACTAAGCTTTTATACTCATCAGTAGGTTACATGTATCGGGCACACTCCCCCCACCCCCCTTTTAGTTCATTTGCTCTTTTAAAAGTGGCTGATAGTATTGGCTCCTGATTGGCTGGTTTCCAAGCCGGGGCTTTAGTTCCTGATTGGCTGGTTTCCAAGCCGGGGCTCTGGCTCCTGATTGGCCAATTTCCAAGCCGGGGCTCTGGCTCCTGATTGGCCAATTTCCAAGCCGGGGCTCTGGCTCCTGATTGGCCAATTTCCAAGCCGGGGCTCTGGCTCCTGATTGGCCAATTTCCAAGCCGGGGCTCTGGCTCCTGATTGGCCGGTTTCCAAGCCGGGGCTTTGGCTCCTGATTGGTCGGTTTCCAAGCCAGGGCTTTGGCTCCTGATTGGCCAGTTTCCAAGCCGGGGCTTTCAGTTGTTACTAGCGGCATTCCGGGGAGGGGGAGGGCCTGCGTTGGGGAAACCGAAACTTAGGCCTATCCTAGGAGGTCCAGTCTGTCATGGAGTTACTGTTTTCCTTCCTGCTCTACACGGGGTCTCGCTCTTGCTCAGTCTGGTCTCTAACTTCTGACCTGAAAGGATCCTCCCCCATCTCGGCTTCCCAGAGTGCTAGGATTACAGGCATGAGCCACCGTGCCTGGCTGGTAGTATTTAATTTTGGCCAGCAAGGCTAATGTTTTCACTTCCGGTTTTCAGTTTTCCTTATATCCCATATCTGCATCTAGCAGAATAACTTCTCTGTGGCGACTTAATGATATTCACTCTTCTGTAAGAATAAAGCACTTGTCACCCCTTCCTTTCACCCTACCTTATTTTAACTCACCATACATTAAATTTGCAATGACCTTCTTCACCATGCTAAAACAATCTGGTCATCTACTTTGAGACAGAATAATTGGTAATCTCAAATAATTAGTAAAATCCAGATTGTTGCAAAAGGTATTAATCTTTTTTTATGGCTGAGTAATACTCCATGGTATACATACACCACATTTTATTAATCCACGCATGAATTGATGGGCACTTGGGTTAATTCCACATCAAACATTACAAAAGTGATCCATGTAACTTAAAACATTTGTACCCCCTTAATACTTTGAAATAAATTAGCAAAATCAGTTGGGAAGATTGATGAGTGACAGGTATAAATCTCAGTCCACAAACACAGGTGGGCAAGAAATATAAATATTTTTCTATAACAATTTCTATTTCGAGCTTCCGTGCATTTAGAGTAGAAACTTTATCTTAGTTGTTCAAGGCTTTTGAGTTTCCTTGTAAGACAAGGAAATAATCCGGGGCGTGGACGGGGGTAGGTTTGGGAGAACACCAATGGCAGTGTTTCATCCTTTCTTCCAGACTTTCTTCTAAGTTTTAGGGGTCTTCTACAGTGCCAAGTGGGGGAGAGGGCATCAGAATCAGGTTCTTGCCATTTTCCTTAGCCATCAGCAGCTGAGATGTCCCTTGTCCCAGCTGGTCTTCAGTCAGTGGCCCATAGCCATTCTTATTCCTGTCTTGAAGACCCATTCAGATCAAGCAGTTCCTGTCTCTGCTGCCTCCAGCACCCCCTCAAGCCCAGGGCAATCATTTTGCTGTGGCCTCATAATTTTGTGTCACAGGAAATGTTTTGTCCAGTTCTCCACACACGTCCATGCGGGACTGGCTACATAAGTTGCAGGCCCAGTGCAAAATGATGAATTCACTCTTGATACTACTTAAGATAGCTCAGTCTTTTATTTTAACTTTATTTGGGGCTAATTTTGGACTTAAGAGTTGCAAAAATGGCACAGACAATTCCTGTATACCCTTCACTCAGCCTCCCCTGATGTTAACGGTTTTCATAACTCTGGTATAATGATCAGAACCCAGAAATTAACATCAGCACAATACTGTTAATTCCAGACTGTCTTCGTATTTCACCAGGTTTTCCACTAAAGTTCTTTTTGGCTTCCAGGATTCAATCCAAGGTCCTACCTGGCATTTAGTTGTTACATCTCCTTAGTTTCCTCCAATTTGTGACAGCTCCTCCATCTTTCCTTGTTTGTCCTGACTTGGACACTTTTGAAGAGTACTGGTCAGTTGCTTTGTAGAATGTCCCTCCATTTGGGTTTGGCTGATGTTTTCTCCTGATTAGATTGAGCTTATGTATTTTTGGGGAAGAAACCCTACAGGTGATGTGCTATTCTCAGTATTGTGGCCTTTTGAATTTTCCAATAAAATAGTTATAAGAACAGTTCGGTAGTTTGCCCAAAATCATAGAGCTGCTAGCACCAAAGCCAGGACTAGACCTCAAGTCTCACTTTTTTATGGCAGGATTGTTATCACTGACCCATAAATCCTTTCATGTGTGTTTCAGTACTACTGAGTCATTCAGTAGTTGCCTTCTAGGATTGTGACTGCAATCCCTTGTTTGGCGGCAGCACAATGACATGGGGGCAAGGGAGGCTGGGCTGTGGCAAGAAATTCTGAAAGAAAAATATTGTGAAGTTTAGTGCTCGCTCAGTATCCCTGCTGCTTCATGAATGGCGATGATGATGGTTACCACTTATTAAGCCCCAGCTGTGTGCCAGCCACCATGCTTTCTATGTGGGCCTGGCACTCCGGCCTCAACTCAGCATTGCCACCTCCCCCTTCTAGAATCTCCGCTTTGCAGAAGAGAAGCTGAGAAGCACGTTTCCCAAAATCCCTGTCTCAGTATGGTTCCAGCCTAGATTTTATCAGTGAGAAGACCTTGTACGAAATTTGAAGACAGAAGAGAAAGAGAAGTCATTATTCTCCACAGCCAGACACGTGGGCAGATGTGAGATTTACAGAAGCTTCCTGAGGAACTGAGGAGAGATGCGCTTCACAGCTGCAGACAGAGGTAGGGCTAGGGTGAGAGGATTTTCAGAGATTCTTGAGAACTTCCCAGTAATCTTTTGAGAATTTCCCCCCTTGGTGCTTCAAGCTGAGGTCTCCAGTGTCTGCTCCCTTTATCTTTGGTGGCACCTTCTTTGTTTGACTTTGTCTTTCCTACTTCTTTTGATAGTCCTGAAAACCACTAATGCCTATGCTAAAACCTTTTGTACCTGGTGCACGTAGCATGGCTTCTGTTTTTCTCACTGACCCCTGATGTAGTATAACACGTCAATGCATTTGATCCTCTCACCATCCCAGGAGTAGGTGTCATTTGAAAAGGAGGAACTCACAAGTCCATTGTGCCTGTACCTGCCAACGAGCAGTTTGATGAATATTTCAGATATTTCTTAGCCATAAAGCTGAACATCTTTGTTATCAGAATGTGTGTTCTTCTGTGAAAAGAACGAAGAACAAATTTTAATTTCTTCTTTTCTTTTATCTTTCAAATATAAAAGGCTGTTTCCATCTGAAAGCACTTCCAGGCATTCTGAAAGCATTCAGAAACCTGAGGGCCAGAGGTTGATAAGCTCCCTTTCTTCCAGCTGGGGGCATTAGAGCACGCAGAGCCAGCCTTAGCATCACTTCTTGCTGACTTATTTGTCTGCCTCTAACCTGAGTCTCTTGAGGGCAAAGATTATGTCTTTGGCACCTAACACAGGGAATAGTAGGTACCCAATAAACAAAGGCATGCCTCAGTCACCCTGCCGTAGCATGCCTGCAGTTCCACCATCAGTATTGTTTCTTGGATTTGAGCCTTATCTGACCTTTTTCCCCTGTAAAAATATAAGTTCTGTCTATACTCATCCCTTATGCCTTCATTAAGTTGTTGAATCCATTCCTTAATGCTGGTTTGATTTGGAGTGTGAAGAGAGCTCGAGGACTTCTTAGTCTTGAGAGAGACTGCTACGCAAAGATAAATGTGCAACATCCTCTGTAAAAGGAAAAAAATTGGAAACAATGTGGTAATTTTTTTTTAAAAGGTAAAATCATGGCTCTCTGTACAGATAAAAATGAACAGATGCTGGATATTTCATTCAACTCATTACTAATGAGGGAACTGGTCACATGTTACAACTATGTCAAAGGGCAATCCAAAGAACAGACATGGTATAAACCAAGAATATTAACGTGAATGTGCACATGGAGGCATGAGGGAGGGAAGTCAGTTGAACCGCCACCAGACGGAATTTATTTGCATGTCTATAGATGCATTGCTATCAGGTACATGCAATTTACAGAATCCAAAAATGGTTCAAAGACAACAAAAGGTGCAGAATCAGAATCTGAGGCCCCAGATGGGTGTGCTGTAAACAATGCACAGTTTTCCACCAAAGCACAATATTTTCCCCTATGAACGTAAAAGTCCATTAATAGAGAACTGGCAGTGTAGATTAAGAAACTGCCACTACACTGGGAAAAAATGTATTCATTGAAAAGAATGAGACTAATATTAAAGTGAAAGGCAAGCCATAGATTGAAATTATTCACAATACATATGTCTGACAGAGGACTTGTACCCATTATATATAAAAGATTCTATAAATCAACAATAAAAAGATGAGCAACCTAATTAAAAAGTGGGCAAAATTCTTTTTTTTTTTTTTTATTTAATTTTACAGAATCCAAGAGTCTAACAGTATATCTTGTTAGATACAGTATGTCCTCATAATGTATACATTATTTCTTGTACAATGATATGAAATAATATGGGAAATATTCATGATAAGTTATTAAGTGAACAGTGCAAGTTAAAAACAATAGTTTCATTTTTTTTCCCCACCCCCCCTTTCCCGAGTCAGCACCTTCAAGTGTTACCACTCCCCAAACGGTGCGCAATGCACTCATTGTGTAGGCATACCCCCATCCCCTCCCCCACCCCCCACCTCAGTCTGATGTCCAATTGGTATCGTTCCCAGATTTGTATTTAGGTGATGATCAAGGAAACCAATTTTCTGGTGAGTACATGTGATGCTTGTTTTTCCATTCTTGGGATACTTCACTTAATACAATGGGTTCCAACTCTCTCCAGGAGAACCATAGAGATGTTGTATCTTCATCATTCCTTATAGCTGAGTAGTATTCCATGGTATACATATACCACAGTTTACTAATCCAATCATGTATTGATGGGCATTTGGGTTGTTTCCACATCTTTGCTATTGTGAATTGTGCTGCTATAAACATTTGGGTACACGTGCCTTTGTTACAGAATGACCTTTTTTCCTTTGGGTATATGCCCAGTAATGGGATTGCTGGGTCAAATGGCAGGTCTACTTGAATCTGTTTAAGATACCTCCATAATGCTTTCCACAGAGGTTGCACTAGTTTGCAGTCCCACCAGCAGTGTATTAGTTTCCTGTCTCTCCACACCCACGCCAACATGTGTTGTTTTGGGTTTTTTTGATAAAGGCCATTCTCACTGGGGTTAAGTGATATCTCATTGTGGTTTTGATTTGCATTTCCCTGATGATTAGAGATGTTGAACACTTTTTCATATGTTTGTTAGCCATTTTTATATCTTCTTTTGAAAAATTTCTAATCAAGCAACCCTATCAAAAAGTGGGCAAAATTCTTGAATAGGCAGTTCATAAAAGAAGATATAAGAGTGGCCAATAAGAACATGAAAAAGTGCTCAACATTATTAGTCATCAGATTAATGCAAATTAAAATTGTAATGAGATGCCAGTATTCATCCATCAGAATGGCTAACAGTGTAAAGACTGGAAACACGAAGTGCTGGTGAGACTATACAACAACTGGAACACCATATACTGCGGGTAGCAGTGTAAGATGGCACAGCTACTCTGGAAAACTGGTAGTTTCTAATAACATTAAATGTACATTGCCAACGACCAAGCAATTATAAGTATATTCCCAAGAGAAATGAGTGCACATGTCCACAAAATGACTTCTACAAGAATGTTCATAATAATTTTATTTACAAGAGCCCCAAAGTGGAAACGCCCCAAATTGTGGTGGGAATGCCACTCAGCAACAACAACATAACACCAAATTAGCAATACATGCAAAAACTTGGCTGAATCTCCAAAATATCATGTTGCACGCAAGAATCCAGGCACAAATGTGTACCTGTTATATGTGTCCATGGATGTGACGTTCAACAGGCTACACTACTGCATGGTGTTGGAAGTCAGAGTAGTGGCTACCTCTGGGGGGGTGATATTGACTGGAAGGGGACATGAGGGAGCCTTTCTGGTGGGGATAGAAATGTTTTACATCTTGGTCTGAGATCTGAGTGGTGGTCACACAGGAATACAGACAGTCCCTAGTTATATGGTTTGACTTAAGATTTTCTGACTTTATGATGGTATGAAAGTGATATGCAACCACCAAGGGTTCAGACTTTAAGCACCAGTGATTTTTTGACCAAAGAGACTGTGCATTTTGGACTTATGACATTTTCAATTTACAATGAGTTTATTGGGATGTATTAACACCATCGTAAGTTGAGGTGCATCTGTATGTACGTGTAGAAAGTCTTCAAGCTGTACTTCAGTTATATGCATTTGACAGTAAATGAATTGTACCTCAACTAAGTGCTGTTAAAAAAAAGAATGTAGTCAATCTAGATAAAATGATTTGAAAATCATGTCCTGACTTGCAAAGACGTATTTCTTAAATTCAAACAGCAAGTCATAGAACAATAAATAGAATACAATTCCATTTGCATTATTAAAATCCACACGGGTATTTGTGTGTAATACATAAATGCATCACACAAGAGGATAGTTGTCTGAATGCTTACTGTTGTTAATTCTGGGGAGTGGAAAGGAGTAGGCGTGGGGAGGCATTATTGTTTGTATAGTTTATAACGTCAATGAATGCATAATTTAAAATAGGCCAATTCTAATTCAAGTAATAAGAACAGAAAATGGAATACTTGATCTAGAAGAAGAGTGCTGAAAGGGACAGTTACACAGTTGGGTTAGGGCTGGCCCTGAGATCTCAACTGGATATCTTATGAGAAAAATTTCTTTTGGTTAAACAATGGGATTTTAGTTAGCTCTAAATAAAGCCATGACCAAAGGTCTTCTGTGAATCCAGTTGTCTCAATCTGTTCAGGCTGCTATAACAAAATACCTTAGACTGGGTAATTTATAAACAACAGACATTTATTGCTCACAGTTCTGGAGGATGGGAAATCTAAGATCAACGTACCAGCAGACTTGGTGTCTGGTGAGGACCTGCTAATTGGCTCATAGATGGCCATCTTCTCACTGTGTCCCCAAGTGGTGGAAAAGGCAAGGGAGCTCTCTGAGGTCTCTTTTATAAGGGCACTAATCCCATTCGCGAGGGCTCCACTCTCATGACCTAATCACCTCCCAAGGGCTCTGCCTCCTAATACAGTCACCTTGAGTGTTGGAATTCGAACATATGAATTTTGGGGTGGGGAGACACAAACATTCAGACCATAATACTAGTCTAGGGCAAAAATACGGTTTTGGTTTCAGCCCCCTAGCACTGTGTCTTTCACAACGTAGGTCATTTCCTTTCAGTGGGTGGTGAAATCAGTTTGATGAATTGGGATCCATATTTTAAAAAAATAAAATAGAATAGAAAAGAAAATAGCAGAAGATGATGTTATTTTGGAAAACTTCTGTCTCCATTTTATAGCTATACTGTATGCAGGAACTGGATTGCCATGTAAGGTGTATTTCTTATTGGGGTCATAGTCAAAAAATATTTGAAAGCCACTGGCTCTAGTAACTTGAGCTTGTCCCTGCTTAGCTCACTGCGCTGACCCATGCAGTGTGACTGGTCTGTCCATACCTTGTAATTTAGAGACCCCAAGAGCTAGTCCACAGGGATAAGCAACGCTTTTCCCTCTGCCTGTTAAAAGAGCACCAGCCTCCCTTAAGTCAGTCACAAGTGACTCCTGCAGGAAGACCTTTTACATCCAGACCAAACTTAGGAAGCAGGGGCCAAAGCACTATGGGTTGTATTTAGCTTGTGTGTGTGTGTGTGTGTGTGTGTGTGTGTGTATGAGAGAGAGGGAGAAACATATATATGCATATTCATGGTCCAATATATTTTCCTTATCCCTAAATGGCCAGATAACGGTCCTACTTAACTGAGATATCCATTCAAAATCATTAGTGCCCTTTACTCTGGCTTGAACAGGACAATCCAAGCCCAGCCTGAGGAGGCAATCATACATTTACATCGCTAATATACCCCATTTTCAAAGAATGTTGACACTTCAAGATTTTAATGCCACCACTCAAGTGAGTTTGCAAGTAAGTCACTTTCTTGATGTTCCTGAAATAAATTTTACATGTTAGTGGATATCACTTTGCTCTATTAGCACTTGTGTTTTCAACCTATTTGTTGGTTTACTTAAGTGGTGAATGCTGTCTGTTTAAGGAAGATATAACACATTGATATGTTTTTGTGGTGCCTAGCAAAGCAGTATGCTGTACTTATATTCACTTATTGGGTTCCAAGAATAATTATTGTTTAAACACCCTTTTGATCTGCCTAAGAATACCAGCCTGAAAAGAAAAGCTGTTACCCAGTTTACAAACTGTGGGCCTGACAGTAGATGTGTTCACGTTGGCACACTTACCAGCTTGTCAATTCTTAAGAGATATTAGCCAACTCAGAGACCTGAGGTATGTCACTGTGTATGCAGCTAGGCACTCTAATGTGTGATGGCCAGTCTCATGCCAAGACAGCAGAATTCAGCTGGGGGAGAATTTGAACCATGACACAATCACAACAAAGGCCTCAGCCCAATCATGGAAGTTCTGCACAGATGGCCTTTCCCAGTTGATCTCCTTGAGGCAAGGGGGTCAGGACTTTATCCCTCCTAACCCACCAGTCATTGGATGTGAGCTACCCCCAGGATGGATGTGTGACTTTGGGTGAGGCATCTGTCTTTGGCCGAGGGCAATTCCCAGAGAGTTGTCAGCCTCCAGCACTCACAGCAGCTGGGGGGCATGGGTATGTTGGGCCTGAAGTGGGGAGAAGCACGGTGCCAGCTTTCATATCTGGCGAGGGCCTCAGGCTGCTTCCATTCATGGTGGAAGGTGAAGGGGAGCCAGTGTGTGCAGAGATCATATGGTGAGAGAGGAAGCAAGAGAGAAGGGAGGTGCCAGCTCTCTCAGGAGCTAATGAGAACTCACCCCTGAGGGAGGGGATTAATCTATTCATGAAGGATCCACCCACACAACCCAACTGCCTTCCATTAGGCCCCACCTTCAACATTGGGGATTGAATTTCAACATGAGATTTGGAGTGGACAAATATCCAAACTATATACTAGGTGCTTCTTGTCTGACTTAGAATTTATAAAATAAATTTAGAAAAATAAAATACCACTTTTAAATCTGCTTCATATATTGAAAAGTCAAATGAGATTTATCTTGCGTAAAAAGGAATTTGTTCCTTGAAAGTCATTGGTCTGCAATTCCTCTCCCATCTCTAGCCAAAGTGACTTCCAAATATGGAATATGAAATTTAAAAGCAATAAAAAAGAAAAAGAAGAGGTGTGTGGATGTGAGCGCCATCTGGCTGTGACATCTGTCATCCCATTGATCGCCAGGGTTGATTCGGCTGATCTAGCTGGCTAGGCGGGTGTCCCCTTCCTCCCTCACCGCTCCATGTGCGTCCCTCCCGAAGCTGCGTGCTCGGTGGAAGAGGACGACCTTCCCCGATAGAGGAGGACCAGTCTTCGGTCAAGGGTATACGAGTAGCTGTGCTCCCCTGCTAGAACCTCCAAACAAGCTCTCAAGAAGAGGTTTGTGATGCTAAGCATAACTGTCATCCGACTCTGCTGAGCCTCTGCATCCTTATGAAAACTGAACAAGAACACTTGGCCCTTTCTGCCTGCACTAGCCTCTTTCTGGAGCAAGGACAAGAAAGAACAAGGGATGTTCTCTTCCAGTTGTTATTTTAAGTGCTTGTTTCCTTCTGGTTTTCTTTTTTCCTTCCTTGCCATAGTTTTTAATATGTGCTACATTTATTCAGACAAGAGAACAATATTATCCCACTAGAGATGAAAAACAATAGTTCCAGAAGCAGAGCCCATGCATTGCAAAGAACCCAAAGTCATATGAGATAAAGCCTTATTTATCTTAGAATGGATTTGGCCTTTTAAAATATACATAACAAAGCAGAAGGAGGAATGTAAATATAACCCCAAAGTCTCTGTAAAGCTATTTAAACTGTAGAGCGGTGAAGCAAGATCTTAAATTCTTTTAGAAAAGAAAAGATCCTTTTGAACTGTTTTTCATTGTCCTACCTGTCACTTCAAAGGAAGATTTGGCATGATCTTTAGAGACTTTCTTCTGTCCAAGGAAGGGTGTGAGGACGCCGGAAGGGGTAATTTGAACTGAGTAACCCATCCACAATCTCCTAGTTTTCCCTTCCATTTCCCCATAGGGCTATTGTAAGGAATGAGCAATGAAAGGTTGCAAATCATCTTGAAAAGAATAAAGAGCAGAACAAATGTTCCTTAATAATTTCCTCCAAAGGTGGTGCAAGTTATAGAATAGGGTAGTCTAGAGCCAGGCTGCACTCTGATCTTATAGAGAGTGGGCAGGTTTGCCCAGGCAAGGTCAACAACTTCACAGAAGGTCTCCAGGGAAAGATCAGTTCTTTCTGAAAGTGTCAACCATGCTGGGTGTCTCAATTCTCACCTGGAATCAGGGCCAAGCAAAACTCCACTGTGGTCTCCAGGAGCCTTTGGAGCATTGAGCTATGCAGCTTTTCAGAGCACACACAGGCAGATCATTTGTGACATCCATAAGACAAAGAATTGTTAACCCATCCCTGGCCCCACATCCTTACTAAATTCCAGTTGTGAATACCAACCTTAAATATGCGACTTTACTTTCTCCCTCTGCAGTAGCCCTGCGCAGCACCACTCTGCGGTGTTCTGTTGTAAATAAGGCCATCAGTATGCAGTTATGCATGCTGAGGGATGCTCACTAAATAACATGTTCATTGGTTACATTTTGCCATGAATTCCCTGCATTTCAGGAGATCAAAAACAAATGTTAATGACTCAATTATCTCTGACATTAAGCAATATAAGTAGGAATTGTGTAAGACATGCTGCGATTTTTTTCTCTGAATGAAAGATTGTCTTAGTTCGAGTTACCACAGAAGCCAACCCTGAGAGAAGGATTCAAGTACAAGTTATTTAATTGGGAGATGAAGAAAAAACTGGTGGCGAGTGAAGAAGTGAGCCAGGCAAGGGAAGCCAATACAAGGTGGTACTGGATAATTTAATGTCCAAAGAGAACCATTTACTAGTCAATCTGTTCCCGGCATCCATTCATTCTCCCAAGTCTCTATTCACCCTCCCTAGTAACCATTTATTGCCCCTCAAAAGAATTACCTATATTCCTCCTCTCTCCCTCACCTCTAAAATGAGGGTCCATAAACTTCTGGACCCCTCTGGGACATGAGGTAATCACTCCCTGATTCTCCCCATGCACACAGTAAATAAATTTGTAATCTCTTTCTCTTTTTTAAAAAAAGGTGGTGCTGGAACGTAAGCCTGCTGGAGGACTTCAAGAGGCAGTCTAAAAGACATGCCTTGACATGGATGGAATTAGAGGACATTATGTTAGGTGAACTAAGCCAGGCACAGAAAGACAAATATCGCATGTTCTCACTCATATACGGGACCTTAAAAAGTTGGTATGATGGAGATAAGGAGTGGAATGATGGTTACCAGAGGCTGGGAAGGGTGTGTGTGTTGGAGGGGAGTGGAGAGAGGTCGGTTAATGGGTACAAACTTACAGTTAGATGGAAGGAATAAGTTCTATTTATTGTTCAATAGCAGAGTAGGGTGACTATAGTTAATAGCCTAGCTATTGTATATTTCAAAATAGAAGAGAGGACTTGAAATGTCCCCAACACATAAAAATGATAAATACTGGAGGTCATGGATACCCTAAATACCCTGACTTGGTCATTACACATTCTATACAAGTAACAAAATATCACATGTACCCCATAAAGACGTGCAAATGTTAGGTATCAATTAAAAGAAAAAAAACATGCCGAAGTGTTATCCTACCTGCAGGTGAGGAAGCCAAAGCTTTTATATCCCAAAGCCTGTCAGTTGAGGACTGGGTTGAGGACTATCGGGGGAGCACTAATTTCCCAGCTCTTTCAGCCTGCTAACCCTGGTGGCAAAGTGGGGTTTATGCTGATAGGTTAGGGATGGGGTGGATGTTACAAAGATACTATTGGATATCTAGAATAACACGCAAATATCTTTCAACACAATCTGAGTTTTCTACTGCGGAAGAATTTTTTTCTGATGTTGGGAAAGAGGCAAGTTTCATTTACTTTGATTTGACTGATTTCTAACAATTTTGTTCTTCAGTGGATCAAGTCCTCCTGCCTTGCTCTTTTGCTTCAAAAAGGTAATGGCTATCCTTGTGCTTTTGCATTCCCATATAAATTTCTCTACTTCACAGGCTTATTGTAGGATCAAATGAATTAATAATATCTGTAAAAGTACAGCAGAAATGGAAGGTGGCAGTTTGCAACTGGATAGAAAAATGAATCCAGGAAAAGCAGTAAACTAGAAAATAGAACTATCAAACTTGTTTCTTATTTTAATGTCTTTATTATTATTGTTATTATTATTATTTTTATTTCAAAATATTAAGAGGGTACAAATGTTTTTGTTACATGGATACCTTGTATTAATATAATGCTTAAGTCAGGGCTTTTGGTGTGCCTGTCACCAGAATAGTGCTCATTGTACCCAATAGGTAGGTTTCTTTTTTTTTTTTTTTTGAGACAGAGTCTCACTCTGTTGCCCAGGCTAGAGTGAGTGCCGTGGCGTTAGCCTAGCTCACAGCAACCTCAAACTCCTGAGCTCAAGCGATCCTCCTGTCTCAGCCTCCCGAGTAGCTGGGACTACAGGCATGCACCACCATGCCTGGCTAATTTTTTTTTCTATATATATTTTTAGCTGTCCATATAATTTCTTTCTGTTTTTAGTAGAGATGGGGTCTCGCTCTTGCTCAGGCTGGTCTCGAACTCCTGACCTCGAGCGATCCGCCCACCTCGGCCTCCCAGAGTGCTAGGATTACAGGCGTGAGCCACCGCGCCCGGCCTAATAGGTAGGTTTCTATCCATCATCCTTCCTCTTGGTTTCCAATGTCTTTTACATCTCCTTGTGCCTGAATGTACCCATCTTTTAGCTCCCACTTATTAGTGAGAACATATGGTGTTTGGTTTTCCATTCCTGAGATACTTCACTGGGATAATGGTCTCCAGTTCCATTCAAGTTGCAGGAGGCCCTATTCAATAAATCGTGCTGGGAAAACAGGATAGTCACGTGCATAAGAATGAAACAGGACCCATCTCTCACCATATACAAAAATTAATTCAAGATGGGTAAAAGACTTAAATGTAAGGCATGAAACCATAAAAATTCAAGAAGAAAATGTAGGAAAAACTCTTAGTGTTTTTTCAGTGGTTTTGTTTCTGAACCCCAAAATGTGGAGTTTCCAGTGATTTGGTTTGTGTCATGTTTTCTGATTCATCAGAAACCTTTCTTGGAATCTGACATGATCTTAATTTGGACCAGTTGGGCAGATGCTCTTGACTTGGCCACATGGGAGCTGAAACTGTCCCAGTCTCTGAACTAAAGACAACCACAATATTAGTAGATTACTCTCCACTAGCAATGCAAGGTCAGCAACTGGCCTGTAGTCCCCCAACTTTGGATTTGGAGGGATTATCTTCATAGTCTATTTTGTATGTGGTTGATTTTTATAAATGTTCCATATTCTCAAAATGAATGTGTGTCCTCTTATTTGTTGGGTGCAATGTTCTGTATATAAATATAGATCAAGCTGTGTTTTTAGTGTGGATTAAATCTTTGCTATTCTCATTATATATATTTTTGCCCATATTATCAATATTTTTTGAGAGAAGTAAAATCTCCTTCTATGATGGAGATTTATAAAAATTTTGCTTTATATATTTTGAAACCACATTATTAAGTGCATATAGGTTCAAAATTGTTAGATTTTTCTCTTAATTATCAAGTCAGGTCCTTCTTTATTCCTACTAAGTTTTTCCCCTTTAAATTCTGTTTTGCCTGATATTAATTTTGCTACATAGATTTTCTTTGTTATTTGTCTAGTATATCTTCTATTTTAGCTTATATATATCATTATGTTTTAGGTGTGCCTTTTTATAAATAGCCTGTGTGTGGCTTTTGTTTTTAATCTACCTAACATAAACAGATTTATTTTCTTTTAAAGATAGTGATTAAAACATAGATTACTGATATATTTGGGTACAATTTTTGCTTTGTTTTTGCTGCTGTTGTTCCTATTTATGTATGCCACTTTTGTTTTTTTCTTCTGGTCTCAAAGTTTTCCATTCTGTTTCTTTCTTTGTCACCTATCTCCTGCTCCCATTTTCCATTGCCTTTGACCTTTTATATTGCTGATGAGATGTTTTCTGAAGGGCTAGTTGTTTTCCTTTTGTGTGGAATTGAGCAAATACATGATAAATATTTATCTTGTGGAGTTAACATTCATTACATATTTGAGGGTTGTTTTGGTGCACCTAATGCTGTATCATGTATGTGTTGCCTTAATCCTCACTCACAGAGAGTAGAGGCAAGCTAGTGAAATCTTCCCAAATTTTCTATAGTGTTTCCCTCCGCAGAACTTGACTGAACTTCTTTCTTCTTCCCCTTTCTCTTTTCTCATGATTTTTCGCCAATAGCCTTTGAAAAGAAGCCTAAAGTAGAGTTGACAAGAATTGCAAGAGGTAGCAGGAAGGAAGGTTCAGTATATCATAAAACCCAAGCTACCTAATTCTGTGAAGTTAATAGCTTTTAAAGGGAACCTCTTTTTTCCCCTTTACATTTATGTGACTGCTTTGTCCTGTGACACGTGCACCTTCAGCTGACTTTTGAAAGCCTGCTATTTTGGAGGTCATAATTTTGACTGATGGGCCTATAATTAGTAAGTGCTCATTAAGTACTCTGTCCTGAGTATTTCTGTGGGGTGGTAGAGAATGTTCCTAGCAGCTGCCAGGGTGATAACAGTCCTACAAATTGGAATGACTCCAAAAGTAACCAAAGAACCTTATAAAGATTAAAAACAAGCAAGCAAAAAAGCACCAGCAGTAGCTGTAGCAGCAGCTACAGCAAGGGAGAAAACAGTGTGATGGACTCTTGGTCACCAAATCAAAGGGCCTCCTTACCCTTGTTTTCTTCATAATGTTCAAAGCTTGATAACTCTCTCAGTTTTCCTCCTCTTCTGTCCCTAGTGGCTCTTCGTCTTCCTGTCTCCTAGCTACAGATATTTTCCAAGTATTGATCTGTAGTCATTGTCTCTCTTCCCTGATCCTCCCCTACAAAGAACATTCCATTCCTATGGCTTCAGATAGAAGCTTTAGGTTGATGACTCCCAAGTTCACATCTCTGGCTTCTACCCAAACTCCAGGCCCACATTTTTAATTGCCTGCTGAACATTCTCCCTAGAGGTCCCCCTGAAACCTTGACTCAATACACCTAAAGCCAAACTACTCTTTTCCTTAAAACCAACTCCTATACTCTATGACCCAGCAATTCCACTCCTGTATGATAGCACAAAGAATCATGTAAACAGTGTAGCAAAAGACATGTATGAGTGTTCATAAAACATGATATATCATGATCAATATGAGTCTGACCTAAGAATGCAAAGTTGACAAAATTAGAAAATTAAGCAGTGTAATTCATCACATAACCGAGTAAGGAAAAATAATCACATGATTATTTCAATAGATGTAGAAAATTTATTTGATAATGTTAAATAATCATCCATGATAAATACTCTTAGTGAAATAAGAGTAGATGAGAACTCTTTAATCTCCAAAAGTTCTACTGCAAACATTATATTAAACGACAAAATGTTAAAAACTTTCCCTTGGAGATCAAGAACAAAACAAAGATGCCCCTGATAACCACTGCTATTCAACACTGTGAACATGTTCTGGCCAGTGTATAAGACAATGAAAAGGAAATAAAGCCATAAGAATTGGAAAGAAAGAAACAGAAAACTGTCATTATTTGCAGATGATATGATTGTATTCATAGAAAATACAAATGATTTGGCAGATAAACTATTGAAATTAATAAAAGAATTTAGCACAGTCTCCAGATATAAAACCTCAATATCCCGAAAGCCAATATATTTCTCCATGCCAGCAACAAACAGAAAATGAAATTAATATCAAATAGCTATGAATAAATCTAATAAAGGATGTGCAATACCTCTACAGAAAAAAATGATAAAACCTATTTTGAGATGTTAAATGCCAAAAAGGAGAGCTATACTTTAGTAACTATGAGCAAAAAAAAAAAAAGTCAATTCTCCCTAAATTTATTTCTAAATTCAACACAATTCCAATAAATGATTTTGGTGGAACTTAACAAACTGATTTTAAAATTTATATGGGAATACAAAAGGACAAGGATAGCCATTACCTTTTTGATGTAAAAGAGCAAGGCAGGAGGACTTGATCCACTGGATAACAAAACTGTTATAAATCTATGGTAATCAAGGCAGTATATTATTTTTTCAAGGATAGAAAAATAGACCAATGGAGTAGAATGGAGAACCCAGAAACATATGGCTAATAAGGTTAATATTTGACATATGTTGCACTGTAGAATGGAGAAATATCAGTTGTTGGAATAAACAGTATGGAGACAAAGGAATGGCAAAGAGGCATTATCAGACATAGTGAGTATCTTAGGTCATGCTTCCTGGAAGCAGAGCTAGTGACAGGGATTCTGGAACATGCTGTTTATTGGGGGAATGCTCTCAGGAGAAAGGGATAGAGGTAAGAGGAACAGGGCAGGAGAAGGTGCTAAGCAATGATGTGTCCTTAGCTTTAGTCTGATCCCACAGGGAGTGCTGTAGCATAAATTGCACCATAGAGTTGGTTCCCCTTAAGCAAGGAGACCAGAATTTCATACCCCTGTGGCATGTAGTCATTGGTTATGGGCTGCAACACAAAGGCAGAGATGGGCATAGTTTCCTGAGCAAAAGTGGCTCTCATCCAGCTGGGGGAAATTCTCCAAAGAAGGGTAAGCTCTTGGCAACCAACATACAATAGCTGGAGGGATGGGTGAATTGATTGGTAAAGGCTATCACCATGGAGAGCCAATAGTGTTCTCTGCGGTGTGGGCCTGGTTAGTATTCTTAAGTCAACCTTAGTTCTTGTGTGATGTGGACCCTATGCTGGAGTCAGGAAGTCAGACATGAGGCTGCCATGACAGGGCACAGTGATCTGGAGTGGAGAGTGAGGGTGAGCTCTTCTCCTAGGGGGTGAGAAGGAAGTTGTGACAGGGACTCAGAGCCATTTCTAGAGATGAGATTGAGGTCACCTGAGGGAGAGGGCCAAAACTCTTTTAGAACATTGAACCAAAAACCAAAAACAGACTATAAGTTCACCAGCTGCAGTCACTGACCTCAAGGCCAGCAGGGGACACAGCACCACAGAATTCAAGGATGCCTTCTCTCCAAGACCAGCATTTCACATGCATCCCATTTCCCCAATATCCAGGATCTAGCCTAGAGAATACCCATGGGCTTGGAAATAAATGCCATTGGGGTTTGTGGAGAATAATATATCAGGTTATAAAATAAAGATACTATGTTTTTACTGCATATCTGAATTGTGTGAGTGAAATTTCAACATCCACTTTAAAACACTTTAAGGACACTCGATTAGTGTATTTAAATACATAAATGATGTAGTTGAAGTTTGACTTTTGAAAACAAGATTATAAACTCTTTGAGAGCAGAGTGGTGCAACTCACATAGGAAAGTATTAGATAATTCCACTCTATCTAATTTCACTTTTTTCATGAGATTTGAAACTCATCCTCTTTTATTTTTACCCACAAATGTTACCAAGGAGTCAGTGGTAAAAGTCAAAAAACACTGGGGAGAAAGAAGATTAGATTATAAATTGTATTGGGATATTTGTTACTAATTTAGAAAAAGAATCAATTTAGACCCACATCGCATACTACAATACCAGATGGATAAATTATATATAAGAAATTAATTCAAAAGGAAAAACAGCAAATTTTGTGAGGTCTCTGGAGTTTGCTATAAGTTGTATAAGCTTTAAAGTAATAAAACATTACAATTATGACTGACAAATGACTACATAAAATTAAAATTTTCTATATAAGAAATTAAACAACACAGGGGAAATATTTTTCAACAAATATGAGAAATAGAAGCTTAATATCTTAGGTAAATTAAAAAGAAAACATTACTACCCCAATAGTAAAGAAGAAAAAGACATAAACAATTCCAAATGAAGAATTGTGCTAAGTAAACAAATAAATGAGGCCGTGCTAAACTTTCATTTCAACCTTAAATATTTACTGAGCATCTACTATGGGTCAGGCACAGTTCCTGGCACTTTATCAAAGTAGTTCTAGGTACTATCATCAAAGAATACAAATCAAGTTATTAATACTAATCAGATACTAATGAAATTGAAATTGATACTTTCTTACACTACTGATGGAAGTAAAATTACACAATCTCAATGGATCTGGCCATATCTGTATAGTGATGTAGCATTGTTTAAGCCCTTTGACTCAGGAATTCTACTTTGAAGAACATATCTACAAAGGAGAAAAAAATCTCAAAAGGGAAAAAAATGTATATGTCTGAAGATGTTCAACACATCATGTTTTATAAAGAGAGAAAGAAAAAATATATAAAAGCATCATAAGCACTTAACATTTTTATCCAAGGTTTCCTAAAACTATTTTACTATAGAATGCGTTTTCATAGGATATTTATTAACTTGACTGAGAACACTTTCAGGAAGAAAGGGGTCTATAATTTTGGTCATCCTCCTATTAAGGTTATAGGGTTAATAATGTGCTTTGTATAACAATAAGGTTTCAGTTGGTGAGGTATTTAGAGCCCGGATCCACTTAAGCACCAGCCTCTAACTTAGAAGAAAGAAAGCTTCTGGAACATAAATAACCAAAGAGAATGATGTCCCTTGGTTATATACTTTTCTAGATTTTCTGAGGTGTGTGCATCTCATATGGGCCTCAGTAAGGCTAGATGAGACAGCCCCAGCCTATCTACTAGACACAGGCCCTGAGCTCCTCAGAAAGAGTGAGAATGAGTTTCCTGTTTCAGAGAGACTAAGACATTCATAGAGAGGATAAGACCCCTTTATCAATTAGAGAGTTCAGAAAAAAGGGCAAACTACCTGATTGGGTCTCAGAATAAACATTCTTAGCAATGCCATGCTAAGAGCTCTCCAGGGTCCTGAACAACTGCTGACGTCTCTCCCATGCCTGGTGGAAACTTCTCATTAGTGCCTCTCACCTAACAAATGCACTACCTCTGCTTGCCTTGGAACTTGCCCTCTGGCCTCAGACTCCCTGACATTATCTGTCTATGACCCATATACAATGAGACTTCAGTCATTGCCTGTTCTTTGCATGTACTGGCAGCTTCATTTATCAGGTTCCTACTAAAGGAAGTCTATCTGAGGCTATCTCAGTAGGACAGAATATATATTTTATTAACTCTTGATTGTACTATCAGGAAGGAAGGAACTCAGGAGAGATAATTTTCACACTTTTAGACCAGTAAAGCCTTAAATCTGTCATTATATTTGCTTGTTGCTGGGATACTTTTTTTTTTTTTTTTTTTTGAGACAGAGTCTCACTCTGTTGCCCAGGCTAGAGTGAGTGCCGTGGCGTCAGCCTAGCTCACAGCAACCTCAAACTCCTGGGCTCAAGCAATCCTCCTGTCTCAGCCTCCCGAGTAGCTGGGACTACAGGCATTCACCACCATGCCCGGCTAATTTTTTTCTATATATATTTTTAGCTGTCCATATAATTTCTTTCTATTTTTAGTAGAGATGGGGTCTCGCTCTTGCTCAGGCTGGTCTCGAACTCCTGAGCTCAAACGATCCGCCCACCTCGGCCTCCCAGAGTGCTAGGATTACAGGCGTGAGCCACCGCGCCCGGCCGTTGCTGGGATACTTGAGAAAGTGACTCCTAGAAGAACACATGGAGGGAGAAGAAGGAGATCACTGGAGAGTTGAGAGGTGCAAAGAGACTACATGAGACTTGTCTATTGTACTTTCAAATCTTTCAATTACTGGATTAGCAATAGGATACAGAAGAGTGCTTTAAATATAGTTGGTGCTAAAAAAACAAATGAATATTAAACTAAACACTAGAAAAACAGAGTTCTAGTTGTCTTCTTTTCTTTTTAACTAAGTAGCCGTATAACATTGGGCAAATTATTTTAAATTCTCTGTATTAATATACAATAACTGGTGCAGGGAACAACTCCCCAAATTCCAATCATTTAAAACACTGTAAGCTTATTTCTTACTCATGCAACAACCCAGTAGGTACTCCTGGCAGGGTGGCTTTCCTGGACAACTCTGCTCCTAGTGGTGAGTCAGGCTTCTTCCATCTTGTAGTTTTGTTGTCCTCTAAATCCTTGGAATAATCTTTATTCACCTTGTCACTGAAGAAAGACAATGGAGGTCGTATATATTGGAGAGTTTTATAAGTTGTTGAAGTTGTACACATCACTTCTACTCATATTCCACTGGACAGGACCCATCACATGTTCACAGCTAACTGCAAGGGATCCCGGGAAATGTAGTCTTGCTGTATGCCAAAAAGAAACAAGAACACAGTTTGGTGAACAACTCACTAGTCTCCACCATACTGTCTGGATTCTGGTTTCCTCAACTATAAAATGATGCAAATAACATCTGCCCTTCCTTCTCCACAAAGTTATTGTGCAGATCAAAGGAGATCATCAGTGTGAAAGTGCCTTGAAAACTGTAGAACATATACAGGAAGAGAATTATTATTACTTGGTTTATCTATATTCAAACATTAATTTTGGGAGTGGATACAGGTATTTTTTCTTTGGTAGGACTCCTTATAGTTGGCCCTAGTATATACCAAGTATAAAATTATTTAATGGGATAATATAAAATATTTTTTCATATGGGGTGAAAACAGATTATAAATGGACTTTTGATATTTCATAATTTTAATGTCTTGATAAAAATATACTAGGATAAAATTAAAGAAAAATACTATTTTACCTTCAAGCCTCATTTTTTGCCAGGTTATTTAAGATGCTTATAACCTCCTAGAGAATTAAAACTACCATAGGCTTGATAATAGGTAGTAAGTTCTATTATCTTTGACATTCTTCCCTGGAATGGTTTTGGGAAATGGGATATTTATTATGATTGTTGTGCATGCCATCTAATTATTTACATACAAACATGCACAAACACACATAGTCCCTTTTTCACTTTTCTGAGGCCCTTCAACCCTCAGTAGCCAGAAACTTCTGTTCCCTCTGACTCCCAAAGCAAGCAAACCAAAAAATTGCCTCCTCTAACTTCTTCTTCTTGGATTTGCCATGAATCAGAGGATCTGATAGAATTGCATTATGCTTACATACCCAGCAACACTCCAGTGATTTCTGAACACTGATCACTCTTTAGTTTCATTATGTTTTGACCTGAAGCTACCATCAGCCATCTGGGAAGGGCTATTATTTAAGCAAACATCACTCAGCCAATTGTGACTGAGGCATTGGATCATGCTGAACTGAGAGATTTCTTCTAGGGATGAAAGGAAATAATAAGAAATCACAATAGCAAGGGACATACTTTGAGACCCAGCTTAGTTTTCTGAAAGGAGAAAAAGAAAGACATTTGTTTGAAACCCCGGGGCCTTAGGGTAGTTCACTAGAGCACACTAAGCCTTAGGAATAATGTCTAATTTATCTCAGAGCAGACTGAACTCACAGCTTAAAAATTCAAAGGAAAGATTATACATATTGAGTTACTCTCAATATGCATAAAATAACTGAATGTGAACATGACCTAAAGGAAATTAGACTTCACATAATCGCGCATTCTAGTGCACTGTGGTATTAACTTGAAGATACAGAGCCTTGGATTTTGTGGAAGGAAATAGAAATTGGGATGTAAAATGAAGCAAAGAAGGAGATGCCCTTGGAAATATGAATAGCTATAAAATGAAAGCACTGTCTAATCAAATAAGAGCTTTCTATGGAGAGACTATCCCTCACATCTGGATATCTTGGCTATCTATCTCTTATCGGGAAAAAAAAAGTGGGTCAGGGAATTATATCAAAGCAGAAAGCAGATCTCTTTCAGCTGGACAAGCTTTGAAGGAATTAAAAAATTTCTTCCAGTGCCTCTCAGTGGAGATATATATATATATTTTTAATCTCCTTCTATCAGCCATTTGCTGGCTATGTTTCTACTTGGATTTCATTTTGGTCTGTGCTCTACTCATCCTATGTGTCTCATGAATCCACAAAAATTGGTGCCAAAGCCAAGCCTGCTAAAAATGCTGGAGTCCTACAGCAGATTGGGTCCACCATTTATTCAGTGACAGCTTACATTAGGGGGTATCTTCTCATTTTGACGATTAAGCCATGTTGAAAGAGAAGAGGAGATGGTTTTCTTCCTGAAGGGTTTGAGCATCGAAATATTGTACTTGCAACAAAAATTTCCCCCTTTACAGGACAATACATTTGGATCTTCCCAGATGCTATGAGGAGGGAGACGTGGGAGAATGTAAAGGCCATGTGAGAGAGGGGAGGAAGAACTGGGACACGGAAGTTAAGGAAACCCAGAATCTTATTCTGTCTCTTACTGAATCTGAGACCTTGGCAAGTGGCTGATCTCTCTAAACCTCAATGTCCCCATTTGCAAAATAATAGTAATAATGGTAGTAAACAATGGAGAGGCAGGATGGTATAGGAAGCAGCACACGCACTCCAGAGACTGTTTGCCAAGGTTCAAATGCTATCTCTGCTGTTATTTAATAACATAATATTGCTTGTAACATTTTTATGCCTCAGTTTCTTTCTTTTTTTTCCCTTCTGATTTTACATCTACCTGAAGCTTGAACTATGTTGCTGGTTGCAAAATGTTTCATTTTGCTTTTTTTAAATTAATAAACTTTATATTTTAGAGCAGTTTTAAGTTCACAACAACATTGAGCAGAAAGTACAGAGAGTTCCCATATACCTCCTACCCCCACACATGCATAACCTCCCCAACTAACAAACATCCCTCAGCAAGGTACTACATTTGTCACAACCAATGAACCCATACTGACACATCATTATTGCCCAAAGTCCATAGTTTACAGTAGGGTTCACACTTGGTGTTGTACAGTCTATAGGTTTGGACAAATGTATAATGACATGTATCCACCATTACAGTATCATACAGAATACAGGCATACCTCAGGGATATTGTGGGTTGAGTTCCAGACCACCACAATAAAGTGAATATCACAACTAAGCAAGTCGCATGAATTTTTTAGTTTCCTAGTACATATAAAAGTTATGTTCACTTTATACTGTAGTCAATTAAGCATGCAATAACATTATGTCTAAGCAAGAAATGTACATACATTAATTTAATAATACTTTATTGCTAAAAATGCTAACAATCATCTGAGCCTTCAGTGAGTTGTAATCTTTTTACTGGTGGAGAGTCTTGCCACGATGTCGAGGGCCTTGCTTTGGATTAGGCTTTGGCTTAAGGGAATGTTGTGGCTGGTTTGATTTCCTATCCAAACCACTACAACTTTCTTCATATCAACAATAAGGTTGTTTTGCTTTCTTATCATTAGTGTAGGCACTGGAGTAACATTTTTAATTTCCTTCAAGGATTTTTCCTTTGCATTCACAACTGTTTGGCACAAGAGGCCTAGCTCTTGGTCTGCCTTGGCTTTTGACATGCCTTCCTCACTAAGCTTAATCATTTCTAGCTTTTGATTTAAAGTGAGAGATGTGAAATTCTTCTTTTCACTTGAACACTTAGAGGCCATCATAGGGTTATTAGTTGGCCTAATTTCAGTATTGTTGTGTCTCAAGGTTTAGGGAGGCCTGAGGACAGGGAGAGAGATGGAGGAAGGGCTGATCAGTGGAGCAGTCGGAGCACACACAGCATTTATCGATTAAGTTTGCCATCCTGTATGGATACAGTTTGTGGTGCTCCCCAAACAATTACAACAGTAACGTCAAAGATCACTAATCACAGATCACCAAAACAGATTTAATAATAATGAAAAATTTGGAATTTTGTGAGAATTACCAAAACGTGACGCAGAGACGTGAAGTGAGCACATGCTGTTGGAGAAATGGCACCAATAGACTTGCTTGATGCAGGGTTACCACAAACCTTCAATTTGTGAAAAACGCAGTATCTGTGCAGCACAATAAAGTGAAGTGCAATAAAGTGAGGTATGTCTGTAGTTTCACTGCCCTAACAATCCTCTATGCTCCATCTGTTCATCCCTCCCTTCCCACAACCCCTGGCAATCACTGATATTTTTACTGTCTCCATAGTTTTGCCCTTCCTATTAATAGAATGTCATATGGTTGGAACAAGATTGTATGTATCGTTTTCATATTGACTTCCTTCGCTTAGTATTAAATAATATTCATTTAAGGTTCTTCCATGCCTTTTCATGGCTTGATAGCTCCATTTTTTTAGCACTGAATAATATTCCAATGTCTGGATATACCACAGTTTGTTTATTCACCTGCTGAAGGACATCTTGGCTGCTTCCAAGTTTTGGCAATTATAAATAAATCTGCTATAAACATTCATGGGCATGTTTTTATGTGGATATCAGTTTTCAGTTCATTTGAGTAAATACTAAGCAGTGTGATTGCTGGATTGTATGGTAAGTGTATGTTTACTTTTGTAAGAAATTGCCAAACTGCCTTCCAAAGTGGCTGTACCATTTTGCATTCCCACCAGCAATGAATGTGAGTTCCTGTTGCTCCACATCCTCACCAACATTTAGACTGGTCAGTGTTTTGGGTTATGGTTGTTCTAAAAGGTTTGTAGTGATACCTCATTGTTTTAATTTGTAATTCCCTAATGAAATATGATGTTGAACATCTTCTTATATCTTTCCTTGCCATCTGTGTATCTTCTTTGGCAAAGTGTCTATTCAGAACTTTAGCCCGTTTTCCAATCAAGTTGTTCACTTTCTTATTGTTGAGTTTTAAGAGTTCTTTTTAAATTCTGGATAATACTCTATGATGGTTAATTTTACATGTCAACTTGACTGGACTAAAGGATGCCCAGATAGCTGGTAAAACATTATTTCTGGTGTATCCGTGAGAGTGTTTCTGGGTAAGATTAGCATTTGAATCAGTAGTCTGAGTAAAAAAGACCCACCTTTACCAATGTGAGTAGGAATCATCCAATCTGTGGAGGGCCCTGATAGAACAAAAAGGCAAAGGAAGGGTGAATGTGCTCTCTCTCTTCTTAAGCTGGGACACCCATCTTCTTGTGCCCACAGACCTTGGAGCTCTTGGGCCTTTGGACTTCAGACTCTGGGACTTATACTAGCAGGCACCCTGGTACTCAGGCCTTTGGACTGAGATTGGGAGTTACACCATCATCTCCCCTGGTTCTCAGACCCTTGGACTCAGGCTGAATTACACCACTGGCTTTCCTGATTTTCCAGCTTGCAGATTGCAGATGGTGAGACTTCTCAGTCTCCATAATCACATGAGGCAATTCCCAAAATAAAAAAAAATATAGAACCAATTATATATAATATATGTAACATATATCCTATTGGTTCTCTTTCCCTGGAGAACCCTGACTAATACACAGTTCTTTATCAGATGTGTCTTTAGAAAATATTTTCTCTCAGTCTGTGGCTTACCTTCTCATTCTCTTGACATTGCCTTTCACAGAGCAGAAGTTTTTAATTTTAATTAAGTCCAGCTTATCAATTGTTGCTATCATGGATCATGCCTTTTGTATTTTATCTAAAAACTCAGTGCCCTACCCAGGGTCATCTAGGTTTCTCCTATGTTCTAGGAGTTTTATAGTTTGCACTTGACATTTAGGTCTGTGATACATTTTTAGTTAATTTTTGTGGAGTGTAAGGTTTGTGTCTAGATTCATTTTTTTGCATGTAGATGTCTACTTGTTCCAGCACAATTTGTTGAAAGGACTATCTTTGCTCCATTGTATTGCCTTTACTCCTTTGTCAAAGATCGGTTGACTGTATCTATGTGGGTCTATTTTTGAGCTTTCTATTCTAGTCCATTGATATATTTAGTTATTCTTATGCCTATACCATACTGATTACTGTAGCTTTATAAAGCCACTATAGTAAGTTGTGAAGTCAGGTAGTGTCAGCGTGACTTTGTTCTTCTCTTCCCATATTGAGTTAGCTATTCTGGGTCTTTTGCCTCTCCATATAAACTTTAGAATCAGTTTTTTGACATCCACAAAATAACTTGCTGGGATATTGATTGGGATTGCATTGAATCTATAGATCAAGTTGGGAAAAACTAACATCTTGATAATATTGAGTTGTCCTATTCATGAGCACAGACTATGTCTCTATTTATTTAGTTCTTTGATTCCTTTCATGAGAGTTTTGTAGTTTTCTTTATGTAGAACACTTACATATTTTGTTGGATTTATACTTAAGTATTTCATTTTGAGGAGTGATAGTGTTAATGGCAATGTGTTTTTTTAATTCCAAATTCTACTTGTTCATTGCTGGAATATAGGAAAGTGATTGGCTTTTTAAAACGTGTGTCTGAATGAAAGTACATATTTTATTTGAGAGTACACATATTTAAATCACTATTACATGTCAGTTATCATTTGGATCAGTTCTTTGTCTCGCATTAATAGCAGGCAAGTTATTGTCAATCTACTGCCTCAGGCATGCAAATGAACTGTAACTTTATCTTTCTACAATTTAGCTTAGTCTTTGTCTTGAGCCTCCATTCTACCTGATGACACAATCTAGTTATTTAGGGTATGTTTTTCCCAGACATTATAGGTTTAAACTCAATTCAGGGTTTTTTTTCTCTCTTCTCATATTTGTTTGGGTCATTGAAACTTCTGGATGTGTCTATGAGCTCATTGGATTGCAGATGGGAAATCTAATTGGACATTGGTTCAACTGAGAGGTGACAAAGGCCTTCACTGATGCAATGGCTGTAGGGTCTTTTTAAAAAAGTTTAATTGTTTTGACAGCTTTATTGAGGGATAGTTGACAATTAAAAATTATATATATTTAAGGTGTACAACTTGATGGTTTGATATACATACACATTGTGAAATATTCACTACAACCTAGCAACATAGCCATCATTTCATATAGCTATCATTTTCTTATTCTGTGTGTGTGGCAAGAACACTTAAGATCTACTCTCTTAGCAAATTTCGAGTATACAAGGCAATATTGTTAACTGTAGTCACACAGTTGTACATTAGATCCCTAGAACATATTTATCTTGCATACCTGAAACTTTGTACCTCTTGTCCAATAACTCCCCATTTCCCTCTTACCTCTGGTAACCACCATTGTTCTCTCTGTTTCTATGAATTTCATTATATTAGATTCCACATATAAGTGAGATTGTGCAATAGTTATCTTTCTGTGTCTGGCTTATTTCTCCTAACATAATGTCCTCCAGGTTCATCCATGTTGTCACATTATTTTTAATTTTTTTGAGGAACCTCCGCACTATTTTCCATAATGTCTGTACCAATTTACATTCCCACCAACAGTGTACAAAAGTTCCCTTTTCCCCACATCCTCCTCAACATTTCTTATCTTTTGTCTTTCTGATAATAGCCATTTTAACAGGTGTGAAGTGATATCTCATTGTGGTTTGGATTTGCATTTCCCTGATGATTAGTAAAGTTGAGCAGCTTTTCATATACCTGTTGCCCATTTGTACATCTTTTGAGAAATGTCTATTTAGGCACTCCGCTCATTTTTAAATAAGGTTATTAATATTTTTTTGCTATTGAGTTGTATGAGGTTCTTACATACTGTAGACATTAACTCTTTATCAGACATATGGTTTGCAAATATTTTCTTCCATTCCATAGATTGCCTTTCACTCTGTTGATTGCTTCCTTTGCTATGCGGAAGCTTTTTAGTTTGATTTAATTTCACTTGTTTGTTTTTGTTGCCTGTACTTTTGGTGTCATATCCAAAAAAATCATTGTCCAGAACAGTGTCAAGGAGCTTTTCCCATTTGTTTTTTTCTAGGAGTTTTATGGTTTCAGGTCTAATATTTAAGTCTTTGATTTATTTTGACTTGATTTTTATATATAATGAAAGTGACATAAGGTCCAATTTCATTCTTTTGCATGTGGATATCCTGTTTTTCTAACACCATTTATTAAAGAGGTAATCCATTTCATGTTCTTGAGCACTTGCTCAAGATCAGTTGACCATAGATCTGTGAGTTCACTTCCATTGGTCTATATGTCTGTTTTTATGCCAGTGCCATACTGTTTTGATTACTGTAGCTTTGTAATATATTTGAAAACAGAAAGTATGATATCTCTAGCTTTATTATTCTTGCTCAAGATTACTTTGGTTATTTGGGGTCTTTTATGGTTCCAAATGAATTTGAGGATTTTGTTTCTATTTCTCTAAAGAATGTCATTGGGATTTTGCTGGGGATTACATTGAATGTATAGATTACTTTGGGTAGTACAGACATTTTAATAGTGTTACTTCTTTTAACCCATGAACACAGTATGCCTTTCCATTTATCTGTGTCTTTAATTTCCTTCATAAATGTTTTATAATTTTCAGTGTACATGACTTTTGGATATTAACCTTGGATTTTGTCAAATGCTTTTTCCGCATCTATTCATAAGATCATGTTATTTTTCTTTAGCCTTTGATGTGATGAATTACATTAATGGATTTTCAAGTGTTGAACCAGTCTTGCATATAAGGGATAAATCCCACTTACTTGAACTTGAGCTCATAGGCTCAAGGGATCCTCTCTACTCAGCCTACCAAGTAGCTGGGACAACAGATGTGTGCCACGACACCCAGCTCCTTAATCCCACTTACTTGAGATATATATTTTTTAATATACATTGTTGGATTTGATTTGCTAACATTGTGTTGAGCAATTTTGTATCTATGATCATGAGAAATATTGATATGTAGTTTTCTTTTCTTGTAACTTCTTTATCTGGTTTGGTATTAGGGTGATGCTGGCTTCATAGAATGAGTTAGGAAGTATTCCCTCTGCTTCTATCTTCTGGAAGAGATTGTAGAGAATGAGTATAATTTCTTTCTTAAATGTTTGATAAAATTCACAGATGAATCCATCTAGGCCTAGTGCTTTCTGTTTCAGAAGGTTACTAATTATCTATTCAATTTCTTCAATAGATATAGGCCCACTCAGATTGTCTGTTTCATTGTATATGAGTTTTGCCAGGTTGTGTTTTTTAAAGAATCAGTCCATTTCATCTAGGTTATCAAATTTGTGGGTGCAGAGTTTTTCATAATATTCCTTTATTATCCTATTAATGTCATTGATATCTATGGAGATATCTCCTCTTTCATTTCTGATATTAGTAATTTGTATCTACTCTCTTTTTTCATAGCCTGGCTAGAGGCTTATTGAATTTTATTGATCTTTTCAAAGAACCAGCTTTTGGTTTTGTTGATTTTCTTTATTGATTTCCAGTTTTCTATTTCACTGATTTCTGCTCTAATTTTTATTATTTATTTTCTTCTGCTTACTTTGGATTTAACTTGCTCTTCTTTTTCTAGTTTCCTAAGGTGGAAGCTTGGATTATTGATTTTAGATCTTTCTTCTTTTCTAATATATGCATTCAATTAAATTTCTCTCTAAATGCTTTCACTGCATCAAATTTTGATATGGCATATTTTTATTTTCATTTGCTTAAAATTAAAAAAATTCTCTTGAGATTTCTCCTTTGCCCCAAGTGTTATTTCAAAGTATGTTGTTTAATCTCCAAGTATTTGGGGATTTTCCAGCTATCTTCCTATTGTTGATTTCTAATTTAATTCCACTGTGGTCTGAGAGCAGACATTGTATGATTTCTATTCTTTTAAATTTGTTAAGGTGTGTTTCACACCCCAGAATATGGTTTATCTGGTGAATGGTCCCTGTGAGCTTGAGCAGAATGCATACTCTGCTGTTGTTGGATGAAGTAGTTTCTAGATGTCAATTATATACAGCTGAATGATGGTGCTGTTGCCTTCAATGATGTCCTTAGTGATTTTCTGCCTGCTGGATCTGTCCATTTCTGATAGAGGGGTACTGAAGTCTCCAACTATAATAGTGGATTTTTTTAATTTCAGCTTATTATGGTGGCACAAAAGTTTAGGTTATGTATATTGCCCATGCCCCTAATAGTGGATTTTTTATTTTTCCTTGTAGTCTTACCAGCTTTTGCCTCATGTATTTTGACACTGTGTTGCTAGGTGCATTAAGGATTGTTACAACTTTTTGGAATATTGACCCCTATATAATTATGTAATGCCCCTCTTTATCCCTGTTAACTTCTTTTGCTCTGAAGTCTGCTCTGTCTGAAATTAATATAGCTAATCTTGTTTTCTTTTGATTAGTGTCAGCATGGTATGTCTTTCTCCATCCCTTTATTTTTAATCTATATATGTCTTTATATTTAAAATGTGTTTCTTATAGACAATGTATAGAGTTGAGTCTTGTATTTTTATCCACTTTGACAATCTCTGTGTTTTAATTGGTGCCTTTAGGCCATTGATGTTCAAAGTGATTACTGATATAGCTGGATTAATGTTTACCATATTTATTACTGTTTTCTATTTGTTGACCTTATTATTTATATATTTAACTGACAGATCCTGTTGTTTTGAAATATGTATACATTGTGGAATGGCTAAATTAAGCTAATTAATGTACACATCACTTCACATACTTATTTTTTTTTTTTTTTGCTGCGATGTTGCCTTTGCTCTTTTTCCTATTTTTGTCTTCCGATCTTTTTCTGCCTTTTGTTGTTTTCAAGGAGCATTTATACGATTCCATTTTCTCTCCTTTATTAGCTATATTTCTCTCCTTTATCTGCTATACTTCTTTTAAAAATTGTCTTTAGTGGTTTCCCTAGAGTTTGCAAAATATTAATACATTTATAGCTATTCCAAGTCCACTTTACGTAACACTATACTGCTTCATTGTTAGTGAAGCTGCCTTATAATAACAAAATAATCCTAATCTCTCCCTCCCACACCTGGTCATTCATTTCGCTTATATGTGAATTCATTTCATTCATTTCATCATTCATTTCACTTATATGTAAGTGCACATATATATACACACACATAAGCATATATAATTGAATATATTGTTGCTTTCATTATTTGAACAAACTTTTGTCTGCTAGATCAATTAAGAATAAGAAAAATTAAAGTTTTTATTTTACCTTCACTTATTCCTTCTCCAGTGCTTTTCCTTTCTTTACATAGATCCAATTTCCGGTCTGTGTCATTTCCCTTTTCTCTGAAGAATTTCTTTTAACATTTCTTGCAAGGCAGGCCCACTGGCAACAAATTCCTCCAATTTTTGTCTGTCTGAAAATGTCTTTATTTCCCCTTCGCTTTTGAGAATAATTTCACAGGGCACGTAATTCTAGTTTGGTGAATTTTTTTTCTCTCAATACTTTAAACATCTCACACCACTTTCTTCTTGCTTGCATGATTTCTGAGGAGAAGTCAGATGTTAGTCTTTGCTCCACTGTAGGTAAGGCTTTTTTTCCTCTGGCTTCTTTCAAGATTTTTTTCTTCATGTTTGATTTTCTGAAGTTTGAAGATGATATGCCTGGGTGTCGTTTTTTGGCATTTATCCTGCTAGTGTTCTCTGAGCTTCCTGGATCTATGCTTTGGTGTCTGACATTTACCTCAGTTTCTTCATTTGTTAAGTGGAGAATGGAATAGCAGCACTTCATGAGGTAGTTGTGAGAATTAAGATAAGTTCAGTATGTGACAAACACTTGGAAAAGTATCTGGAATGTAGTATCCACTACATTAGTGTTAGCCAATATTTAATAGACACTTGCTAAGCCACAGGCTAAGGGCTTTTCATACAGAATCTCATTTATTCTTGACAGCAACTCTGTCCTCACAACCTACCTATTATTATCCCATTTTATAGATGAGGGGAGTGAGGTTTAAAGAGATTAAGTGTCTCGTCTATAACCACACAGCTAGTTCAGTGGCAGGTCTGAAACTCCTGCTCAGATGGGACTGAGTACTAAGATCATGCCCTAAATGACCAAGGTATAGCACCTCAGGAAGGGGTCAGATTCTAGTGAATCTCTACGGCCCCTTCCAGAACTAACACTCTATTTTGTGAAGTTTGCAATGATGCCTGTATAATATTGTGGCACAGTGCACAGGTTTGGGAGTTGGAAAGCCTGCATTTCAGCAAGTCTCCACCCCCTGTTTCCCCTGCTGTTACATGATGCTAATCCAAGTACCTTTCTTACGGAGTTGTTTTAAAGATTGAATGAGCTACTGTATGTACGACATTGCACACGGTGCTTTGTAAGTGGTACTAGCACGTTGTAGGTGCTCAAATAATGTTAGATAATCAAATAAGTCATTTCAAGATCTTCTCTAGTAGCTATAGTATTGGAAGGAGTTGTGAAATGCCTTGATATAGAGGCTCTCCAACCCATCCAGGTGGGAGGGTATATGGGAGGAGACTGTTGATGTGGGGCTTGGCTATAGGAGATCACGCTAGCTTAAGTAATAAAACCCAGCCCTGGGGCTTCACAAGAGCCTTCCTGGAGAGGAAGCTGGGATGACTTTGGTACTTGGAGGATTTTCTTTCTAATACTGGCAATCAGAAGAGTGTGAGGACACTCCTGGGCATTGTGACAGGGCTCTTATTTATGATCAGTCTCATTCAGAGGAAGGGTTCAATTGGAGGGAGTATTCCCAACATGATTGGGCCTGGTTAGATAGGGAGCAGATGGCATTTAAGCGAGACTTCAGCCATGCCAGACAATGTTAAGACTGCCTGCTTTCTGAGCTTCTCACAGTGAAAGGGCTGCCACCATGATGTGATTTGGGCCTAACATTTCTTACAGCTGGGAGAAGGGGAGATATACTTCTTAGAATCAGAGGTAATAGCTGCTCTGGGGAATCAGACTTAGCGGATATGGTGTAGGGAGCAAAATTCCTATGCCTCACATTTCAGTGTGTGTGTGTGTGTGTATAATTCTGTTGCTGCCATTTCAATCTCCTCTTACGAAACAGAAGGATTAAGTAGCAATTCAACCTCCTTTCTTCAGCTGCCCAAGCAGCCCTATCTCCAAAAATGTGAATTATAATTTCAAAGCCCCTTGCCAGCGTCCTGCAATAATGCCTGCTCATCACATGTCACATTCTACAGTGGCACTGTTTGGGTTTTTAGATCTCTCCCCTCTGTCGATAAGCATGGATTGCAGGCATATTACGTGCCAGGCACTATCTTATGATCTGAGGATACACAGCAGAATGAGATAAGGTCCTGGCCCTTGGAGAGTTGAGAGTGCTGAGGTTGATAGGGACCTTTAAACAAATAAGTAAAACATCACGTCATGGGCTGTGGGAGAAGTGTCTTAGTTTGGGTCTCTCCCAAAGCAGGCCTTGCAACAAGAATTTGAGTGCAAGTAGTTTATTTAGGAGGTGATCCCAGGAAACAGTGGTAAAAGAGATCAGAGAATTGAGGCAGGGAATAGGAGAAAGTCGGTCAAGGGTGAATTTTAGGCTAATTAGTACCATAAGCAACTGGGGATTTCAGCCCTCCTAGGGAACTCTGGGAGACACTGTAAAATGAGCCTCAGAGTTCTCCCCACCAAAGGCTATGAAGCTGGGGCAGTTATCCAGAAAATCTCTCTCCATCATTGTTTGATGGCTGCCTCAAGGGGCATTAACTCCCTAGCATTTACAGTTGGGCCCCCACGTGGGTCAAATGTGCTCCAGTGGGCAGATATAAAGCCCCAGGTGGAGCCACAGGTGTTCCTAGTAAGCAGCCTTCCATGCAGATGTGAATACCGAGGAGACTGGGCAGGGGCCCAACAGCATGTGCTAAAAGAAGTGTGTTGAGTTTACAGCGAGGGCACACGGAAAGGATTAGTCATTCCTAGCTTGGGTGATCAACAAAGACTTCATAGAGAAGAGCTTTCCAGGTAGGAACAAAGGCACAGGGCGTTTGGGAAAATGCAATGAGTAAAACATAGCTGGCACACGGGACTGGTAGGGGAGAGTGTTGAGTGGAGTAAAAGCGCTGGCAAGTGGGCCAGGGTCCCCTCAGGGAGGGCTTGTCGGCCAAGCCATGCTCCAGACTCCATCTTGAGATGCACGGAGAGCCACGAAAGGGCTTTATGAAGAACTGTGACCTGGCCACATTTGGTTTTTAGAAAGATCAGTCTGGCTATGATATCCAGAACACGTGGGCTTCATGTCTATTTCCTGTTGCTGTGATCACCCCAGCAATGGTGATTTGTTCCCATCCAGTTTGCAGTTTTCCCAGCACCTCCAGAATCAGCCTGCCTCATTGTGCCTCTTCAGAGATATCAGCAGGAGCTAGGTGGCGCTCCCTCTTTAGGCATCTGGGTCACAGGGCCATATAGTCCCCTCCAGGCATCTAGGTTCTGATAATCCCCACTTCCTCCTTTTGTGTCTTCAAATTGTAGATCTGGCCACTGATTCCTGCAGTTCCCATCTCTGTGGCATCTCAGTGTCCCCTGTCTACCTTTTTAGTCCTCCAATACCCATTGAAGCAAGCTAGCCTCCAATACCTGGCTCGCCTCTGTTAAAACAACTGCTCTGCTTTGTCCTTCTGCCTGGACCTTGATCGATGCTGGGAGAGACACACGGCAGAGTCTTGGAGGAGTGGGCTTAGATTGGAGACCAGGAATTTGCAATCCATATGCTTGTTTGATTTTTCCCCGAAGCTCTCACCAGCCAGGACGTGGGCATGGAGAAGGCAGATGGTGGGGCTGAACCAACCTTGGGGATCTGTAAAGGAAGATTTTTGATCGGGCACATGAGCATCGGAGGTGGTGCACTAAAAGACAGCAACAGAAGCAGTAGCAATGGCGATACTACACGATATGCTTATAATTTTGTGTTCACTGTGTGCCAGACACTCACTGTTAAGTGATTTACATATACTGTTACTTAACTTAATCCTCATGACAACCCCATGAGTTAGGTATATACTATTGTCCATTTGACAGATGAGGATACCGAGGCACCAAGAGGCTAAGCAATGTGCCCAAGGTCAAATAAGCTAGTGAGGGGCAAAGTTGATATTTGAACCTGGGCTATCTGCCCCCATTGTTGGGGTTCATCATCATTACAAGGGGTGATTTTCCTGCCCTTCGGTTCTCTGGTTCTTTAGAAATATGCCAGATGCCTCCATGATGAACTGAGGCTGGGCTGTAAGCTTTCAAAGATGAAGACACATTTCCAGGAAGCCCTTGCCAGAAAGTCTGAGAAAGGTGGGCTTCCTTTACAAAGACGAGGCTGAAGAGAAAGGCTGAGAAAGAAGGCAAGCACTACTGGAGGCGGGTGCGCAGGCACAGATGGAAACGAGGCAGAGTTGCTGAGGGTTTATCATTTTCTGAAAGCTTAATTAGGTCATTGGCGAGGACAGAATATTAAAAAAAATCCTATCAGCTAAAGACCTGTGGGATTTAATTCCCTCATTCCTGCTCTTTAGTCTTAGAATAAATGAAGCCTTTTCCTAGGTACAAAAATGATGTTGAAAAATGATTGATTGTCCTAATGAGGAAAGAGAACAGCTGCCTGAACAGCAGATGTAACTTTTATAATCATTTCCTCTTCATCGGTTTTCTCCCTAACGACCCCGGCACTGATGATAGTATTTAAGAAGGAGGGTGTGTGATGGGCAGAGGCCTAGAATGATCGGGAAGCTTGGGCAAAGAGGGAAATGCTTGGCCCGATCCCCTCGGGATCAGCTGCAGTTTAACAAGCCCGAAGTTATGGCTGTTCATCAGGCTAGATGAAGACAACAGAACTAGAGTTTGTGGCGATCCAAGGTCCCAGGTCTGAGGGCCAGGCCACCCATGGCTACCACGTGTACTTAAATCTACTCTAGCTTCATCCTAGAGTGAACCGTGATGCAGAGAGGAACACCCCCCTGGGATACATTTGGCAGCAAGTCTGCATAGAAACTGAAAACTGATAGCATAGGCAGAAGAGCATGGTGCTTAGGAGCAAAGGCCCTGCCGGCAAAGCCTGCATTCAAATGCTGATGCTCCCACTTACTAGCTGTGTGTCCATGGGCAAGTTTCCTAACCTCTCTGTGCCTGGGTTTCTAACTGTGTGATCTTGGGCGAGTGTCTTTACCTCTTATTGCCTCAGTTTCCTAATGTGCAACGAGAATAGCTATTTGGGATTCGATAAGTGTTTGTAGAGCACTCAGAACAGTGCCCACCACACATCGCCTATTTATGTTTCTTAACTAACATATATGACCCGCTCTTCGTAAAGCTAAATCAGCCATGTTTTTCTGCCATCAGCGAAAGTAGGGTTCAGCAGTTTGTCTCCAATGCGCTCAAGGTTCCTGGAACTCTTTTTCTGTCCCCTCACCTCAGTGGCCTGGGGACCCCATCCCCTTCAGGGTCTCACCACGGTTCACTCTTTGTGTATGAATATTCCACACTGATCTCAGGAGGGGCTGCAGAACGAGTTCACAGTGAAATGCTTGTGACTGATAACCTTCATCGTGTTCCTCCTCTCAGCTTTACATCGAGGGGCTCAGGTGTGGCACTTCAGGCACTGCTCAGACGTGGTGGGCCTCTTGGTGCCACTTGGTGCCCATTTTGAAGACCAGTGTTGTGCAGACCTTCACCACAGCTCAGAAATCCCGAACTTGTGATATTCCCCCAGCTGGGACCCCAGACCCACAGCACCACACCACTCCCAAAATTGTACCCCCAAAGCTGTTGTCTGTTTGGCCTATGGGCATAACCATTGTTGGCTCAACACATGCTTGGTGATACGCTTGTCCACATATTGGGGCAGCTTTTTTGGTTTTATTCAAGTAGATATCATTATCCTAAATGTTAATAATTAAACTTTCTTTTAGTTTTCAAAGCATTTGTCTTCATTTCTTTTAGCCTCCTGATATCTCCATTTTGGAAGTGGGGCAAATCAGCACTGAAGTGTGTACTAGAAACCTATCTCAAAGCGGCTTCAAAAATACCAGAAGTTTATTGGCCCACGTAAAGGAAGAGCCCAGTGGTAGGGCGGTGATCAGCTATGGTTCTCTGAAGACTCTGAGTTATTTACTCTTCAGACTCTCTCAGTTCTCTTCCTCCATGGAGTGGCTTGATTCTCAGGCCGGTAGAGGGCACTGCAGCACACCTGGGGCTCAGATCCACACGCCGCCCACCCCCCCCCCCAAACACCCAAGGAACACAGGAACCATCTTTTCTGGTGGCTCTGTTTTTTTTAAAGTTTCATTTTATTTTTAACTGACAATAATTGTATATATTTATGGGATATAATGTGAGTTTTGGATACATGTATACATTGCGGAATGATCAAATCATGCTAATTATTAAATAACAAATCCATCATCTCAAATATTTATCATTTCTTTGTAGTGAGAACATTTAAAATCTGTTCTTTTAGCTATTTTCAAATACAATACATTATTATTAACTACAGTGCCCACGCTATGAAATAGATCACCAGAACCTATTCCTCCTAACTGAAACTTTGTACTCTTTCACCTTTCCTGGTCCACTCCCCTAACTTCTGCTAACCACCATTCTACTCTCTACTTCTATGAGTTTGACTTTTTGAGATTCCACATGTAAGTGAGATCATGTGGTATTTATCTCTTTGTGCCTGGCCTATTTCGTTTAGCACAACACCCTCTAGGTTCGTCCATGCTGTTACAAATGGCAGAATTTCTGGCTTTTTAAAGGTCAAATAGTATTCCATTCTGTGTACACACTGCATTTTAAAGCTCTTGTTTATCTGTTGATGGGCGTTTCTGTTGTTTCCATATCTTAGCTATTGTGACTAGCGCTGCAATGAACATGAGAGTTCAGATATCTCTTTGGCATACTGATTTTGTATTCTTTGAATGTGTACCCAGAAGTGGAATTGCTAAATCACATGGTAGTTCTATTTTTAGTTTTTTTGAAGAACCTCCATACTGTTTTTCAAAATAGCTGTACTAATTTACAATACCAACATTACACGAGGGTTCCCCTTTCTCCACATCCTCATCAGCACTTGTCTTTCATCTTTTTGATAATAGCCATTCTAACAGATATGATGTGATATCTCACTGTGGTTTAATTTGCATTTCTCAGATGATTAGAGATGTTGAGCATTTTTTAACATATCTGTTGGCCATTTGTATGTCTTCTTTTGAGAAATGTCTATTCAGGTCCTTTGCCCATTTTTTAGTAGGGTTATTTATTTTCTCGTTATTGAGTAGAGTTCCTTGTATATGTTGGATACTGACCCCTTATCTGATGTATGATTTGTAAATATTTTCTCCCAATCTGTGGGTTGTCTCTTAACTCTGTTAATTATTTCCTTTACTATAGAGAAGCTTTTTAGTTTGATGTAATCCCATTTATGTATTTTTGCTTTTGTTGCCTATGCTTTTGACGTCATAGCCAAGATATCACTGCCTAGACCCATGTCATGGAGTTTTCCCCTATGTTTTCTTCTAGTATTAATAGCTTTATAGTTTCAGGTCTTGCATTTAAGTCTTTAATCCATTTTGCACTGATTCTTGCATAAGGGGTGAGATAAGGGTCCATTTTCATTCTTTTGCATGTGGACATCCAGTTTTCCCAACACCATTTATTGAAGAAATGGTCCTTTCCCCATTGTGTGGTCTTGGCCCCTTCTTCAAGAATCAATTGAATCTTGTGGCTCTATTTTAAGAAGCTCCATGAAAGTATCCTCTTATGCCTCATTGGTCTGAATCTGGTCATATGCCAACCTTTGAACTAATCCTGGAGGTGGGGAGAATGTCATGTGCTAATTGGCTTAGGCCTAGGGTTCTGAGCCAATCACTGTCAAAGGGGTCAAACTACGTTTAGCCCAGTAAGACACACCGATGGTATTGAGGATGGGTTGGCTTCCCTTCACAGTGCGGGTGGGAGGAAAGACACCTCAATAAAAGTCTGTGGTATTCTCAGGAAAAGGGAAAGTGATGGTGGATAGGTGGCTGGGTCATCAGCCTCCATGGTAACTTCCAATGATTCTTGCCCCCTGGAACTCCCACCCTCTGGCATTGAATAGAGCTGACCTATGTCACTAATAGGATATTGCAGAAGTGACACTGTGTAACTTCCAAGGCTAGGTCATAGAAAGCATTGCAACTTCTGCCTTAGATTGCTCCCTCTGGGGGAAGCTAGCCACCAGGCCATGAGGACACCTCTGCAGCTCTGTGCAGTGGCCCACATAGAAACCGAGGCCTATGCATAACCATCTGCACCAATTTGGCAGTGTGTGTGAGCCACCTTGGAAGTGAATCCTGGTCCAGCACCAGGCAAGCCTCAGATGACTGAAGCCCTGGCCGAGATCTTTACTCCAGCCTCATTAGTGACCCTGAGCCTGAACCACCCAGCTAAGCTTCAGAAAACCATGAGAGATAATAAATGATCGTTGCTTTGAGCCATTAAGCTTGGGAGTGATTTGTCACACAGCGTTATACAACTGGAACAGTGACCCTCAATGGACACTGCACTGATTGCTTTTTTAGATCCAAGAAGTACCTCTCCTCTCCTTCCTTCTTTTTCTAAATAAATGGAAGTGAAATGAATGCTTTTCAAGGAATGCCCTACCTTTACTCCCTTTTCACTACTTCATTGAGCATGCAGCTACCAACCAAATACGTTTTCTAAAGCATCTCACCTGAGTTCTTTAAAAATTCCACACTTCCAAGTTGTGCCATAGACAAAACTGGTGTGGAAAACAATGAACTGGAAAGTTGCCTGGGTGACCATCTGGATAGATGACCTAGAGTCAGTCCTTAATGCGTACAGGCTCTACTAGGTCTGACAAAAACACGTTCAACTTTACAAATAATCAAGGCACACTTTCCCTCTAGCAATATGGGAAAGCAGAAAAGGATTAAAACATCTCATTTACTTTTTTCCTGATTATAAAGGTAAAAACTTTTTATTATAGAAAACACAGGGGAAAATGTTGAAAAGAATAAAGAATAAACTAGAAACCACCCATAATTTCATGACAGAGACTGCTATTAACATTTCTTTATTGCTTTTCCCACGCATTTTGCTATAAAATTAGGATATGAAATATACAGTTTTATATCCTGCTTTTCCCGTTATGTTCTGAGTATTTTCTCACGTGGTTAAATATTCCTTGAAAACATGTTCTTTCGTGGATGATTAAGGTTTTATTAAATAAATGTGCCACCACTTATTTAGCCGTCACTCTAGGTTATTTATTCCCAATTTTTATCTATTATAGACAAAGCTGGGAGGACAATCCCTGCATGCTCATCATTACATACTTTTCTGATTATATCCTTAGTATAATTCCTAGAAGTAGATTTATTGGGTCAAGGTTCATGATGATTTTTTAAGGTCATTGATCCGTATTGCCAAATTGCCCTTCAGGAAGTCTTACCAATTTATAGTGTTTGAAGAAGGTAATGAGACTGTTCATGTCACTGCATTTGTCAAAACAGAGTAGTATAATTTCTAAATGTTATTATCAGTTTGAAAGGTGAAAATAGTGTCTTATTTTAATTTGCATTCCTTTCTTGGTTGAAAGTTGAACATTCTCTCACGCACTTATTAACCATTTGTCTTTCTTCTTTTGCAAAGTGTCTGTCATATTCTTCAACTATTTTTCCCATTAGGATTGCATCTTTTAAAAGAAACTGATTTTTAAAATATCTAGATGAATAATATAAATATAGTGCAAAGATTTTCCCTTGTTGGACATTTGCCTTTTACTTTTATTTATCGTGTTTTTAGATAATCAGATTGATTTCTTCCTTTGCGTTTATACTTAGAAAGTTCATTACCATGTCAATATGGCTTAAGCATTTGTTTAAATTTGTGCCTCTCTTTTCATTGTTAACCCATCAAGAACTTATTGTATGGTGTGATGTGAGGTAAGATTCTAATTTGGGGGGATTTTCCCCCTGATTTAGTCAAACAATTGCTCTGGGAGAGTTTATCAATGACCTTTTATTTTACCACTGGTTAGTGTGATCGCTTTTGTTACACATCAGATTCTTATGTATATGTGTTCAGTGTTGCTATAATTTTGAACAAACTATTATCTATTAGATCAATTAAGAATAAGAAAAGATATTATTTTCGTTTTATTTACGCCTTTCTAATGCTCTTCTTTTCTTTTTGTAGATCTGACTTTCTGACCTACATATTTTCCTTTCTCTGAGGAACTTCTTTTAACATTTCTTGCAAGGCAGGCCTACAGGTGACAGCCTCCCTCAATTTTTGTTTTTCTAAGAAAGTCTTTATTTCTCCTTCACTTTTGAAGGATAATTTCACTGGATACAGAATTCTAGGATGGTGGGGTTTTTTTTTTCTTTCAACACTTTAAATATTTCACTCTACTTTCTTCTTGCTTGTATGATTTTTGAAGAGAAGTCTGATGTAATTCTTTCTTTTTAATTTTTAACTTAATTTTATTTTTTGCCTCTAGATATAATGCTTTAAGAGTGATGTAATTCTTTAGGTAAGGTGTTTCTTTTTCTTTTTCAATATTTTCTCTTTGTGTTTGATTTTCTGCAGTTTAAATATGATATGCCTAGATGTGGACTTTTGGTGTATATGCTACTTGGTGTTATCTGAGCTTCCTGGATTTGTGTTTTGGTGTCTGTCATTAATTATGCAAAATTTTCAGTCTCTATTATTTCAAATACTTCTGCTCTTTTCTCTCTTCTCTGTCTAGTATTTCCACGATGGACATGTAACACCTTTTGTAATTGTCTCACAGTGCTTGGATATTCTGTTCTGTTTCAATCTTTTTCTCTTTGCATTTCAGTTTTCGATGTTTCTATTGCCATACTGTCAAGCTCACTGATTCTTTCCTCCACTATGTCCAGTCTACTGATGAGACAATCACAGGTGTTCTTCATTTCTGTTACAGGGTTCTTGATTTCCAGCCTTTCTTTTCGATTGTTTCTTAGAGTTTCCATCTCTCTTCCTACATTACTCATCTGTTCTTACATGTTGTCCACTTTTTCCATGAGAGCCCTTAGCAAATTAATCATTGCTGTTTTAAACTTCTTGTCTGATAATCCCAAATTTCTGCCATGTCTGAGTCTGGTTCTGATTGCTTTGTTCGTCTCTTCAGACTATGGTTTTGTTTTTTTTTTTTTTTTTTTTTTTTTTGCCTTTTAGCACGTTTTGTAGTTTTTTGTTAAAAACCGTACATGATGTACTGGGTAAAAGCAACCGAAGTAAATAGGCCTTTAGTGTGTTTCTCTGGCTAGGAGTTAGGCTGTGTTTATTGTTCTCTACAGCTGTAGGTGCTCAAGGCTAAAATTTTCTCTTGTGTCCTTGTTTTTGTCTCCCCTGCTGTCTTTGGGTTTCCTTAGAAACTTCTTAAACTAGGTCTGAGACACGTAGTTCTTTCAGTTGTATTTCTTTTCCATTACACAGGAGCCCTACTGATGTGGCGGTAAGGTGTGGGGAGAGGGAGAGGGGAAGTGTTCTAGAGTCTTGTGATTAGGTCTTGGTCTTTTAGTGAGCTGTGTCCTGCCGTGTGGCTGTGATCTCCACGTTTTTTTCACCCCTCCACACTTTATAGGTGAGAAGGCTGGGGCTGGCTGGAGTTGGATGTTTCCTTTCTCCCAGACCAGCTAGGCTCTGGAAAACCTCAGCAGGTTATGATCTGGTAAAATAGTTTTCCTTGAGGGCTGGCCTTACTGAGAAGCATATAGAATGCACTGGGCATATTTCAAAATGGCTGCTGCTTTTCCCCTCCCTGCCTGAAACACGAGGGAATTTTCCTCTAATCTTAACTGTGAGAACCTGATAGGGGTACTGGAGGTAAAACTCATAAAAAATGTGCCCCCCCCACCCCCCCAACGCTGGGCCTCCTTGGTGTTTTTAAATCTCGAGCTTGTCTGCACTGAGCCTCCAGAAATTCATCCATTGAAGTTTAGGTTTTCCTACCCTGGTACTGGTTCCCACAGAAGTTTCTGCTCCTGATGGTAAGCTGTGCCTGTCTCTCTCTCCAGATTTTGGGGTGGTGGTTTGCCCTGTGACCCAGTGGATCTAAGAAGAATTGTTGTTTTTCATTTTGTTCCGCTTTTTTCTTTTTGTAAGGAGGGGAGTGACTTCCAAGCTACTTACAATGCCGGACGAGAGACCAGAAGTCTATCATCCCCCTAGTCGTGACAACCAAAAATGTCTCTAGACATTGCCAAATGTCCTCTGGAGAGAGGGCAAAATCACCCTCAGTTGTGAATCACTGCTGTTATACTATGTAGGATACTATATGCAATGATATTTAATAATATATAATTATATATTCAGTAAGAATAAAGCTAATGAGAGTTCTTGGTGGGAGAGAACACTGTGGCTTCCATTGGTGACTGGTGTGGAGGCTGCGGCAGAGGCTGGCCAGATACTCCTCAAACCCATTTCCTCTTCCTGGGCACTCAGTTAACTATATTTCTCAGTCCCCTGGAATCTAGGTGGGGCCATGTGACAAGTTCTGGCTAATTAAATTGGAGCCTGGCCCCTAAACCATCCCCTGTCATCCTCTCTGTTCTTTCACTTTATTTATCAGCCAGGCCAATTCCCAGGAGCCAGCAGTGTAGGGATGCTAGGTTCATAAGCTGGAAGGAGCCTGGATCCTCGAGTTACTGCTTGAAGAAAAGCTACCCAAGAGAGCCTCTCAACTGGAACACGCACATTGGATTTTGCCTGAATGAGAAATAATCCCTATTAGAATTTAAGATTAATTCAGTATCGCAGCATATCCAAGTTTAACCTGACCAAATCAGGGGCTCAGAACATTTAATATTTAAGAATAGAGTGACTCCAGAAGTTTGGAAGACTTGAAGAAATGTAGGGGTAGACATTAGTGTTTATGCATATCAATGAACAAAATACTTTTATTCCCATTACTTAAAAATTGTGCATTATAATTAATTATAATTAAAAAACCATAGCAGCAAAATGATAAAGTTCTCCAACAGTGGTCAGTTCTGCATAGTCTCCATGAGGCCCTAGTGTCTCAGCTAGACACCTAAGAGTCAAGGTTGCTATAAGCACACCAGACTTACTCATAGTCTGATTCTGATCATGCTGACCAGTACATTTTTTTTTAAACATCTATGCTGTAAGAAGACCAGTACATTCTTTTCCAAGACAGGAGCCAGAAGAAATTTCCCATTTTGGTTGCTTTTCATAGAGGTTTAAGAATGAGATTAAGGGACCCATCCAGCCACATGCCGATCATAAACCAACTCTACTGGATAGCAGATGTTAGATGCCAAACATCTAGATGTTTAAGCCTTCCCATTAATTAGAATGAAAATCCTGTGGAATGTGAAGGGTTGGAGGACATTGGGTTAAATTAATCCATGGTTTTCCTGCTACTACTTAAGAGAATTTGAAGTTGCTGCATTTAAAAATGCAAACTACATTGAGCTATTTACATATTTTATGTGGGAAGTGGCAGGTTTTAATTTTAACTGCATACCACCTTCTCAATTGTTCCCTGAACAGTGTAGAAACTTAGAGAAAATTATATGGAAAAAAACCTGATAATAAAACTGGGGACTGAAATGAGTTTAAAGTTCAAACAAAGTGCATTCCATAGCTGGCATATTCTGTAATCCATGCACATTTGATCAGGAAAACTATTTGGTCTTTTATAGTGTTTTTGACTGCCTAGATAGACTCAAAGAAAGGAAAATTCATTTTTGAAGAAAAAATGAGTAGACTCATGATATGCACAAAAGGGATAGCTCTAGGGTTTTAAGAAGTTTTTCCCATCTGATATACAATTCTTTATGAAAAAGAAAGGATTGGTTTTATGCTTTGGCTTTTCTTGGTTTTGTGCTTTGGGATAGAACCTATTTCTTATTTAAATAGTTCAAGGGAATATTAAATGACAAATGACAGATAAATTTAAATCTCCAGCTACAAAAAAGCCTGAGTGGAAGGATATCCTTTTTCCTTTTTATTGGCCAAGTTCCTCTGTGTGCAGCTTCATAAATTGAGGTGCTTGATTTTGAGCTGAGGACATACTCTTGGAAAACCTGTCTCATCACCGTACAGATCACTTTCTTTAGGCTACATTTATAGACATTTGCCTTCTTCTTCCATTAGCTCTTTGCCCTCTATCACCAGATATTATATTAGTCAAGATAGGATAAGCCATACTGCAGTAACAATAACCCCCAATATCTAAGTGATTTGCACAACAAAGATTTGGTTTTTGTTCATGTTACAATCTGATGCATGTCTGTGAGCTCTCCTTGGCAGTTCTAATCCAACATTTACTCAGGATCCCAGGCCACTTCTGTCTTGCAATCCATCACCTTCGAGTTTGATTCCTTTGCAGATGAGAGAGAATGGTGCACTCACCACTGCACTTAATTGCCTTGGACCAGAAGCCACACATCACTTTTACTCACATTCCTATTGGTGAGAACCAGTCAAATGGATCCAACCTAACTGCAAGGGAGGCTGGGAAATGCAGTCTTCCTTTGTGCCCAGGAAGAAGAAGTGGTGTGGTAAAAAATAAAGCGTTTCTTGGCCATGATTGCATTCTGTTGAGAACAAAGATGTGTGATTCCTGAGGGTAGAGTAATTCTTGTATGACTCACTTTGCCTTTGGGAAAGAGGTTTGTGGAGGTAGAGTATAGGGCTGTGTATTATAAGAAGCACATAGAGGGGATGGGAGCTTTGGAAGTAACTGCTTGAATGGGAAAAAGGACTCCAAAGGAAGCTCTTAAAACAGAAAAAGCCCAAGTGAAGGAGAATATGACAATATGCAAAGAAAAGAAGAAGATGGTATGGTTCAAATAAAGGAATAGAAACAGCAGTAGGTCTCTTTCCCCCTCCACTAACATGATGATATGTAAAAAGTCACTTCAGTCATCTCCCAGGGAAGCCAGCATGTATCTTAGGAAGAACTGGAGATGACATCCAAGAGGAGGCATAACCCAGATCAGAACACAGAAGCCTACCCACTAAAATTCCCTATTCCTTAAGCTACAATGAACGCGGATACTGTTCCCCAAACTGGGATTTGGACATCACAAAGGAATATCTGTCTCTATTGTCCATTTGGTTGTGATTATAATACTTGTGCTAAGAACGTGAGCAAAAATTCTAGCAACCACACCTGTCCCTTATTTCTAATGCTGCCCGTGGTGGTAGGGTGGAGAAACATGACAGCGAAGGCACTATTACGTGAAAACAATGACCTGGGAAACAGGGATGCATGCACTACCACGAGAGAGCACATCCATCCGATTCATTTCAATAAGTGAGTACCGTTTTCTTTCCAGTTAATTATTGGAGTGAAAACTGCCCTTGCCTCTCTAGCAAGAGATTTTCCTTTTAACCAATCTTGCTTTCATTTTCAAAATGATTGTTTTTTTCCTGTGGAACTCAAGATCGTATTTTGGACAGTAAAATTGGAATAGCCTCTGTTTGCATTCCACCTCCAGTGACCCTCAAGGCAATGTGGATGCCCCTGACTGTCCAAGAGAGAGTCATCTACAAGGAAGTGCAGAAAAGGAAAGCCCCGAGGTGACCATTTCCAGTGACTATTTCCATGATGTGCTGCCTCAATTCCTGGTGTTCACTTGTACTTTTGTGGTGGACTCGTGAGTGCAGAGTCCAGGTCTGGGCTCCCCCGGGCTAGTGTATGTAAACAGATGTGTGCAGGCCTGAATATTTTTTAAGACACACACTAAATATTCCCTTCTGATCAAGAGCTCATTCACAAGAAACTTAAATGTATCCTCAAAGACAGCAGGAGATACTTTATTCCAAAGTTTGGCAAAAATATGCCCACTTGCATATTAATGCTGGTGCCATTTTGTTTGTAGCTATTGGAATGTGTTGGATTTTTAAAATTATAGTTTTAAAAATAAAGAAGGCACTTTATATATAGGCAATAAATTTATATTAAATCTTTATACAGGTCAATTAAAAAAATTACCGCTTTGTTAATTTGCTGACAATGTAAACACATGATAGAAAAACTTTGATGGAACAGGGAAGGACTAGCAAATGGGTCAGAAAGTTCTTGGTTCTGGAAAGTTCCAGGTGTCTTTGTGGGAAGGAAGATGGTGGAAGACTAATCCTGTCAGACCACAAAGATCCATTTAACAAGCTAGTGACATTTTCTTACTAGAAAGTACAGAACTACTTCAGCAATCACAGTAGTATATCAACTAGCAATTGTTCTTGGATCAACTTTCCTTTTACAAATGTTGCCTTGGATGTGGGTGATGCAGGAAGGCCCCCAGACTCCTCAGGACTGTGCTCTGGTGTCCCATACAAGAATAAGAGGAAGACAGAGGGAGGGGGAGGCTGAGGGGAAGAAGAGGAGGCGGCAGAGGACTTAGGGCATTCTCAGGACTCGTGAGCACAGCTTTAGAGGGCCTGGGCCCAAATGCGGACACAGGGCCTCATTGCCAGGGTCCTGGTCACTAGGGCCAGGGAAGACCCAAGCTGCCACCCTTGTATCTCTGGGTGAGGGCTACTTCTTGTAGAGAAGCCAGAATGGTGGGCTACACTTTAAAGGGCCAGGAAGCTGGAAGCCAGAGGCCATCCCCAAATGAGTGGCCTCCTCACCTCAAGGAAAGAAAGGAAGGAAATGAATACCCCAACCTAGAGGAAGGAGTCTGGCTCTTTGTCTTCTATCCCATCTCTACCTCTGGTGCTGGAGGAAATGAGGATGTGGTGTGACATTGGGAAACTTGGACATGGCCTTCTACTGACAGAGGTGTTAGTGGATTTCAAATGTCAAAGTTCTGCTGGGTTGATTCCTAGACCCTCTGTTCTGTCACTCAAATCCTTTGACGAGGCAGTTTAGCACCAACAAACACCCTCACATGCAACCGAAGGGTGCACGTGGTCCTCGACAGTCGAGAGGCCGGCCCTCTGATGTAGGCTTGCGTCCTGGCACAGCCCTCCCTGTCCCTCCCAGGCAGTCCAGCTCATCAGCAGGGCCTCTTAAACTTGCAGCCTGTTAGGTGCCAGTGGAGGGACCACTCTTAGCCTCAGGTCCCTCCACCCTAGGTTTCCCTCTGCAGAAAGGGGGCCCTGCAGGGTAGAGTTCTGGCAAATGCATGTTCATGAGTGCAAATGTATCATGGTTTGTGGAAAGGGACAAAAAGGGAACAACTAGACTGGCTGGGACAGATGGACCAAGAAAGAGGGGAGTGGGGCCACTTTTGTGAGTGTGTGCGTGTGTGTGTGTGTGTGTGTGTGGAGGGAGAGGACGGCTTGTTAAAGATGAAGAGAAGCATGAGAGATAGAGTTGGACCAAGCACAGCTCTGTCCTTGGCTGGAGTCCTGAGGTTCACTCTGTGTGGGCAGCCAGAGGAGGTCAGGAGCTGGGAGACGTGAGAGTGGCGCAGTAGATGCTGCTAGAAGGGATATGGTTCAGGCAAGGCTAGCAGAGGGCTGGAGAAGATGGCCAGGACCTGGGGGTGGTCTAGGGGCAGGAGAGAGGGCCTGAAGATCTGTGGGGCGGGGGTCACTGGCACTTACCTCCTTGATTTCAGAAACTCCTCAGGCCATGGGCTGTACTTTGGGAACATTGTTTTTCTTCTTTCCTCCTTCAAGGCCCTTGCTGTCTGTTTAACCACTTCCGACCTGCCAAGATTGGTTTGGGAGAAGAAAGGGATCCCCCGTGGTATAATTTGCCCAGCACTGGGGCTAAGGGTAGCCCAGACAAGGAGAGGAAACCAAAGAGGGCTTCAGTTCTTTTTTTTTTTTTTTTTGAGACAGAGTGTCGCTTTGTTACCCTGGCTAGAGTGAGTGCCGTGGCGTCAGCCTAGCTCACAGCAACCTCAAACTCCTGGGCTTAAGCAATCCTACTGCCTCAGCCTCCCGAGTAGCTGGGACTACAGGCATGCGCCACCATACCTAGCTAATTTTTTCTATATATATTTTAGTTGGCCAGATAATTTCTTTCTACTTTTAGTAGAGACAGGATCTCGCTCTTGCTTAGGCTGGTCTCGAACTCCTGACCTCAAGCGATCCACCCGCCTCGGCCTCCCAGAGTGCTAGGATTACAGGCGTGAGCCACTGAGCCCAGCCTTCAGTTCTTGATTATTTTTTCCTGCTTATTAAAAGAACCCTTTTTCTTGCATGTTCTTGTTCATTGTTCTTACCTGCTTACTCTTCAATGTAGATATTAGAATCAATGTGTCAAGTAAAAAAAAATTACAATGGCATTTTGATTGTACTTGTGTCAAACCAATATATTACTGCTTTTCATTAAAACTGATTTTTTTTAAGACACTGGGTCTAGTTCTGTTGCCTAGGCTGGAGTGCAGTGGCATCATCATAGTTCACTGCAGCCTTGATCTCCTGGCCTCAAGCAATCCTCCTGCCTTGGCTTCCTAAGTAGCTGGGACTACAGGTGTGTACCACCATGCCCAGCTAATTTTTAAAATTTTTTTTGTAGAGACAGGGTCTTGCTGTGTTGCCCAGGCTGGTCTCGAACTTCTGGGCTCAAGTGATCCTCCTGCTTCAACCTCCCAAATTATAGGGATTATTGGCATGAGCCACTGTGCCTGGCCTAAAACTGAATTTGATACTAAATAATAAAGAACCAGACAGAAAGGAATTTGGGGGCATTCATATTCATTTACTCAGTAGTGTATATTGAGTACTTACTGTGTGCCAGGAAAGTGGCCCCATTGTCTAGGGGCACTGAGAGACACCTGAGGCAAACGGAAGGGGAAGGACAGTCCCTGTTCTCCCACCACCCAACTCATTTGCCTTACTCTAATCCCAGCCTTGTTGGATCCTGTTATTATTTAAAAATCTGATATTATCTTCATCATGAATTTCTGCACTGATTTTAATGTTAAAAATTATTGCATTAAAATATTGATCTTGATGACTGAGTTTTCTGGCATCCCTTTATATTTTGCACCTACATGAGTGCCTGGTGGCCAGCCCTGGGGAAGGTGAAGCTGTGGAGGGATAAGCATTGGGGCAACAGCAGAGAGGGAACACGATCACAGACTCCCAGGGAGACAGGAAGACTGAGGACCAGGAGTGGGAAACTTCGTAATTCTGCTCAACTCCTAAACAGAATCGAGCAGCACTTCTTCACTACATTGCAGTCTAGAGATATGGCTTCTCTAATGGCTGCCCCAACCAAGTGCAAGTGTGGCAGGTGGCTCACAGCTGAAGCGGAGGAGGGCACAGCATGGGCGTTGCTATCCAGAAAGGGGTGTCTGCACTGTCCCGTATGGGATCCATTCACCACATGTGGCTCTTGAGCACCTGAAACGTGGTTAGTTCGAATTGTGATGAGCTGTAAGTATACAGTTCATGCTGGATTTCAAAGACTTAGTATGGATAAAAAAAAGAATGTCATATATCTTATTCAAAATTTGTTTTTATATCCATGACCTGTTGAAATATTATTTTGGATATATTAGGTTAAATAAAATATATTATTAAAATGAATTTCATCTGTTTCTTTTTTTAAAATGTGGCTACTAGAAAATTTTAAATTATATATGTGGCTTGTGTTTGTGGCTCATACTATATTTTTATTGGATGGTACTGGTCTAGGTGGTAGCTGGGGATGTGTCCTTGAACTTAGGCAGTGGCCCTGATCACAAGACCCCTGGGAATTTCATCTGCCATTAAGGCTCTTCCTCTAACCTGTGCTCTTTGACTGGGTGCTTAGCATGTAGCCTTTCACTAAGATGCCACCAACTAGACAGACCTAAGCTGGGGCTCACAGATATTCAGGGATGGGGCCCAGCATCATGGCAATGGGAGAGGACACTGGAGAGTGGTGGGTGAACTATAGTAGATATCCTTTTTGACCTAGCACCTTTTAGTACCTTTCTTATATTGGGAGAGTGCCCTACCTTTTGAGTTACTATTTCCCACAATAGAAGAAAGACTCTCACTTTCCTTACCTCCTTTGCAGTTAGAGACCAGGGCTTAGCCAATCAAACACACACAGGTCAGCGTTTGATTTGGAAGAAGGCAGTGTTACTGCACGACATATGTTAGGATGAGGGTGGCAGCACCAACCTTCAGAGGCAGCAAGGTTCAGCATTAATGGGTGGGTGGTGCCAGCTGTTGTGATGGTGCCCAGAATGTGGCACATATGTCTCTACCAGACCAGTCCTTTTGTGAAATTTGTAGGCATTGTTCCTCACTGCATGCCTCTAAACTGGTTGTCTAGTCTTTCAGAGATCCTCTATATCCTTCAAATTTTTTCTTAGCTAGAATGGATTCTGTTGTCTCCAACTAAAATCCTGAGTGTTATATATGATCTTCTATACTTGTTGCTTATTAGTCCTCAAATACCCAAATGGTGCTTCAAGCAGTGAACGACTCTTGAAGACCTACTTTGTGTTCAATACTGTGATAGAAGCCAGAGGGATTCAAAAAATATGAGTTTTGATTGCCCTGTTCCAGCAACTCACACAAAGCGATGTGTGGTGATGGGCATCTCGTGGCAAGGTCTTCCCCAGGGCAGAGGAGAACAGGTCCTGATTCCTCTTCATCTTAGTGCTACATTTACCTCTTTTTTTTTTTTTTTTGAGACAGAGTCTCTCTCTGTTGCCCAGGCTAGAGTGAGTGCCATGGCGTCAGCCTAGCTCACAGCAACCTCAAACTCCTGGGCTCAAGCGATCCTACTGCCTCAGCCTCCCGAGTAGCTGGGACTACAGGCATGCACCACCATGCCCGGCTAATTTTTTCTATGTATATTTTTAGCTGTCCATATAATTTCTTTCTATTTTTAGTAGAGATGGGGTCTCGCTCTTGCTCAGGCTGGTCTTGAACTCCTGAGCTCAAACGATCTGCCCACCTCGGCCTCCCAGAGTGCTAGGATTACAGGCGTGAGCCACCGCGCCCGGCCTACATTTACCTCTTAAATATGAATTTTCTAATATAATCAGCTGCCTGCCTCTTTCTTGGCATTTATTCTTAAATCAACCTTGAGACCGAGGCTGTTTGGGACACACGAGCAGGCACACACGGAGTCATAAAACCCCACTTAAGTCTAGGATTTTGTCACTTAATGAAGTGAGTTTACCAGCTTACTTTATTCCTTCAGGAATTAAGATGATAAAGAATGTGTTCCTTATAAAAAGAGGGATACATTTTCAAGTCATATGCCTATAATTTTGCAAACATCAATTCTAGCATTTGAGTTACTCCAAAGTAGATGCCGAGGTGCAGATTTAGGTGCAAGTAGTTTACTTGGAAGATGATCCCAGGAAGCACAGTGACAGAGTGGGGAAGAGGGTGTGTTAATGAGCAGGTTACTGCTATGGTCAGCTGGATTCATTCCTGGATTCTCTGTGAGATCGTGTAAAGCATAACTCAAAACTGTCCCACCAAGGGCCAAGGAAGTTGGGGTGGATAAATATCCACCGACTCCCATCCCTCATTGTTTGAGAGTTGCTCTTGAGGTGTCAGGTCACCAGCATATCTGGCTTGCCCTACATGGACTGAGAATGCTACTGTGGCCAAATAAAGTCTCAGGCAGAAAGAAAGACCCAGGTGCCAGAGGCAAGGATTTGCCAGTGTGGGAGACCTGTCCACCAAAACTGGAGGTGACATGCAGGTGGGCTAAGGGGATATTGGCAGGGCACCAACAGTGTTGGCTACATCTAGTTAATAAAATTATCCCTATGAATTCATTCTTGCTTTTGACATATATTTATAAAGCACCTAGTATGTTCCCAGCATGCATTTTAGCATGGTGATATAGCAGTGAACAAAACAGATGCAAATCCCTCCCTAGCTTATTCTAGTGACCATTCTCAGGAGTATTAAGTTCTACCAATCACAAATGCTTGACAGATTTTCAATAGTATATGCATTCATTTGATAATATTATGTCTTTGATATTGTACTAATTGGATGAAATATGACATTTACTTAAAAAATCTTTCTCAGTTAAAAAAACACAATTCTAAAGAATGTTAGAGCTTGAAGTGTTCCTAAAGATATTACTAACTAAGTCACAGAAAAGTGAACCTCCTCTCCCAAAGACACACAGCAGAGCCGGGACTAACAATTTCAGGTTTCTTCATATATTTCCACAATAGCATCATATTGACTGAGACTGGCTGTTTTATAAAGCAAAAACCAAAAAGTATTTTGAGTGTACCCTTATTCATTATGGGAGGGGTGTAAATTGGTGCAAACTTTCTGAAACACAATTGGCGAAGAAAGCTTTAGAAGTAAACATTCCCATTGACATAGTAATTCAGCTTTTAGGGATCTAGCCTAAGAAAATAATCAGAAAATTGTGAAAGATTTATATGCAATGAATACTAATCTAATCACTCAATAAGTATGTTTTCAAAGAATATTTAGTGATATGGGGAAATACAATTTGATATTTAATGAAGAAATAAGGAGATACAACTTCACATACTGAATGGTCCCATTTTTGCCAGGAAGATCCACACTAAGAAAAAAATACAGCAAGGCAGTTGTTATATGTGGGTAGTGGGACTGCATGGAACTTTGTTTTTTCTTATATAATTGTATTTTACGCAATGGACATGCGTTACTTTTATAATCAGAGAAAAAAATCTAAATTTTTTTTGCCTAATTTTTACCTGTAGGCATTGTAATTAGTGCTGAGGAAGTGTTCAGTGGGTATTTGTGTGTGCCTTAGTCTTGAGAAAAAAAATCATACTGTTTAAAAATAGGCTCACGTTGTGCAGAAGCCTCCCAGCCAGTGTGACTGTTGAGAGGTACGCTTTGAAATGCCTTCCCTCATGGCCTTCCTTCCCCCTTCTGGAGCTCCACCTCCCTTCTGTCCATGGGATCCCATGGAGATGGGTTCCTTGTCTGCATCCTGCTCATACGTTCTTGCTTTGTGGATTCGATTTCTTTGTTTCCTTCCTCCCCATCAGCTTCCCCCTTCATTGTGTTTCTTTGTATTCCTCTTGCAGAAGCAGAATCCCATGCTGCTGTTTTTCAGCCTTTCTCTCCACTCAGTTTCAGCGGCAGTCTGATGGGGACTTCATCTCATCTTACCTGCTGTGTTTTGCTTTAAGAGCTGCCTTTGGGATTAGACACTTACCATGAAGATGAAAGAAAATGAGCCGCCTATTAAATATATCACCTTTGGACTTTCCAGAGGTCGACTTTGCCAAACACCACAGGAGCCCACAGCCCCCTATGGCAACACTTCCCGAAATGCATGCTGTCTTCCAAAGCAACTGAAGAACACAGACCCCCTTCTTTCCCCCAGACAAGGCTGTTGTTTTTGTCCCCCAGGTTGCTACCATGTGGGAATGTCGTGGTGTGAGAAAATATCAATACCCAAAATGCAGATCACACTTGCTTTCCATCAACTATGAAGGAGCCATTAATCATTCTCCATCCTTGCATCTTTCCCCTGTCTTTATTACAGAGAAGCTGTTCTTATAATTTCTGAGGAGTATCTGTGGGTGGTGACTAACCTTTGGCATTGTCCATGTGGTCTCACTGATGGAGGAATAGTCTCAAGTCTCCTAGCATCAGCCTAGAGAGTTCAAGGACATCAGATGAGGCCCTGTGGCAAGGTGCAGCCAAGCAGAAGGGAACAAAGATGTTGGGCTCACACCAGCCTGAGGCTACCCCCTTAGGCCTGGTGATGATGCCTTCTTCCCTCTTTGCTCACTGAAGCTCTGTAACCATTTGCTTTTTTGTCCCTGGCTCAGCTGAGTAAAGAACTCAGTCTGGGCAACACTCATTGGAAAACCTCTACTGATGGGGATACATCAAGTATCATTCTTTTTTGGAAAACCTGCACTACTTATTTGGGTGATACTGTAGTTCAGGCCCAGGAGGCACCATGCTGGATCTATTGGGGTTTGGTGCTAGAAACAAAAACCCCTCTGGTATTTAAATAGACAGACTCTGAATTTAGAACCAGGTGCTTCCCACATTGTTGGAAGGGCTGGATGAGCAGGGCATGACTGTCAGAACATAGTGACCCAAAGAAATTCTACCTCTGACACAATCGGAAAGGTGAGGACTCAGAAGCTGCCATTGAAACAGACCATCCAGGGACCAGGAAGTCCCCACTGACGCACCTCTTGACACCCTGGAGGTGTTAATTAAACATTGGAAATCTGCTTCAGAAACACCCCCACATATCTGCTCAAAGGCAGAAAAGCAGCAGGAACATGGTATCTGCCTCATGTATGACTTCCCATTGGTGAAACCTGTTCATGTGCAGAAGCCTAGCTGCAAGGGAGTCTGAGAAATATTGTATTTAGCCTTCCAGCTTTGGTAGTACAGGAAAACACAATGGAAGGAGGTGGGAATGGATGCTGAGTTCCAAAAGACCACATCCAACACCCATATCTTAGAAAATGACACTGGCCTTCAAGCATGCATAGGGCCTGGCTGGGGATGGCTGAGTTCCAACAGGGTTTGAGGCAAAAAAAAAAAAAAAGTTGGTTAAATACAAAATATGGTGGAGCCTCTCCAGGAAAGAGAGAAGCAAGAATACATTACAGAATAGTCCCTGGTCTGATTTTTAGCAACATACAAGGAGATAAGGAGACTGATTGTATCCAGGCCAGGGAAGGGGCTTGGCTGGGAGGGCATGAGAATTGCTTACGTTTAGTGCTAGGTGCAGACAGCACAATTACCTAGGGCCTCAGTTAGATGGGAGGTAGAGGGGATCAGAAACAAAGGTATAGTCCTTGGAAAGAGCTGTTAAGGGGGTCAGGTCTCTGGCAGCTAATTTCCCTGGTACACAAAGACCTGTGGAATTGGGGAAGGTAAAAGAAGAATCACCAAGTCCTGAGAAGACCCAGGCAGAGTGAGACCAGATGATCAGATGGGCTCTTTGGGCCCAAGGAAGCAGATGGGAGACTGTAGGAGAGGGGCTTCTCAGCCCCAGTTCTACAGCTCTCCCTGTATCCCATGCCCTTTGCCTTGTAACTGCATCTTCTCTTACAAAAGGCAAAACAGGCTTCTCTACCACTTGATTTTGGGCTTGGCCTTGTGATTTACTTTGGACATGGAATGCGGGAAGAAGCAGCACAAGTCCAGTTTTGAGCCAAGGCCTAAAGAGTTCTTATGTCTTTCAATTTTCCCTCTCTCATGCTTTTGCCATCTTCACGAGAAGAGCCTCTCCGGGGTAGCTGCTGCTCATTCCACCTAGGCCCAAGAATTAATCCATGTAGAAGAGACTAGAGCCCAGGCCATAGCAAGGAACCAATCCCAGCTGGGTCTACAGCTTGAAGAAAGGCCTCCTAGCTTAACCCAAGATAGTTCATCTGAGCCTTACACAACCTACTGGTGGTGAGAAATAAATGCTTATTGTGAACACTGAAATTTTGGTGACGATTGTTATGCAGCAATAGCTAACTGATACAAGAACTGTCACTGAATACTGTGGGGTTTATTATTCCTGTGTGTTGCAATGAAGAGTATCAGGAGAGTATCTACAAATACAAATTGGTGTGTGCAGGTTCTGAGGAATGATGGGGCCACCTAATGTGTCTGGATGACCTTTGGTGACAAGTGGAACAGAGCCACAACAAGATAGGAACTAATACCGAACTCATAGCCCACCTTCTGTAGGCAGGCTTTCCTAAATGGCAAAGCCCACAAAGATCTCTTCATCTTCTACTCTCCTCACTTATTGCCTATATTTCTCCTTTAGCCCAGATCATATGCCATCACATTTAAAGTGACCTAGTTCCTAATAATGCCGGATAAATGGACCCACTTCACTGTATTTTTATTTGAGCACATACCTATATTTTGTCCATGTGGCTATAATGAGGAATTTGATCAAGCATCTTGTTGAATATCCACATACATTATGTTCAAAGCAGTGTGTTTTTTTGAGATTCAGTCACTTCTGGACCACCTTCATGATGCTTGTCTATTTCCATGTGCAAGTAGGGAATAGGGTCTGGGGGTGAGGGATTGTAGGCAGGTGGAGGCTGTGATTTATAAAGGACTGTAGAATGCAGAGAGAAGAGAAGAGTCTTGGAAAGAGCTTTAGAGAGGAGAAGAAGGAAGGCTGGAGGAGGCAGAGAACAGGACTGGAATTTCAGTGGAGTAGTAGTGAAAGAAGGATCCTGTAAGAAGGAATCCCCTGGGGGCAGCGTCAGGTAGCAGGAGAGGGCATCAGAAGGGGTAGAGGATGGGAGGGTCCTGGGGGCTGCAGAGTGAGTGTTGAGGAGCGTCACAGTAGGACAGAGTAAAGGGCAGATGGTGGAGGGGAGGCAGGCAGGGGAACTGTTGGGCAAGTGAAGTCGATGGGCCATCATCATGCCACATACAATCATTTTGTTTTCCATGAGAAGAATTGCCCATGCACCACACTACAGGAGACTTTGATTTAAATTAATGATCTTCCAAGTCTATTTTGCTTGCATATCCCCCAAAATTTTTTGAAAAACTGCATACTCCCTCACACTTACAAAGTTGGTATCTAAAATACTTCTTAAGTTTAAAGACTGTAGTTCCAAAGGATGTGATAGGCAGCATATTGTAAACATTGACATTTAAAAATAAAACTCTTATATCCTACCTACTGGAATCAAAATATTATGATATGACAGCCACCATTATTGATTTTAAAAGTATATGACAAGCTCTTTGACAGTCAGAAATTTTACATCGCTCCTTTTATTCCTTGAAATTATATTTCCATTTCACTTCCCCCACAGAATTTTATCCTGATGTAATGTATTTTTATGCTTGAAAGTTTTTTATTGACTACCATATATCTCAGCAACAAAGCATGTAGACATATTTGTTTAAAATTTGTGTCCTATAACTATAAATAATTATTAAATATAGGAAGTAACATTCTATTGGAAAAGCAGCTATTTAAGGACATGAGTGGAGTGGGGATGGTAGTCACGATTCATCCATTAAAAGAGACTTGGCCAACACTGGTATCTTGAATTGTCTCCTCCTTTAGCATCTTGGAGGTTTTTGCACCCCAGGGCAATGCACCATGGTATGATTTGGAACTCTGGGCACCTGGACTTCTATATACCACGTGTGCAAACGCAATGGTGATATCAGCTGCTATCTTGGTGAATTGAAGATGCCTTTTGCCTATTTCCTAGGCATCACAGAAGCCTCTCAGATTTTTGTGTTACTCCAAGACAGGGTAGAGAACCTAATAACGTAAAAAATGGAACTATCTATAAGCATGACAGAATGGTTGTTTAGAATCTGATTTATTTTGGTTTGAAGAATAAAATGAACTGGGGAATTTCTGGTACAGTTAAATTTCTGACATTAAGGTTCATGCCTGCTATGTGGAAAGAAGGAAGTAAGAGCATTGGATTGGGTGATTATTAAAGGTCAGGTTAACTACCAGTTTTCACCATCACTTAGCAACTGGTGACCTTGGGCAACTGCTCATCTGCATTTCATTGTCCATCTGTAAAGTGGGGTAGAAATCTGCCCTATACAACCTCCTGGGTTATAGGGAGGCTCATATGGGATCAAATGATGCTTGTGACATCATTTTGTAAACTGTCAAGAACTCTTTTTTAATTAAAAAATTTTAAACTCTTTATTTTAGAATAATTATAGATTCACAGGAAGTTGCAAAGACAAGTACGGGAAGGGCCTGTGCACCCTCCGCCTCACCTTTATCAATGCTGACATCTTGCTTACCTACAGTACAATGTCAAAACCAGGAAATTGACATTGGCACAATCCACAGAGTTGATTCAAATTTTACTAGTTATAGATGTACTCGTGTATGTGTGTGGGTGTGTAGATCCATTAAATTTTATCACATGTAGCTTTGTGTAATTGCCATCACAATCATGACACATAACTCTTCCATCATCACAAGCCTCCCTTGTGCTACCTCTTTATAGCTACACACTGCCCCCTCACAATCCCTGGCAGCCACGAATCTGTTCCATCTCTACGGTTTTGTTATTTCAAGGATGTTACATATATTACTCATAGCATGTAGCCTTTTGAAATCGGCTATTTCACTTAGCATAATTCCCTTTAAGTCCATCCAAGTTGTTGTGTATAGTTCAATAGTTCCTTCCTTTTTACTGCTAAGTAGTATTCCATGGTATGAATACACCACAGTAACTGTAACCATTTCTATAAACATTCATGTATAGGTTTTTGAGTTAGCCAAAGTTTCCATTTCTTTGGGCTATGTGCAATTCTGGGTTGTGTGGTGAATGCAGGTATACAGTTTTATAAGAAACTGTCAAACTATGTTTCAGACTGGCTGTACCATTTTACATTCCCAACAGTAACATATGAGTGCTCAATTTTCTCTGTAACCTCACCAACATTTAGTGTTATCATTATTTTTTATTTTACACATTCTGATAGGCATATAGCGATATCTCATTGTAGTTTCAATCTGCATTTCTCTAATGGATAATGATGTTGAGTATCTTTACATGTGTTTATTTGCCATCTGTGTGTACTCTCTGGTGAAAGGCCTGTTAATATATTTTGTCCATTTTCTGATTGGGTTGTTTGTCTTTTTTATGTGGAATTTTGAAAATTTTTTATATATTCTAGATACAGGTCTTCTGTTTGACATATGGTTTGCAAATATTTTCTCACACTATGTAGCTTTTTTTTTCATCCTTCTAACATAATATTTCCCAGAGCAAACATTTTTAATTTTACGAGCAAAAGTTTTTAATTTTTACAGATTTTTTCTGTTATGAATTGTGTTTTAGTTAGTCTACAAACTCTTTGCCTAGGCCTAGATCCCAAATATTTCCTTCTATATTTTTTCTAAAGGTTTTTTATAGTTTTATGTTTTATATTTAGGTCCATGATACATTTTGAATTAATTTTGTCTAAGATGTGAGAATTAGATTGAAGGGATTGCTTCTCAGCCTTTTGGCTAAGATCAAGTGTAGAATTAGGTTGAGGTTTTTCTTTTTCTGCACTGGGATATCTAATTGCTCCAACAGCGTGTGTTGGAAAGGCTAATGTTTCCTATTGAATTGCTTTTGTACCTTTGTTAAAAATCAATTGGGCATACTTGTGTGGGTCTATTTCTGGGTTCTTTATTCTGCTTCATTGATGTGTGTGTCTATACCTCCACTAGTATCACACTGTCTTGAACACCATAGCTATATAGTTAAGTCATGACATCAGGTAGAGTGATTCCTCCCATTTTATTCTTTATAAAAATTATTTTAACAATGCTAAGTCCTCTGCCTTTTCATAAACATTTTAGAATAAACTTGTGCATGTCTATAAAAATCCTTGCTGCAATTTTGATAGTCATTGTATTAAATCTGTACATTTCAATTTGGGGAGAATTGATATCTTTACTATGCTGAGTTTTCTAATCCATGATCATGGTATGTCTCTCTATGTATTAAGGTCTTTGATTTCTTTCATAAGCATTTTGTAATTTGAAGGATATAGATCTATACATGTTTAGAAAAAGATTATGCCTAAGTATTTCATTTTTCTTTAGAGTAGGTATAAATGGTGTTGTGTTTTAAATTTTGGTTTTTATATGCTTATTGTTAGTGGTTATTTTTGTGCATTTACCTTATATCTGTGACCTTGCTGAATTAATTTATTAGTTCTAGGAATTTTTTTAGGTAGATGCTTTAGGATTTTCTATTTAGACAATCATGTCATCTGCAGATAGGGATAGTTTTTCTTTCTTTTCAATCTGTTTGCATGTTATTTTCCTTTCCTGCTGTATAGTGCTTTCTAGGACTTCCAGTACTATGTTGAATAAGAAAGGTAAGAATGGACATCCTTTCCTTGGTCCCAATCTTAGGAAAAGCATTCGGTCTTTCACCATTAAGTATGATGTTCGTTGTAACTTTTCATCAAGTTGAGGATATTTTCCTCTATTTCCTAGTTTTCTAAACATTTTTTTAAAAATCAGGAATGGGTGTTTTCAAGAACCTTAAAATGTTAATTATTTTCTTTTAGTAGTTTTTAATTGATGCTTAGTGGACATCCTGGCTTTATGTGAAGTTCTGATAGTGTGAGGACACATCATTCTCCCAATCAACTCTATCACTCCTGGGTGGTCTGGGAAGACACAGATGAGAGTAGGACTTCTTGCTGGATGGGACTGAAGAAAAATGATGAGGAAAGATCTCAGGCCTCTGTCAAAAGGGCCGTGTTACCAAGTTATTCAACAGGAAAACATGGTGCTGGAAGGGCTATTAGTTTCCTATTGTTGCTGTACCAAATTACCACAAACTTAGTGGCTTAAAGCAACATAAATTAATTTTATTATAGTTATGGTGATAAAAAGCCTAAAATCACAGTGTTGGCGGGGCTGTGTTTCTTCTGGGGGCTTCAGGAGAGAACCTATTTCCTTGCTTTTTTCAGCTTCTAGAGGCCATTTGCATCCTTTGGTTTGTGGTCTTTCCTCCATCTTCAAAGCACATGGCTCCGCTCTCTGGTTCCATTGTCATATCTCCTTTTTATCTCTACCCTTAACTCTATGACCTCCCTCCTCCCCCCACCCCCGCCCAGGGCCATGGCGTGAAATTTATTGTGAAAGCTCGTGGGGTGAGGATGGGATGCAGTAGGCTCTAGGAGGCCAAGCCAGAGGCCTTAGAGCTGTCCTTGACATCTGTGCTCTCTGGGGTCTCACTGACCTTGCTGAGGTCCTTGCTGTCCCCACCATTATCCTTAGCAGCCAGGCCCTTCTCCTCACGACAGGCCTCTCCAGAGCTCAGAAGTGAATTGCCTTTGCTCTCCACCCTGATCTCAGTGGCACCCAGCACCACGTGCCTGCCCTTTTCCTTCAGCTCCAGGTGCTGCCTCAGCTCGTCAGCCATCTGGGTGAGATCCTGCTTCATGGCATGGCATCTTTCCCATCTGCATAGTATCTGGGCTCCACTTCACTAATCTGAAAGTTGAGGGTGTTGGAATAGAGGTGCGGTGCAGCCTGGTTACTCTTCCTGATATGCAAGGAGACGTAATTGGCCTTGAAGCTCTCTATCATGGCTCGAGAGGCCTGTTCATCAGCTTCTGGGCCAGGCTGAGGCACCAGTGGGAATGCTTCGCAGCCAGTGAGGTGATATGTCCATGGGGCACGTCATCTGGGTCCTCTTCCATTTTGGCCAGGACGTACCCCGCCATCTTCCCATCCTCATCCTTAGCGATGTAGGAGAGCTGGGGCCAGGAGAGGCCATGGTAGAAGTAGTATTTCATCTGGTAGTTTTCAGGCAGGCAAGAGGACGTTGCAGTGCTGCATGTTCATCAGATCCTCTGGCCTCACACTGAGGATGTTCATAACCATGGCTGGCTCGTGGGTCTCAGCAGGTTGTGAATGCCCAGTCAGCTGCCACTGTGCTTCAAAGTGACGCCAGGGTGGCCCAGGCTGAGGCTGGGGCTGGGGCCGGGTTCTCAGGGTTGGTGGCAGAAGATACCTCCTTCTTATATGGACTCTTGTAATTACAGTGGACCCACCCAGATAATCCAGGATCACCTCCTCAAGATCCTTAACTTAATCACACCTGCAAAGTCCTTTCGCCATATAAGGTAACATATTTCTAAGGTCCTGGGGAGTAGGATGTGGGTATCTTTGTGGGAGCATTATTATTCTACCACAGAGGATGACCATGGGCTTGATAAGATATTCCAAAGAGCAAAGCTTTGCAGTTAGACCAGTTAGAATTCCCACTCTAGCTTTACAATCTGAATCTGGCTAAACCTTTGTTCATTTGCAAAACCGTAACCCCCTACTGTGGTAGCAATGACAGCTGTTCATCAAAAACTTACAGCTTCCTTCCATAGCATACAGTTGTGACTGGCAAGCAACTTTTCCAAGCAGGGACTACATTTCTTGGTACCATTTTACCCCTAGGAAGGGCCCATATGACTAGTTTTCACTTGTTCGTCACGTGTGAGTGGCAGTGATAACTTCTGGCTGAGATGCCCATGAAGGGAGTGTGTATTCCCCGTGCTCTCCTTTCCCATTTGTGGGCTCCATGCTGACTCCCAGGTGACTCTGGAAGCCTAATGAGGAAGATGGAAAAGCTTTCATTACCTTGGGTCTCGGAATAACTGTGTGAAGCAGGGTCCCTCTTACCCTCACTGTCAAAATGGATACCTGTGTTAGACTATCGTATTAGACAGAAATACATTTCTATTGTGTTAAGCTACTGAAATTTTAGGTTTATTCATTATAGCAGCCAGCAATACATTCACCTTGCAGGGTATTATTATCCCACTGGGACTGTAAAATGAAATCATGTGTGTAAAACGCATATCACCATGATAAGGGACTAAGGGACTTGGAGATAGGAAAGCTATGAACTCTTCTGCCTAAAGCAGTAGTTCTTGAACTTGAGCATGAATCAGAACCCCCAAAGGGCTTGTTCAAACAGATGCTGGGCCTCACCTTGAGAGTTTCTGATTCTCAGGTGGGCACCCGGCACCTGAATTTCTCCTCAGGCTGAGCTCTCCTGCCCATCTTTTCTGCCATGACCTCCATGAGGGCAGGCACTAGGTCTAACTTGCTGGCAAATTCATCCCCAGAACCAGCACAGTGCCTGGCAAATAGAAGACTCTAAAGCAATATCGGAGGAAGGAAAAAGGAACAAGTTGCCGTCTTCAGCTCCAACGTCTGACTTAGAACCGATATGGTTCAGTTAAAGAGTTTGAAGATTTCCTCAGTCCTAAGTAGCCGTGATTGGAGTTCCTTGTTCCTCCATGACTGTTGAGGTGAGGAGAAGTTGCAGTAGTCATTTGTTGCCTGTGTTTTTGTCTACCACGTACCTTTTTACTTTTGACTTTCACTGGTATCTCTTTGGAAGAGCTCCTGGGATTGATGAAAATAGTTTGCATCCTAGAAAGTGTGTCCATTCTATCACGTAAAATGTATTTTGCTTTTGCATTCTGGGGTTTAACCTATGAATGAACATATCCAGTTGATCACGCAGGAGGATTTTATTTCCAAGAGCTGCTGCCCGTTTGAGAAAGTACATGGAATAGATTTTCTCTCAGCGGAGCTTCCCTGCAGAGTATATAGCAAGGGGTTTGCCGCAATCGTCAGTTCCCCAGGGCTGGCCCCACATGGAGGCTGAGTACGTAGCCTTCTCCTGGGGTGAGGGGAGGCCTGGGGAGGGGTCACGCTTCAGAAGCAGCTATTAAAAAGCAAATGTTATCCGGAAAAGTGGGAGAGGGGTTCTAAAGAGACAAGTTGTGTGTCCTTGGCAATTTTGCCTGTGGCAGGCTCTGAACTCTATCTCTGTGAAGTAAAAAGTTTTGCATTAGCAATGCCAGAGCCTTTCTGATTTCAGCAGCTGAAATTGGACTGGGGGCAGGAAGGCTGGCTGTGGACTGCGGGAGTGCTGTCAGGATTCCCGGGCAGCCTGCGTGCTTTCATCCAGGCTGGTGGCCGCAGGAACAGTGTGGGAATGCCAGCAGCAACGGGGAGCCACTGGGGAGGAGGGCAACAGGCTGCTGCCTTTGGGCTTGTCTGCCCTGGCTTTGCGCAGGCTCCCCAGAATTCTGACAAGACAGAGGAGACCTTCCCAGATCACCGCCCACTTGGGCTGCATTTAGAGGCCCGAGCTATATCCGATTTCAATTTCTTGGGCTAATTTATACTCCACTATAAACAAACTCTTGTAAAAGCTGACAACCAGCAAGGATAAAGAAGCTGTTTTTCCATTACAGTTTCTTTCTTCTGATTGGTCATAAAGTGAGTTTTCCAAGAACAGAGACCCCAGATTTTGGCGATGGGGATCTGGAGGGTGCTATGTTGCGGAGGAGGTGAGGGGCAATTCAGTAAGAGTCTGCTAGTGTTGGCTCTGTGCTGGGGGCTTTCACTCTTAATCAGGGGAAGGGGGAAGTTTTGCACCCCCACCTCCTTTTCCCCTAGGGGCTTGGAGTTTAACTGTAATTCACAGCATGGTGCAATGTGGGAAAATGTAAACATGTTTATGAAAGTTGTCTGTGTGGCCAGCCTCGGCCTCAAACTCCAGTCAATTGCTACCTAAATCTCCTCGCTCAGCCAGTGTCTCAGTATCAAGCTATTCTCTAACTCAAGCTTTTTATTTTACTTTAGGCATTTAGGGTGATTGGGTGTTTTATGTGGTGATTTTCTGAGAGCTCCATTTTTCCCACTTCAAATCATTGCTAATTTGGGATCCAGTAAGGTTTTTATCCATGAGCATCAACTAAACTGCTAAGAGGAACCCGATCCAGGATTATCTCCACTCCTCTGTGTTTTGTTTTTACTTTTGCATTTTCATTTCAGAACTTCCAGAATTGGTTTTTCCTGCTCTGGGTTGAGTATTAGGCATGTCAATGATCTGGTTCATTTGTAGGTTCATTTCTTTAGGTCATCATCTAGCGTCCACTGATGCCTTGTAATTGTGGGGGATTTGTGTCTCAAAAGCTTATAATGAGTTGCCTGTGTTTTAATTTCAGGTTCTTTCTTCCAGGAATGGTAGTAAAATGAGAGGTTACTGAATAAGTACACATAATTTTAAATATATACATATGTAAATGGGTTCCGTGTTTATGATTGCTGAGGGATTACCTTTAAACGTTCTCTTTCAGTCTCTAGTTAACTGTAGTTTATAAACACTTGCTGTGGATTTGGCTCTTTTAAAATATTCAAGTAGGAACTGAGATTATTTTCAATTCTAAACTTTATATCAGTAGCAAATAATCAAAGGAATAGGTTCTTATGGGGACACTGAACGCACATTTGAGTTCATGCAAAATCTATGAGTAAAATAGAAAAGTTGAGGGGCAGCAGGTTCTGTTCTGCCTTTGGCTCTTTACTCCCACCCCCCTTGTAGGTAAAGACAAATCAAAGGCTGTTTGCAATCCCTCATTTGGGCTCCTTTTACCTGTTTCCAAGTTTGCTAAATCTGAAGCTTAAAGCTAGTCCTGACCCTTCCTGGAGCTTCACCTCAGACCCTCCATGCCCAGTCAGCTGTGGTAAGAAACCAAGCCTGGGCCTGGCCCCTCATTTTGGGGCCAGTCATCTAGCTAGTGCCTCAATTAGTGCAGAAGAAGGAGGCTGTTACGGACTGAATTGTGTTCACTCCCACCTCCTAGCCGTTGAAGCCCTAACCCCCAATGTGTTTGTATTTGGAGATAGTGCTTTTAAGGAGGTGATTAAAGTTAAAGGAGGTCTTAAGGGAAGGGCCAATAGGACTAGTGTCCTTATAAGAAAAGGAAGAAACACCAGAGCTCACTCTCCACATGTGAGCGGAGAAAAGGCCACATGAGCACACAGCAAGGAGGCGGCCATTTATAAGCCAGGAAGAGGGTCCTCCCCAGAAACTCAATTTTCTGGCACCTTGATTATGGGCTCTTGTGAGAAAATAAATGTCTGTTGTTTAAGGCACCTGGTCTATGGTATTTTGTTATGGCAGTCTGAGCAGACTAATGCAGGCGCACAGCCCTTTTCCCAAAGGAATAAGCTGCGAGGGAAATTTCTGGTTAGGAAATAGTAGTCACAAAGGCCTAGGCTACTGGAATGCAGACTCTTATTCCTAGGGCCAAGGCCCAAGGGAGTGTCAAGAAAACCCATTTGTTGGGTCCAAATCAAAAGGGAGGGGTCTGGACCACCTCTGGTTGACAGAGATGGACTCAGAGCTGTCCTCGGAGGTACTTGATCTCATTGTAAGATTTCAGGGCAAGTGTAAAGAACTATTATACTTGATGATGAAGAGAAACTGGGGGAGTAGGATGGTTATATGGTAACTACTCTCAGCTAGGGATTTTTGAAAAGGGCAGCTAATTGACCAAGCTATATATTTTTAAAGCATGTTAACTTTTGGCTGACTGAAATATTTCATTAAAAAAGTATATTTTATGACATTGCTACTCAAAGGAAGGTCTGTGAGCAGCATCGGCATCCCCTGGGAGCTTGTCAGAAAACGAAGAGTCTCAGACCCTGTCCCCACCCTACTGAATCAGAATTTGCATTTTTAATAAATCCTCTAGGCAAGGATTTATAGGCATGTTGCATGTTGAAGTTTGGGCATCATTTCTCTATAAGACTACTAAGCCATTATGCTTGATTACTGAAAGCTGGTGCACCTGGCGGTGCTGAACTTGGTTGCAGGCTGCTGCAGTGCCTTGTTCTACCTTGCAGGATTCTGTAGGGAAGTGAGATGGTGCTGCCAGATGCAAGGGAGAGGCATCAGAACTAACAGAGTGACAGGTGCTGGTGCTGTACAGTTGTCCCTTCGTGGGCCCTATAGTTGGGCTTCAAATGGTCAATGCTAAGAGAAGAGTAATGGGGCTGGAAACAGGGAACAGGCTGAGGTCAGACACCAGACATGAGAAAGACAATAAGGCAAAGTTAAGGCATCAGACCCTAAGTAAGCACAAATGAGGAGCCTTGAGTTTGAATGTGAGAAACAAGGTCTCTGAGACAGACTCAGGATCAACATTGACATGAGTGGAGAGGGGAGAGGGAATTGATAAGGTTATCTTAGTGAATTTGGGTGGACAGTTTTTGGTTTTACGTGAACTCCCCTTTGAAGGCTCTGAAAGGTCTCTGTTGGCCTTAAAGACATAGAACTCTGAACCACAAGGTGAGCCTGGGTCCAAAGAATCTGGGTTTGATGTGCCACGGTTGATACCAGGTCAAAAAACTGGGAGAGGAATGAGCTTGACAGAGTCAGGTGAGACGGAGGCATGAAAACAGGAGGTCACACAGCATTGAGGACAAGTCAATGGAGGGTGGGCCAAAAACCTTGCAGGCAGGGCACTGAGCCCCAGTCCTGTGTGAGAAGGGCCAAAGGCAGGAAGAAATTCTGCCTATGTTTAGGGTCTAGGAAACCCAGAGACAGAGACAATTCAAGGAAGCTATAGAAGCCATAGGGGAGCCCAGAAGCAAATGGACCAAGGCCAGAGTTACTGGCTCACCTACATCAGAGGTTCCGCACCCTCTGCATGTCAGAAGGTATCAAATTCCTGAAATGGAATAAAGATCCCATGGATGCTGAAATTGGAAAGATAATTATGCATTGGGTATAACATCAATGTCACTCGCATGGTTGCACTATGTTTCTCCTCTGTGAAAGCCACATATCTTATCACCTTGCTACTCAAAGTATGGTTGAGGACCAGCAATATCAGCATCATCTGGGAGCTTGTCAGCAATGCAAAATCTCAGATCCTGCTCCAGATCTAGTGGATTAGAATCTGCATTTTAACTGGAGCCCTGGGTTGCAGTTACTCCTTTATGTTTTACATTTAGAGAAGTACCAGCTTATTGCTTAGCATACAGAGATCCTGGAGATCTGATCTAAAGTTGCTCTTCCAACAGTTGCCTATTTGTGGAGCTCTATTACCTGGCTCTAGAGAGTAGCTTATTTTTTATAGGGCAGTGGTTCTTGACTCTGGCTGCTCATTAGAGTAACTTGAGGAGCTTCTTAAAATACAGATGCCCAGGCCCCACCTTGCGTCAATTGAATCAGTTCAATTGATCTGGACTGGGTCCCAGGCACCATTGTTTCTAAATGCTCCTAAGGTGATTCTAACGTGCAACTCATTGAAGACTTGGGAGCTGGGGTAAGTAAGTGGGAAGAAGGGGCAGTAGAAGGGGTATTTCTAGGTGAAAGGGAGGAGTAAAGTTTCCAGAGACCTCAAAGTGCCCAGCAGTAAAAGGATCCTGCATATCAAGAGTCAGGAGTTCTGTGGAGAGAGCTCATTGCTGAACAGTCCTCAAGTGTGAATGCCTCTTACCAACCCACTGACCAAGAGTCCTGGAAACTTTTTGTCCCCAAAATGGCAGGCTGTGGATTTTGGCCACCTTGGGTGAGAATGAGGTATGAAGGGAAAGCAAGAGGGACCTGATCAGAACCAGCTGGAAGCCCACCACTACTATCAAAAATGATTTGGGAGCAATGTCATCAAGATGGCTGACTAGAGGTGCCCCACATATACCTCTTCCACAAACAAGGACCAAAATAACAAACAGATAACCACTTGTCAAATAGAGTGTCTAGGGGAGAACACTGGAATTCAGCAAGGTAGTGACAAAGACCCTCTGAGGCACGAAAACTCAGGATGGCAGCAGAGAGAGGGAGGTGAAGCACATGGCTGGGATCTGCTGAGAGACAAGAGGCACTCCCCATTGTGGGGAAAAGGTAAGCAGGGGATCCCAAGCAGTCCACATTCCCACCAGGGATACCTGTAGTGCTAGCTTTAGGAGAGCCCGATAGTCCTCACAGACCATCAACCCAGTATAGGGAGCTTCCTGGAGTCCATGTGACTGCATTACTCCAGAGAGGAAATGTACTTTCTGGGACCCAGGCCACTGCAGCATGGCACCATTTTGAAGGTGGAGCCACTGCCAGAATGCATACTGTCCAAGGGCCCAATAGCTTCTACACCTGGAGCACTGATGACATCCCACAACACTCATGAAAAAAGCTGCATGGCCATGACCCCAGGCAGACCCAGCAGTGCAGCCACGAACCTGGCACCTGAGCCCATGCAGTGCCCTAGCCGCAGGAAACAGACAGTCCAGCACAGTGGGGAGGCCATCCCCAAGACAAGGGGAGCTGTCTTCAGAGCCTGAGAGCTGATTGTCCAGGATCTGGTGCTGCCAGTAACATCACCCCCTCCAGTGGTGGAGCCATTGTGTGCCTGTGTACTCCCCCCAGGGGCTCAAGGTCTAGCCTGCCTGAGCCTGCTGCCATTGGTGATCTTGGCCCCTGACCAGTGAAGCTGGTGTATGCCCATGCATCCCACTCCAGGGCCCAAGAATCAGCCCACCTGGCAGCCCTCACCCCCAGCAAAGTCACACTACAGCTTTAACAAACACCCATAGCCTAGACCATTGAGGCACTGAGAGACACCACTGACACTGATTACAGCTGAAGAAATCACATGGCTACCCACCTAGAACCAAAGCCAAAGGACCCTACCCAACCAAAACATCAATATGCATATATAGGAAAAAAATCTTTTCCTTATGGGAAAAATATCCCATAAAAGTCAAAAACAATAAAAAGAGACAAAGAAGGTCATAATATAATGATAAAGAGATCAATTCAGCAAGAGGATATAACAATTCTAAATATATTTGCACCCAGCATCAGCAAACCCAGATATACAAAGCAAATATTACTAGAGCTAAAGGAAGAGATAGACCACAATATAATAATAGCTGTGACTTCAACACCCCACTCTCAGTATTGGACATATCATCTAGACAGAAGATCAACAAAGGAACATTGGACTTAAACTGAATTATAGACCAAATCTACTAGACATTTACAAACATTTCATCTAATAGCTGCAGAATACACATTCTTCTCCTCAGCACATGGATCATTCTTTAGGATAGACCATATGTTAGGCCACAAAACAAGATTCAACAAATTAAAAAAAAATTGAAATCAAGTATCATTTCAGATCACAACAGAATAAAACTAGAAATCAATAACAGGAGGAACTTTGGAAACTACATAAATATATGGAAATTGAGCAACATGCTCCTGAATGACCAATGAGTCAATGAATAAATTAAGAAGGAAATAAAAAAATTTTAAGGCCGGGCACAGAGGCTCACGCCTGTAATCCTAGCACTCTGGGAGGCCGAGGCGGGTGGATCGCTCAAGGTCAGGAGTTTGAGACCAGCCTGAGCAAGAGTGAGACCCCGTCTCTACTAAAAATAGAAAGAAATTAGCTGGCCAACTAAAATATATATATAGAAAAAATTAGCCGGGCATGGTGGTGCATGCCTGTAGTCCCAGCTACTCGGGAGGCTGAGGCAAGAGGATTGCTTAAGCCCAGGAGTTTGAAGTTGCTGTGAGCTAGGCTGATGCCACAGCACTCACTCTAGCCTGGGCAATGCAGCGATACTCTGTCTCAAAAAAAAAAAAAATTTTAAAAGGCAAAAGATTTATACGATCTGAAGAGAAACCGGAGTATAATAAAAAAAAAATTTTAAACAAATGAAAATGGAAGCACACTATTGCAAATAATGGTGCTATGAAAATTTACATGAAAATCTTTGTGTGGACATGTTTTCATTTCTCTTGGGTAGATACCTAGGAGTGGAATTCCTGGGTCATATGGTAAATCTTGATTAAAGGTTTACAGAAACTACTGAACGATTTTCCATGTTGGCTGTACCATTTTACATTCTCACAAGCAGTGTAATGAGGGTTACAGTTTCTTCACATCCTCACCAATGTTTGTTATTGTTTGTTTTTTGTTTTTTGTTTTTTTGGTTATAACCATTTTAGTGGGTGTGAAATACTATCTCAGTGTGGTATCAATTTGCATTTTCCTGATGACTAATGATGTTGAGCATCTTTTCATGTGCTTATTGACCACTCATATATCTTCTTTGCTGAAATGTCTATTCAAATCTATAAAATTTGGGGTTTGAAAGTAGACATGAGGTGGCTACCCCCTCACTCTGCTGCTGGGCACTCAGACGAGAGGACTGTCTTCAAGATGAATCTGAGTTGCCCAGATTCGGGGTAGGCTGGGGTTTCCAGGAAGCTAACTCACTCCTACATCAGTCACTTTAAACCTTTTCACCTGAGGATTAAGGATCAATTCTATAAACTGCTGAACTAGAGGAAAAATGCATTGGTTAAAGTGGATGCTTGATTTGTTTTCTGTGAATTACATTTTTCCTTTTCCTTCTCTTATTTTTAAAAGTGAGTTAACTTATAAAAAAATCACCAAGCTAAGGTAGGATTTATTTAGGTGTTATTAAGACATGTGTGTACTTAGAAGATGGAGATTTCTATTGTTTTCTATTTATGCCATTGTTTTCCTTTATATTCTGAATACCCATATTGCCAAGTAAACTAGCAAATTCCAAGCAATTTTCATTTGTGTGAGTCTGATTAACAAATGATGCCACTAAGAAGGATCCTACCACTTTCTTGGATGAGGAATATAGATGGCATGTAGTGAGTAAAAATAAATTTCTGACTACCAAGTAGCAGTAGATCATTAGTGGGATGGCGTGTTGAGCTAATGGCATTAGGGATAATGGAGAAGGGGGTAATGAATGGGAGCTAACATATTTCCTAGAGCTTTGAAGTATGGCCCTGAAAGGCTCAGGAGGAAAGGCTGTATTACTGAAAAGCCCAAACCATTCCCTAGTGCTTGTGGAGAATCACCACAGAGTTTACATCTGGACCCTGAGGTCTGATGGCCAGCTCCTCCAGAATGGATGTTGCTGACAAATCTGGCCAACTCAGGGGCTCAGAATGTGGTGGTGGGGGACCATGACTCCAAAGGCTATTGATAGCAGAAGGATGCATAGTACCATTGTTATTTGTGTCAAAACTACTTTCAGCAGCCAACAGTGGCCACTGGTCAGCAGAAGGATGCTAGGGAGGATTTCATAGGAATAGGCTGAGAGGGGCTGGAGGCCAGATTGCCTCCTTATTCCATCCCTCCTTCTCCAAAGATGTCAAGAGATATTTGTCAATGGGACACAGAGGAGAGGACCCCAGCCATAAGGGATTCATACATATTAATAACTTGGTTTATGCATTTTTAAAGTAAACATATTAATAATAACAATAATATAGTAGAGTTGATGTGCAATAAAATATATTCATCATGCTAGCAGAAAGAAGGCAGTCAATAAACAGAGGCTGTTATTATCCTCTGCTCATATGTATTGAGTGTTTAGCTTATAGGCCATGAAGAGTATGAATGCAAATTTTCCATCCATTCATTAATTCATTGATTGAGTCATGCCTTTAACGCACATTTCTAGATACCTACTATGTAGGACCAATTGTTCTGGGCAAAGAGAATGCAAAGATGTATACCCAACACTATCTCTATCCTCAAGTTGTTAAAAATCTAGTCAAGAAGTTAATTCTAGAAGACTGTATCAATGAGTCTCACAGAGGGTTGAATAAAGTACCCTTGGAGAGCCGGGTGCGGTAGCTCACGCCTTTAATCCTAACACTCTGGAAGGCTGAGGCGGGTGGATTGCTTGAGCTCAGGAATTCAAGACCAACCTGAGCAAGAGCGAGACCCTGTCTCTACTAAAAATAGAAAAAAATTGGCCAGACAACGAAAAATAGAAACAAAAAATTAGCCGGGCATGGTGGTGCATGCCTGTAGTCCCAGCTACTTGGGAGGCTGAGGCAGGAGGATGGCTTGAGCCCAGGAGTTTGAGGTTGCTGTGAGCTAGGCTAACGCCACTGCACTCGCCTGGGCAACAGAGTGAGACTCTGTCTCAAAAAAAAAAAAAAAAAGTACCATTGGAGGACAGAAAAGGAAGTGATACATTGTATCTGCGGGTAAGGAGGGAGCGAGAGTCATGGAAGGTATTTCAGAAAAGGTTATATTTGAGCTGGGCTTTAAAGGATGGATAGGAGTTCACTAGGTAAAGATGGCAGGGAGAGTATTTCCAAAAGATGAAAAAGGAAGTAGCATGGACCTAGTCACAAAGGTATGATGTGTTTGTATTTGGAGAACTTTAAGTATCCTAGTGACTATAGTGCGGGCATGGGTTTGGGTGTTGGCAGGGTTGGGAGGGTGTGAACTGGGAATATATTTCAGGGTGAGATTTTGCAAGGCCCTAAATGGTATTTTAAGGACTTTAAGGTAAACACTGCAGGCAAAAAGAAAACAGAATGGGTTCTGGTAGGAGTAGCGTAACTATTTTCCCAAATTAATAAATTTTTTCAATTTGCTGGGCACATGTCAGCTAGTAAATATAACCCAGTTGTCCAATCTCTTTAGAAAAATGACTTATAAGAGAAATCCAAAATTTAATAGGAAACTTGGTAGATCACCTGACCTTTGACCAATGATAAAAAAAAATCTCATTACGATAAACACCATTATAAAGACTGCCTACTACAAAGCTGTTACTATCTATTAGGCAGATGGCTCAGAAATACCATGTTCTTTTTATCTAGTCACAATAACTTATATACAATGGGTAACCCAGTGCAATAAATTCCATCTTTGTTCCCTGTGCTTGTAACAGTCCCTTTCTATAGGGAAAGTAACTGCTGCTATACCACATGCAGGAAGAGGAGGCTGAGTTGAACTGTAGTTGAACTCCATTTAGTTTTTCTCTTTAGCTATCAATCCCCAACTATTCCTTGACTCCCTTTACCATCTCCCCCACAAATATTCCAATCCCCTCGTCCAGAAAATCTCATTGAGACTCCCAAACCACCCACCTAACTTCCCAAACAAAACACTCTAACCCCAAATATCTGGAGCTCAAAAAAAGGAACCCCTGCTGATCTCCAAATATGGTGGATTCTTGGCATCTGAAGATTCAACAACTGCCATTCCAGCTTTTCGTGAGTGACCCTGACAGTCATTTCTATTTTTGGTGGGGCATGAATTTTGACCACTGCAATAAGCCTCTTGCTAAGGGAAGTGCAGCCACTTCTCAAGGTGGCTTTATTTTCTATTCTTTTCACATACACATTCTTGCTCAGGAAGTTACGTTTTGCTGCATTTGATGAGGGATGCTATGTTCCAGGAATATTAACCAATTTGGAAATTTCAGAAGGTCTGAGGGTTAATATCTCAGGAATGTTAGAGACCTATTCTGTTCCTTAACGCTTGCCAATACTGAGTAGGGATATGGTCTTTACCAGTACATGTATGTTTTTTCTTAACCTTTATTTCTGAAAATTTTTTTTAAATTTACAGAAAAATGGCAAGAATAGTATAATGAACTTCTAGAAACTTTCACCTAGATTTACTCATTAAAATTTTTCAGAAGATAAGACAGTTCAAAATAATTGGTGAGACAGGGTATTGAGTAAGATAATACTAGCCACTCTGATAGAATCCCAAATCTCTCTATGTGTACATATTGTTATATCTTATTATTATTATTTAACAGAATCATTAGAGGCTAACTTGCAGACATCATGACCCTTTACCTCTAAATATTTCAGTATGTAATGGCATACTTTTACAAAACCACAGTGCAATTATCCAATTCCGGAAATTGAGCACTGATACGTCACCATTAGCTAGTATAGAGTCCATATTCAAATTTTGCTGAATGTTTTAATACTGTCCTTCAGAAACATTGAAAAAAACCTATCCATATTCCAACCTAGGATCAAGCATTGCATTTAGTTGTAATGTTTTTAGTCCCCTTTAATCTGGAACAGTTCCTCAGTCTGTCTTTGTTTTTTATGACATTGACTTATTTTGTAGAGTATAGACTCATTGTTTCATAGAATGTTCCTTGATTTGGGTTTGTCTGATCCTCCCTATGATTGGATTCAGGTTATGTATTTTGGGCCAGAACTTTACTTGGATTTTAATCTTTACTCTTGTTACTTAGGAATGTGATTTTTAAATAGTGCAGTCATTATGAAACAATTCTCCGGCAACAAAATATCATGAGTGGGTTCCAAGGAGATTCATGTTAGTGGGATTTTTACCCCCACACCCTTAGTAACGTAGATTATGAAAATCACTTCAAAGGGAGCTGATATGGAGAAGTTGACCTGGAACAGCAATTTACCAGCAAACAGCTGGTGGTGGCTCACGTTACTAAATCTTTATTACTTTTACAAAATACACCACAAAATATAATAAATAATTCATGTTAAACTGCACTTATCAAAACATGTAAAGTTCATTTTGTGATACAGTACCATTGACTTAGATCGTTGTTAATTCTTTAATTATTCATTAAATGGACATGGATGGTATCCACTCATTGACACTAGCAAGAATTCAAGCGTTTTCACTGATTCAAATGTGGAGTGCTGGGCCTCATAAGATGGGATGTGGAGACAAAATAAACTTAAATGTACTGCAATTCATTCCTTCCTTCCTTCCTTCCTTCCTTCCTTCCTTCCTTCCTTCAACAAAATGCTGTGAGAAGCTACTTTATGTCAGGCTCTGTGCAAAGTATTGTGATATTGCAAAGTATAGGGATTAAAAACCTAGTCCTTGACTTTAAGGAGCTCTTATTTGAATCTGATATTTGGACTCAAAAGCCAGAGCCTAATTTTTCCTCTTGTTTAGTGGCAATACTTGACATTTTGTCCTAGTTTAGGTGGTGATAAGGCAGAGAGATTCCCCTCGTGGTAATTTTGTGACTCTTTCTTAAGCCAGTTGGCCCAATGTTGCTGACATCATATATGGGTGTGTCCCTGAACCTCCCCAGGAGCTAAGAAGCTTTCTTTCTGTGATGGACCATACCATTACCATTTTTTCAACCTGCTACTGACCATTTTAGTCAGCATTCTTCCAGCTTTCAATGGCCCTCAATTCCTCTCCATGTTAAGGTCTACAAAGGTGTCATTTATGCCTTGGATTGTGCCATGTAGATCTGTCAATTCATTAAAAATCCATTACAGTGCAAATATAGTATAATAGAAATAACACTGGACTTGGATTCAGGTGATGTTGGTGAGATAGGCCAATGTTGTTCCCCATACCTGTGTTCTCCTCTTCTTGGGCACACAGCTAGACTTCATTTCCCAGGCTCTCTTGGGTTAGGTGTGGCCATGTCACTGAGTTCTAGCCAGCAGAATGTGAGCAGAAATATCTATCACTTCTAGGCCTGCCTCACAAAAACCTGTCACATGTGTCCTGCCATGCCCTTTCCCTTCATGTGGACAAACCACATGTTGATGGTAGAGCCACAAGATGCCAGGCACCTGGATCTCTGAATCAACATGTGGGCCCCCACTTTCCCCAATGAATAGGGATCCCCACATTCGATTATTACAGAACAAAGAAATAAATGCCTATGTGTTAAATCACTGGGGTTTTGGTGTCTGTTAGAGTAGCTAGTGCTACGTTAGTGAATACCCTGTTCCACCAATAACTCTGACTTGTCTTACGTCTGTCTACCCTTGAGCAAGTCACTTTACCCTCCGCTTCTCTATAACCTCCTCTGTCAATGGGGATAATAAGATAGGTATTCTTGGGCCCATTTTGCAGATGAAAGGATTAAATGAGGTAACTTTTACAAAAATATTTTGTAGACAATTATACAAATAAAAGGTGGTACTATTATTATTGGCTCTTGTCCCTCACAGGTAGCTAATATAATGTTTTCCATTCAGGTATGTCAGTTCCTTGTCTAACCAAGTAATGGTTTTCTGCTAAATGTATAGTTGGGCCTGGCTCTGGAGCATCTGTGCTGCGCAGGCTACATAAATCAGGGTGAGGAGCACTTAGACTTGGCTGACTCCCTCTGACACTATGCCTGCTGTGGCCAAGCTCCTTACAGTCTTAGGGGATGTCCCAGAACTTGAACTCCTGACCAACTAATTCCTATGGTTATCTAGGGCTCAATCATAGGTGCCAAGACTGTGAGTTGTCACCTGGATCCCCGAAGGTCTCATAATAGAAAATGTAATATTGAGTGCTCATGACATGCTATATTGCACGCAGTAACCCAGGTCATCTTCACGACCACCTAAGGAAGGAGGTGCTTTATCAGCCTCATTTTGCAGATGATAAAACTGAGGCTTTAGAAATTTGCTCAAAGGCAATCAGTGTAGACAGATTCAAAATTGTGTCTCTAAAACATCCATGCCTTTAACCTCCATGTGTCTGATTGTTAACTCTGCTTCACAGCCCAGCATCGCCCATTCCCTTCTGAGGCTCTCACTGCCGAGAGAGCCAAATCTCATTGTAGGAGAAAAGGATTTTATTTTGTAGAGGAGCCAGCAACAATTATCCTTTTGGATGTTTCAAATGAACATTAATATTCCTGTTTGCTTTTTTCAAAATTTATTATTTATCTTATTCAATGTCCCTGAATTTGCCTGTGAGTTATACGAATGCAATTTTTTTTAAATGTTAAGAAAGAACCCTCTAGGGGAAAGTGCACATCAGTGTTGTAGCATCACTGTTCAGCATCTGAGAGCAAGTGCAGCAATGGGTGGTGTTCCTACTTGCATAGGTCTGGCTGTCTTCAGGGGGCTTTTGTTGGGCCACAAACCTTAATCCATCCCGAAATCCTTGTCAACATAATGCATGAAAAGGACACCTGGGACATTTTCTATTCTACCAGTTGTCATTACCTGAAAAATAAAAGGCAGAATTGGGTCATTTTGCTTGAAATCTGACAGGGACTCAACATTCCAGGTTGTATGGCCAATCTGTGCTGACCAATAGCCCATTTTCTATTGGGACATTTTCTATTCTACCAGTTGTCATTACCTGAAAAATAAAAGGCAGAATTGGGTCATTTTGCTTGAAATCTGACAGGGACTCAACATTCCAGGTTGTATGGCCAATCTGTGCTGACCAATAGCCCATGGGATCTTTTATACCGATTCCCAGCTTTTGACCCATCGCCTATGGAAGTTGAAGAATTTGGCTACCAAGGAAGTATGTTCTGTGTTATTAAGGAAAGGCAGTATGTGACAATTTGTTGTTATGAAATGTATAAAGTCAAGAGTAAACTAGCTCTTAGTTGAACTCTTGAAATTTCAAAATGTTCACGTCCCTCTGAAATTTGGAGAAGCTGAATCTCATCTTGATAACTTTGTTATCATCAAATTTTTCTACTCACGAGGGAGGGGACACTTCCCATGGGACAATATCACTGAATTCATCATCAGGTCAAAGGGAAGGCAGTATTTGATCAGCCAGTACTTCATGTACATCTCCTCTCATTTTCCAACCGCTCTGCAGTCTAGGCTTCTTACCTCCCTCTTACAGACGAAGAAGCTACGCTAATTAACTCGCCCAAGGCGCACAGCTAGCAAGTGGCAGACGCAGAGTTTGAAGCCAGACAATCTTGGCTCCGCAGCCCATACCCAAAGATCTGTGTGTTTGGAACACATCTATTTCCTAAATAAGGATCTCCTATAATCTAAACATCCATAAGAAGTTGTTGTGAAGGGACCATGAGGCAAGAAACAGAAGGCTAGCTTTGTCAGAGCCCCTTTTGGTCAGCTCCGGTGAGCCTGCCCCTTTCATTGTGCATTCCCCACAAAAGAACCTCTGCTGGCGCCAAAGACCTCTCCCCGGGGAATGAAAGAGGACCAAGCAGGGGAGATCTTAGTGACTATCGGAAAGATGGAGCCAAGGAGACCCATACACTTCCAATTAGTCAGCGTGCTTTCCATGGCCTGCTCAACGCCCTGCTCCTTCTCAAAGCGTACCCAGAGAGTTTCAGCTTTGGCAAAGGCCTGTGAGATTTTATGCTCCTTTCTCTCATGTAATAAAAAAGTCATTTTTGCCTCAGGCCAGGGAAAACACTGGCATTTTTTAACTTTAAAATGTTTGGGTGAGTTTTTTTTTTTTATATTAGATTTATTATTGCTGTTGTTTGGAAATCTTGTGGACATTCACAGTTTTTAGTTCCCTTGCTGAGCTTTAAGCTTTTCTGGAAACTTCCATGAAGGAAGAAGGTTAGAAGCAGAGGAATGAGGCTGGTTTTTAAAACTCCAAGTCTGATAGGTGGGTAGATGATTTTAAAAACTGTGCCTTCTGGGTTTCAAATGGTGTGCAACCCAACCACAGTGCTGCACAGAGGGTCACACCATTCCCAGTGGTGCATGGCTTCCTATTTGGGTCCCTCACGTTCCAAAAAGCATGGAACAAAGTAAGTGAAAACCTTGCTCTTGACCTTTTGGAAAAACTACAGTAAGATGTATATATTTAAGGTGCACAACTTGGTGATTTCATACACACATACATTGTGAAATAATCACTACAATCACACTAATTAACATACACACAATAGAAAACCTAGCATAAGATGCCCCCATTCTGTGTTCACTGAGCAGCCTGGGGAGGTTTGCCCATGTGCACATCTTCCTTTGCTTATTGATTTCCCTTAAAAGGAAAGCAGGAAATAAAGATCCAGCCCTCCATAATCTGAACCACATGGAGAAGAGGCAGAGCAGAGCCTTCACCAAGAATTCAGATGTCCAGTGTGGTGGTCAGACCTCACAACGCAGACTCCAAATTCCAAATGAGCTTTGCCTACTTGCCCCATTTCTCTCTTGCCATCTTGGGCCTGCACCAAAATGTGCTTACTTTGGCTTTTTGCAGACCACACAATTGCATTGCACAACCTCACCCTCTAACATTGTCTCCTTTGTGCTTTGAGGGTCAGTGAACTGACTGTAAAGTGATATCTTCTTTAAAAACTCCCCCTACTCTGTTCCTCCTAGGACCACCCCCTTTCATCCCAGTCTAATTGGACCACTCCAGTTTTTCCCTTTTCCTCCCAGTTTCTGAAGGTAGAAAACACTCCATTGTTCTCTTTTGTTTCCGTGACTTGAATATCTCAGAAGATATTTATGGGGGAGTCATGTACCCTCCACCCCACTTCCTATTCATGTTTCCAGATCCTAGAGTCTTCTTTTGTAGAAGAGCATCTTCCCCATCTCCCACATCTTCCAGCTTTGGGACCCAAGTAAAGGGAGTGAATCATTCAGTTGCTCAACAAACGTCCGTGGAGCACCCACCAGATGCTAGACCCTGGAGACTCGGCAAGAAAAGAAAGAGTCTTGCGCTCAGGTAAGGGGCAGGAACTCTACCTTCTAGACTCCTCTTGTCACCCCCCATTCTAATCTCAGCCCTGGGGGGAACAAATGTAAGCAGTACCAGAACCTTCCATTCTAACATCAACTCCCCACTGGCCACCACTGTTGTTTCTGCAACTTCCACATAATTCCCAGGACTCTCCACCTAATTGCACACTCACATTTGGGGGTGCTCATGAGTACACCCAATTCCTAGAGTCAGGCACCTGAGCACATTTTAAACCTCTTTCTTATACATGCAATTTAATAGGCACATTTTGGCCATTCCAGATCTACATTCTTGGCAGTCCTCCACAAGTTTACATGGGTCAGATAAGTGACTTCTAGCTAAAGGCAGGTCACTACATCCTTAGTTTCCAAACATGTCTCTCCACACATTCTCCTTTGATTTAGGGATAGACTAGAAAGAAAATAATGATCTTAAATCTTATTTTACATGTCACAATATGAAGATTTATCCCAGACACAACCATGCATTCTTAATTATAATCACAGCATCGATCTGAGCAAGTATAAGATATATGGCCATGAGTTGCTGGTGGTCTTGCATTACCATTTTAGTGCAATTAATGTCTACCACTAAAGCACCATCTTACGCATAAGACAAAATTAAAAAGAAGCTTAAAATGTTATATTCTATCCAGGAAATGTTACTATTGCATTTTAAAGATGAGGAGTTAAGGTTTTCATTTTTAATTACATTACTGAGTGATTCTTCTTAAGGGAACCTAATTGTGAAGAATATAAATTACTTTGCAAGTTTATGTGAGGGACTAGTAATCCTTTTGGGAAGCAAACAAATGAGTAAATTAGAATTCAGCAACGCCCAATGGGAAAGTTTAAAATTACTGTCTGGTTGCAACTCTTTTAAAAAAGCCTTTATGGAAGAATATTGTAATCGATAATTTAATCATTCCAGAAGCATTTACTAATAATGCCCAGAATTTTGGCTGCGAGTTTTGAGGGGTAAAGGAAGAAAGCTTGTATGGTTTCAAAGCTGCTGCTGTTCCCTCTCTGGGCCTACCTTCTTCCCCGCAGTGTCCTTCTCGTCCTCTAACAGGTGCCCAATCTTCCCAGAGCCCTCCTTGGAGCACACCTGTCCTTTCCAAGGCAGTATCCCAGTTTTGCAAATTCACCCTTCCTCTGCTACAATTAGAATCGCTTTCTTCCCCTCGGAGCCACTCAGCTAGCTGTTAGGGGAAAGCAGCTGATTAAACAGAGTCACACTCCAGTGTTGATGACTAAAAGCACTTAACGCTCCCTGGGGTGTCTGTATCTGAGCCTGTGAGCCTGTAATGGTGGAATTTCAGGCAGCGTGACAGGCCGGTGGGGTAATAATTTTTGGTGGGAGGGGGAATATGTTTTGATGCTATTCAAATTATACCACTTGTAGATGTTAAAGAAGCTGCTTTAAAAAGATTTCATCAAATGACATTTTGCCTAAGGCCTTTCTTCCAGGGATTTAAATAATTAGGGAATAGGTTTTCGAGCTCTGCCAGTCCCATGAAAGTTTTGTTCAGGACTGCATCCATCTGCCCCTTCTTTGAACTGCAGTGTGACCCTCAACCACAGATGCTGCCTTGTAGAGACGTGGAAATGTTCCTTATGCAAATTCACTCCCAATGAACGGAATCTTGACTTCAGTAGAAATAGAGCAAATCCTTAACACTGGCCGAGGAGGCAGCCCCAGGCCTTTCATTTTCTCCCTAAAGCAGGGTAAAGTATAGCTTCCCAGAGGGGATGCATGTGAGGAAAACAACAGACATTTGCTATGTTTCTGGCACTGTTCCATGTGCTTTCTGTAATGCACAAAATGAATTCACAAAACTACAGAAGTGTAAAATACATTTAAATAATTTAACTTTCAGATGATGGCTTTTATAAATTTGTAGCATTTATACTTCCGAAGTTATTAAAGCTTAAAACAGTGCTAACACTTTTGGGTCACCCTGTATTTACTCATTTAATCTTCATGATGACCCTAACACTTAGGTACCATTATTTATCCCATTTCACGAATGGGAAAAGCAAAGGCACTGTGAGGGCGGGCATGTAATCTGTCCAATGCATGTAGCTAGTAAGAGGCAAAGCTGGGATTATACACCCAGGAGGTGTAATTCCGGTGTCCATGCTCTTAGCCACTAATGCCACACTGCCTCTTGGCATCATTAAGAGACAGTAGAGATGCAGTCACACCTGAAGGATGGCTAGACTCAGTTACTAGACGAGTGCTCCACTCTCCACACCAGCCTCCAATTGCCATAATTCAATTTCAGTCCTCAGCAGGATGGCATCTTTCCACGTGTTGTGGATCGTCAGGGCCAGCATTAGGATCAAAACCATGAAGGATAAATCTAGGCCTGCTAAGGGTCCCTCATGTCCCCCACTTTAGTATACCCCATACTTTTACATAGCATAATCCCTTCTAGCTTGTTAAATTAAGTGGAATTGCCAAGACCATTTGGCATTCTGTGGGCAGCTTGGGCAGGTCCTCCTGTCTCGCCCTCCACGTAATTCCAGACCTGTTGGATGGCCTTGGCATGGCCCCATATCCCTCCTGCATTCTTCTTGTCCATCTCATGGAATCTGCCTCTGTAAACCCACCACACCTGCTCCAGCCCAGACATCCATAGTGAGGGCCTGTGACTGTCTACAGAACAGTTCCCAAGCCTGCTGCCTTCTCTATGGTAAGGAAAGCGCAGTGCTCTGTTTTCGGGAGGCAGTCCTGTCTAGGCCAGAACCGGACCTGCTACTGTTTTATACCTGCAGTTCAGTCCATCAGCCTCCTCTGGTTCATTCCAAGGGCTTTGTTTGTCCTTCCCAGACTACCTGTGTCTCCTTTCCCAGACTTATTGGCCTCCAACTACCCTTGGCTGGGTGTTTCTGGTCTCCCTACCCTGTTTTCTTGGCAATCCCAGCCCTTGTGACCCTGGCGAGTGGAAGGCATTAACACCTAAGAACCAGGGGCCTCTGTCTGTCTTTCCTGACCCACAAACAGGCTTACTTATTGATCTAACTTTATGGTGCTGCCCCTGGCACCTGGAGCCCCCTGAGACTGACCTGGTCCCATTAGCCAAGCCTTGATCAACGATACTTTATTTCATGTTGGCATTTCTGAAAACTGAGAGGTTGCTCAGGGATTTCTGAGCCTTGAGTTGATTAGCAGTTAATGATGTGTGTTTTGATGAGAAAATAAAAGATTTTGTTTATCCACTTGAGAGGAGGAAAATTAGGAGTAAAAAGGAGAAAAGGAAAAACACAAATTCTCAGCTTTTCAATGGGGTTTTAAGTGATTTGGGTCTGCTGAGTTCTCAGCCATTGCTGGAAAACACTCTGGGTGTTTATTTTACATATCAGCTCTCAGAAAAATTCATGGAGTGTTCGGTTCCACCTAGAGCTGTCAGGAGACACACAGAAGGCCCAGAAGGACTGCTGCAAGTCATTTTACTATTCAGAGAATGAGTAAATACAACCAGGAGATGCATCTATACTTCCGCCTGAAGCAGAGAGGGAGAGGAGCCCTAGGGATCAGCAGCTGTTTCCAACAGCGGCCCTCCAACCAGAGCTGTGGTTCAGAAGAACACCCTCAATGGGCTCAGCACCTACAGAGAGGATGTTTTGCAAAGTTGAAGTCATGGGGAAAGTGGGGAGGGGCTTCATAAAGGCAGAATGCAGTCATCCAAAGGAAATAAGTTTTGAAGTCAAACCTATCTGGGTTTGAACCTCAGTTATTCCAGATTTCTCAAGCTCTCTGGGTCTCAGTTTTCATTCATGAAATGGACCAGTACTACCATATTTAACTGGCAGAGCTGCCATGAAGATTAAACAAATGTTTAAATAAGTGAAATTGACTGGTGCAGATCAGCTGCCAGTGAATGTTACTATCTTCCACCCGTTCCTCCTTTTCCTGTAGAAAATCTGCACTCTCCAGAGTGTACATGGTGTTCAATTGCTGACATTCAAAACAAATAGAACAATGTGGTTAACATCTTCTGAGGGCTTGAGTTTTTTCAAAACAACTCACCAGGGAAGTAGTAATTCATAATCCTCCCTTTCGGGCATCCCCTGATCATATCAACAAAGTGTCCTTAACAAAGTGCTGATGTTGCAGTTTGATAAATGATTTGGGCCAATAAACTCAGTTGGTTGGAGTTAGGAAGTAAAGCCTTGCTTTCCAAATGAGCCCATAGAAACAATGCTCTTTGCCACTAGTTGGTCTTACTAGGTTGGGCCAGTCCAGCCAGTCACATCACAAATGAGTACTGATGATTACAAGTGGGGTTAGATGAGAGGCTGGGTGAGGGTCTTTCCTTATCATTATTCGTAAAGCAACTTGGGGCACATCTTAATGGCCAGCGTTGTTATCTTTGCTCGGCAAGTACAGTCTATATTGTAGGAAGTGCCCTTTGGTGAGCACCTGCTCTAGGACTTTACTGCTGTTCATGGGGAGTCCTAGGTCTGAGGATGAAAGAGAACATTAGAAGGTCTCAGCTATTCTAGAACAGTTTCCTCTCACTGAGCTACCTTTGCTTCTGGAATTGGAAGAGTCAAATTTGTGACTTGGGCCATCTAGGAAGGAGTTATTGAGGGGGCATCTCCATATGTGAGGTTACACACTGCAACGATATTGCCACTATGCAGAATATAACCCAAGATCATAGACTTATTTAACAACAGGTCTAAAAAGAAAGCCTGGCTGGGTGCAGTGGCTCACTCCTGTAGTCCCAGCACTTTGGGAGGCCAAGGTGGGAGGATTGCTTGAGGTCAGGAGTTTAAGACCAGCCTGAACAACATGGAGAGACCAAATCTCTACAAAAATTTTTTTTAAAAATTAGCTGGTTGTGTTGGTGTGCCTGTAGTCCCAGCTACTTGGGAGGCTGAGGTGGGAGGATCACTTGAGCTCAGGAGTTTGAAGTTTCAGTGAGCTATGATGATGCCACTGCACTCCAGCCTGGGCAACACAGCAAGACTCTGTCTTAAAAAAAAAAAAGCCTTCAGTCTAAGTAGACTTTCTTCTTTATTTTTGCTTCTTGGTACACATCAAAATTGTGTGTTCTCTCCAATTGAAGAGAATTTTTTCAGTCAAAGGTAGAGGGGCTTATCAGAGCTTTCTTTTCATTCTGGCACTGATTTAATTCTATAAGGTTATTTTAATGGAGGAATTTGTTTCCCAATTAAGCAATAGTTTTCAGGAATATCTCTGGGAGTGAGGTAGCTTTAGTATGCCTGGAAAAATCCAAGAGCCCTTCATGGCAGCTGGTTATTAATTCTTCAAGAGATGGGTGATAGTGAGTTCATCAATGACATTGGCAAGTTCTTTAAGAAATTAAGAAATATACTTTAATTTCTCCAAGTCCTAGAAGGGTAAAAGAAAAGACTATTCACGTTTTCTCACATGGGCATGGGGTGGTGATAATGAAGATGAGCGGGGCTGTCTCCTGCAAATCAAAGGACATAGACTAATTGGGAAGTTATTTGGGGTGTGGCTAAATTCAAAGTCACACAGGGAAAGTCAACAGAATATTTTATTTCTTGTTTTGGAAGAGATGTACAAGTATGTTTTCTCCATTAAAAGCTAAGACTCCTCCACATTCCCTAAAGGTTTAGAAGTATCTTCTTCAACCAATCCCAAGCCAGGAAATAGAACAACACAAATTCCTGGTGTCCTAAGGCCCAGAGCTTGCATTTGTTCAGTGAGAGAATTGCCTCCTGTACACAACTGTTTAATTGATATTGCTGAAACGTATTTGACCCTTCCAGAATCTTCTTTCTGAATGCTCTTTGGACAACCACTGGTGTGGTTCTTTAAAAACTGCCTGCAATGCAAAGCCTACTGAAGGGTGCAAAAGGCAGTAAGTGATTATTTGAGGAGAAGCAAGTTGTTGCCCTCAAGGTCTTTTTTAATTACAAAGGGGAAAATAGTAAATTTACTGTGGAACAACCCAGCAGACATACCTTAACCAAGTGATCAAGGTTAACATCACTAGTAATCAGGCATGTCAACATCATGTACCCTCTGATATGACACTCTGAGAAGGGCACATTCTGCTTCTATGGTATTCTTGCCCAAAATGCATAACCCCAGTCTAATTATAAGAAAACATCAGACAAATCCAAATTGAGGGGTTATTCTACAAGGTAACTGACCAGTGCTCTTCAGAAGTGGCAAGGTCAGAAAAGACAGGGAATTACTGAGGAGCCGTCACAGATGGAAAGTGCCTAAGGAGGAGTAGGTCCTGGAACAGAAAAAGGCCATTAGTGGGAAAACTGGTGAAATCCAAATAAGGTCTGTAGTTTAGTTGATGTTAATTTTCTGGTTTTGATAATTGGTTTACGGATACACGTTAGGAAAAGCTGAGTGAAAGGCATACACGAATTCTCTGCAATGTTTGCAACTTTTCTGTCAGTCTAAACTTATTTTAAAATAAAAAGTTAAAAAATCAGTTTCCTGAAAGCGAAACAAGAAACAACCCCAGCCAGCGTAATACTGCCGTGCCAAGTGCCTTGGTGGCTCAGTGAACCCGCTGACGGTGTGCAATTAGCTTCCTCCACATTCTGTGTTTAATTCCTACAAGTTGTAACTTGTGCAGCTCATCTGAGTCCCATGGGCAGCCTAGGAAAATGATATTTTATGTTTCAAAACGAAAAGGGTAATATCGAGAAGAAACTCTCCAACTTGGTTTCACAAGCTTTATTACTTGTGAGAAATGTGTCCGCGAAGAGGGAAATAGCAATAATGTAAAAAGATATATTTTTTGAAGGCTGAAACATGAAAGAAAGAATTTAAGACAGGAGGATTGCCAATTATTTGATTTTTTTCCCCCTTAAAAGCTGTGTACTTCTTTTGAGTCAGAACCCAATTGTTTCAAGTCTTCATTAATCAGTGACACTATTCATCAAATGGACACATTGGCATAATGAGCTCTCATAAATACAGTGTTTGTGATCCTTCTTGGAATATTAGAGTAAGGAATTGGGGGTGGAAAGAGTGAAATCACATGGTACCTCATCTACTTAGTCTAAAACATACTTACATATGCCACACTGAATTAACATCCTGTCATCTTTGCTGTTTCCTCTGTCTCTCTCATCTCTATTTCTCTGCCTCACTTGGTTCCTCTCTCTCTCTCTCTCTCTCTCTCTCTCTCTCTCGCATATATAACAAACAAACCAAGGGCACCCCCTCCCAATCCCTTAATTGAGGCAGTTCAGGTCAAATCATGATTGTTAATGAAAAGAAACCAAATCATTTGTCACAGAGCTTAATTTTGCCTGCGCTGCCTGATTTCCTGCTGTTATTTGTACTTACAGTAGAAGATAAAAGCAGTTGCTACAGCCTCTTCATAGGAAAACAAATCCCAGCTGCAATCCAAATCAAAGCACCTGGGGCTGTGGATCAGCTGGGTTTGAACAGCTATTTTTCCAGCCTTCGTTGCCCCTCAGGTTGATTGAAATGAACGGAGCGATTTTTGAATGAAAGTTAACTCCTGTATTTTCTAAACACGGTATTTAGTCTCAAATGAGTGAGCGTTCGGGGTCATTTCTGAGAAAATATGGAGACACCGGAGCCCTTTTCTCATTATACCACCTCAGAGCTCACAGACTTTCTGCAGGTTTCTCAAACTGCAATTCATGGCCTTGGAGCCACCTGTGTGTTAATTTGGAGCTTGATTGTGTACACACTGGAAATTGGAGAGGCCAGGACAGCAGGGTCTTCTTGTAGGAAAAGGACAAGGCATTTTCTTGTGAATTTGCAGGAATGACAATTCCCTTGGAATCCCATAATTTCAACACTTTCTCCAATTTTCACCCTGCTAATGGCCTAATGACTACAGAGGTGACGCCAGTTTTGAGACCTGTCTTACAGATGGAGAAGCAGGTATGTTAGGCCTGTCTTTGGTCATATGGAGGTTCAGAAATTACATGATACCTGCTGGTCACGATGAGCCTTCTGACTAGCTTCTCCCATCCCCCACACTGCCACAGAGGGCTTCCCTGGGGCCGCCCTATAATGCACGTCAATGAGAGAATGGTCTTCCCTTTCTGGAATTCAACGCTGGCCGTGGCTCAATCCCAGCTATTGTGTGTGAACAGGGTGTGTGTGGCCTGTGTTTATGTGTGAATGTGGGGCAGGGTGTTATTCTGCATGAGAGAGGACAGAGCCTGAGAGGAGGGATTGAGGGATGCCAGGTGTCCTTAGTTCATTTGTGTTGCTAAAAGGAATACCTGACTGGGGCGGGGCAATTTATTTAAAAAAAGAGGTTTATTTGGCTTACAGTTCTGCAGGCTGTATGAGAAGCATGGTGCTGGCATCTGCTTCTGCTGAGGGCCTCAGGCTGCTTTTACTCATGGTGGAAGGTTGAAGGGGAACAAGTGTGTGCATAGCTCATGGTGAGAGAGAGCAGTAGGCTCCCGCCTCTTTTCAACAATCAGCTCTCAAGGGAACTAAGAGCGAGAACTCACTGACTGCTGTGAGAATGGCACCAAGCCATTCATGAGAGATCCACCCCCATGACCCAAACACCTTCTACCAGGCCCCACCTCCAAAATTGGGGATCAAAATTCAACATGAGACTTGGTGGGGCCAAACACACCATATTCAAACCATAGCACCAGGCATTGTTCTGAGATGACCCAATTGTACCTTCTGAAATCATTGCCTTTGAGGACTTCTACTGTAGGTCAGTGGTTTCCAAATTTGGCTGAACATCTGAGTCACATGGAAAAGCTTTTAAGAATACAGATTCCAGGGCTCCATTCTAATCTTCTGAATCAGAACTTCTAGGGAAACAGCCAAAGAAAAAAGTCTTTTCCCAAATCCCAACCAATGGCTCAGACCAAGATCCAGGTTTGGGAACCACAGTTCTAAACCACTATTAACCAATCACTATTCCCTGACTTTATGAGATACCATGAGCAAGTAATACGAATAATAACTTAATGTTTGTCATTTACTATATGCACAGTACTAAGGGCTTTAAATACGTAATCTTATTTAACCCTCACAATGGCCCCGTGAGAAAGGTACTATTATTATTCCTGTTTTAAAGATGAGGAAACCGAAGCTTAGAGAGAGAATGTAATTTGCCTGTGATTGGACAGCTAATAAGTGAGGAACCAGGATTCATACACAAATGATCTGCCTTGAATCTAGGTTCTTACTTACTAGGCCATAATGCTTTGGGATTCTGGGTATTCTCTTAGAAAATTTTGGCCCCAGGGCATGAAGAGTGGAGAGGGGAAGTAAATGTATCAAAAAAAGAATGAAGCACAGTGTATCTGTGTGTGCCTGTGTGTGTGCTTGCACACATGAGTGTTTAGCAATGTGGGGAGCAGGTGGAAAACTAAAGAAACTGGTAGATGACTGAGTCTGAGGGAAGAAGAGCATGGTGTTATGGTGAAACAAGAATGAATTTTGAAGCTAAAGACTTCAGTGTGAATCTCAGCACTGCTATTTGCTAATTATAGGGCATTTAACCTTCCTGGGATTTGATTTCCCTTTCACAATAAACAAAACTGGTAATACCTATATTGAAGGTTTGTAGATTATAGATAAGGTTCATAAACTGCTCTGCACAGGGTAGATCCTCAATTATGGCAGTCATTATTAGGTGTTAGTATATTACAAAGAAAAAGGGCAACAATTCTCAAAGGACTGATGTCCTGAGCCAAAACTGAGAGTTGTGATCAGAAATAATAGAACTGAAGAAGTAATTCCAAGTGGCTAGAAAAAGTTCGGAACAAACTTTAGATATGGGGGAAAAAAAGTGATTCAAAACACAGTTGTTCTCTGGCGCAGATGAAGAATTATAGGAAACTAATGAGGGGAGGCGGTTGATAAAGACCCGAAGAGTGGATAGAGATGCTTGCAAGTTTTAAGACAATCATAAAGGATCAGTTGATTTTCTCTCCTCTTAGCATCCTGTTCTCAAAGGTGGCCTTGTGTTTTACATAAGATGATGCTGGATTTCACCTGGGAATAGTAGGAAAGAGATATCAGAGAATAACAAACTCTTCCCTTCGTTGAAGCTTGTGTACAGCTCAGTGTGTGTTCCATTGGCATTGGACATGATCCTTGGAATTTTGCTAATGGGCTTGGACCCTGAATTTCCAAATGATGGAAGAAGATAGGAAGACATTTAGAAGTTGTTCTCCAAAAGTAAGAAGGAAAGCACTACAGCCAAAGTATGACTAACAGGGAACAGTGGTCCTCCATCATTGAAAGAATATAATGGTCCCAGGGAGAGTAATTAGATAACATAAAAAGAATTCTTGGGAAAGAAAACTCAGACTCTCAGGAACATTTTCTACATGTCAGGACTTGTGAAATAGTGTTTCAAGAGAAGAGGCAGAAACTGTCTTCACTGAATCATGGAAAGTCAAGTGAAAATTGAACATGATAAAACACACTCCAGCTGGGCATCTCCAATCTAGTCCTTGAAGATGCATTTGCAATACTTAGATTAAGAAAGATTTTGAACTACAGCCATGTGAATGAATAAACTATTGATGCATAGAAAACATGGATAAATCTCACAAGCACAATGTTAAGTGAAAAAACGTGGACACAAAGATGCATGCTGTATGATTGCATACATATAAAGTGCCAAAAGAGGTAAAACTAATCTATGTGTTAAAAGTCAGGTGTTATAGTTATCTTTGGGGTGTACCGTTTGGGAGGAGACACAAGGAAGATTTCAAGGGTGCTGGTCATGTTCTGTTTTTTGATCTGGGTGCTAGTCATGTGGGTGTGTTCAGTTTGTAAATATCCATCAAATTGTATACTCATGGTTTAGGAATATTTTCTGTATATATGTTATACCTCCATAAAAAGTTAGAAAAGTAAAGGTTTTATCTATGAACAGAGAGTAATTTATTTCAAGAGAAACAAACTCCAAATATCCAACCACAAAGTTTTTTCTAATTGCTTCATCCATAAAAATTTTTATCTTTTCTTGAGCTGCAAATTCTTCAACTTCATTTGCTGCTCAGAATAACCCTAATATTGTCAGTTTGGGTCTTCTGAGAAGAATGTGCTAAAATGGGATTAGATGTGTAAGAGATTTATCAGAAGAAATTCCTCGGAAGGATAAAGAAGGAAATTCCCTCGGAGGGGACAGTGGGGAGAGCCTCTGGGCCAAAATGCACATCTGACACCATTGAAAGGAGAGAGGGAAGGATAGAGGATTGTGTAGGAAGACCTTTAGACCATAGCACAGTCCTGAGAAACTCTCAGGCAGGTTGATGGGGTGTTCTTGAGCAAGTATCGCCCAGTAGAGGAACACTGCACCAGGCAGAAATAGTGCTAGTCCAGTATCCCTACCGTACTCAGTCTTGGCTGGGAACAGCCCAGAGGAAGTGCCACCTTGCTTTGAATGCTGTGGTGAACTCAAAGGTGCAGCAATTCGCGGCTGTCAGTCAAGCATACTTCCAGCAGGAGGTCTTCCCCAAGAGAGATCTGGGCAACGCACGACCATGCCCACCACACCTAGACATGCAGTGATGCTCATGAGATGGGAGGGAGCTATAGCTTGCTCCATATAGAAATGTTATCTAGCATGTTAGAGACATCAAAATTAATGTACTTATTTCCCTAGTGCTTAATAGTGAGCAAAGAAGGAGAAAAAAAATGCAGCAAATATCATAAGCATGGTTGTTTCTAAACAGAGTGTTTTCCAAAGCTTGCTGGGAAATGAAGAGAACTTCTTGAAAGAAAAGCAAAGAATTTTTCTTCTGCATTTAAGCTCACTTTCTAGAGAATATCACTTGATCCACTGAAATAAAAAATGACTCTTGTTAGATTCTACCAGGGTCATAGCACAAAAGAATGTGAATGTTGTCATCCAAGAAGTTTTGACTCTTCTTTCATTCTCAAAAATGAGAAGCTGGTGGTTTGAATTAGTGACACTTTTCCCACAATATTTGAGTTAATTTTTCCACCCATCCAATCAACTAGGCCTAGAAAAAAAATCCAGTAACTAGCCTACCAAGGGGCCTGAACATATTGACAAAATTGTTGACTTCAACGTGACACCTCTTCTTTGGCTAGCTATTGAGTACCAACCATTCCTCCTGCAGGCTAATACCACAAATCCCCACAGTTCAGGAAAAAACAGAATTGTTCATTTGTCCATTCCTTAACCATGGGGAGTATCAATTTATGCAACATGTATAGTCCTAAAAAATGAGGTACACTTTTGGTCCAGACAAGATCATGTAGACCTATTTCTCCCTGCTCTTCCCTGATAAGTACAACTATAAATCCTGTAATAAGAGGCAACCAAAGAAGAACCCCGACAAGTGGTAAGAGGAATAAAAGGAAACTTCCTTAACCTGATAAATGCATCCACGAAGAACCCACAGCTAACATCATACTTGATGGGGAAAGACTGAATGCTTTCTTCCTAAGTTTGGGAATAAGGCAATGATGTCTGCTTACCAATCTCATTCAGCATAGCACCAGAAATTCTAGCCACTGCAATAAGAAAAGAAAAAGGAATAAAAAACATACAGATTGGGAAGGAAGAAATAAGCTATCCATATTTACAGATGAAATGATTGCCTGCATAGAAAATCCCAGAGAATCTACAAAAAATTCCTAGAACAAGGAATTTTCAACAAGATGACAAGCTACAAGATCAACACATAGAATTCAATTGCATTTCTATATACCAACAACGAGCATGAGGAAACAGAAATTAAAAACACTGTATCTTTTACAATTTACAATCACTCCAAAGAAAATTAAATGCTTTGAAATAAATCTAACAAAATCATGTACAAGATCTGTACGCTGAAAATTTACAAAATACTGATGAAAAAAATCAAAGAGGACCTAAATAAATGCAGGGCCATATCAGGTTCATGGATTGGAAGACTCAACATAGTAAACATGTTAATTCTTCTCAAATTGATCTATAGGTTTAATGTAATTCTTATAAAAGTCTCAATAAAAGTTTTATAGCTCTAAGAAAGTTTTTTCTAAAATTTATATGGAAAAGAAAAGGACAGAGAATAGTTAAAACTATTTTGAAAAAGGAAAATAAAGCAGGAAAAATCAATATTGTCAGTATTAAGACTTACAATGTAGCTACAGTAATAAAGAGTTTGGTACTGACAGAAAGATCGACACAGATCAATGGAACAGAATAGAGAATCCAGAGATAACTCTCACAAGTATGGCCAACTGATTTTTCTTTTTCTTTTTTTTTTGAGGCAGGGTCTCACTCTGTTGCCTAGGCTGGAGTGCAGTGGCATCATCATAGCTCACTGCAACCTCAAACTCCTGGGCTCAAGTGATCCTCCTGCCTCAGGCTCCTGAGTAGCTGAAATTATAGGCATTTGCCACCATGCCTGGCTAATTTTTGTATTTTTAGTAGAGGCAGGGTCTTGCTCTTGCTCAGGCTGACAACTGATTTTTTACAAAGGCATGAAAGCAATTCAATAGAAAGATAGCCTTTCAACACATGGTGTCAGCAAAATTGGACACCCAATTCCCACTATAAATCTCTAATGAGGACCCATTTAATAGTTGGAAAGAAAGAGATAATCCAGGATAGTGGTGGCCTACAATTTATGCAATATTTCTTTCAAGTTTGGGGACAGTCCCTTTAAGGCAGGATGTCAGTGAATGAGAAACCAACTCTATTTCATGTGCACATGTCCACAGCATGTGGACATCAGAGATGGATGGGGACACTTTAGTGAGTTGGGTTGGGTGGCGGAGGTACATTTCCACTGGAAGGCTTGAGAGCTGTGCAGAGAATCAGACCCAGAAGCCTAGCTCTATGGATGGGGCTGATGTGGGAAGAGGGCATGCGCGATGACTGCTGAATGCCGTGGCAGAGGAACCTTATAGTGGGAAGAACTGACAAACACTACCTCAGCAAACTGACCAAGGTTAATATCAGGAGGCATAAGCCATGTTTACAGCATGTCCCTTGATGTCATGTGATAAGAATGGCACTTTTCCTCTATGTTTTTCCTCCCTAAAACCCATAACTACTGTCTAACTACAAAAAAAAAATCAGATATGCTCAAATTAAACTGAGGGACATTCTATAAAATACCTGATCAGTGATCCTAAAAACTGTCAAGGTTATCAAACAAAGAGGAAAGTCTGAAAAGTTGTCAGAGTCTAGAGGAACCTAAGGAGACATGATGACCATGTAACGTATCCTGGATGGGATCCTGGAACACCAATAGGACATTAGATAAAAACTAAATAAATCTGAGTAAAGTATGGACTTTAGTAATAATTATTGGTTCATTAGTTGTGAAAAATATACCATAGTAATATGAGATGTTAGTAGTAGGGAAAACTGGATGCGAGTTGTGAGGGAACTCTCTGTACTATCTGGGCAACTTTTCTGCAAATCTAAAACTATTTTAAAATAAAAAATTTATTAAAAGAAATGAGTGACCTGGCAATTCCTTTGATCCCTTCAAGTTATAGTAAGAGCAACTTTGCCAGTCACGCTGGAGAGACTTGCAATGCGTGAGTCGGGACAGACCTACCAGGCCACGACACACTGAGGGTGGAAGGAGTGTGCAGTGCAGGCCGTGGCACAGACCGTCATTTGTGACACTGACTGCCACACTCTCCTTTGGTTATGAAATGCACGCTAGCCAGGTCAGACAGGGTGTATCTATAGAGAAACTAATCACTTAGAACAGCCCGTGGGTTCGATGGCTGAGAAAGTCCTCAATAGCTCTTCTCCCAAGAGACCATTGCAGAGCTAGAGCTGGCTCTCACCAGTGCCAGGCACCAGGACACTGTTTGGGGTGATTGTGGATAATTGCAGCCACTGCTTTTTGTCCTCTTCAACGGTAACACACCTGCCTTGGAGTGTCTCAGCAGTTATTCGTGATCTGTTTTGGGTAATATTCAAAATGCTCATTATTCCAGGGCAATTTTGCCAATTTTCAATCTGGCTCATTTATGAATGAATTTTTAAGAAGGGGAAGGTAAGCCTGACATCTGGAAGAGAATAGGACTTGGCATGGGTAAAGGGGTGTGTGTGTGTGTGTGTGTGTGTGTGTGTGTGTGTCCAGGTCTTCTGTGTGCACCTCTCCAAGCCTCATGTTCCCTGTTGGAAGGCTGGGCTGTGTGGGGTCATTTCTGAGCTGTCCTAACCCTGGTCCTCAATGTGCCAGTGTTTCAACCACATTCATGACACAGCTGGCACAGGTATCCAAAATAATTTGCTTCTCCCAAAACAAATCTGGGTGGATTGTTCACTTGACTAAAATCCACGGCCTTCTTATTTCACACCCCTGACTCCAACTCTCTGTGCTGGCTGTAGTTTTTTTCTGGTCCTTCCTTGGTGACTTATATGGACTCTACTCCGTCTCCTGCAGCCTGGCTTCTCACCTGGCTTGTATGGGCTCTCTGCTGATTTGGGCAAACCCTGGTGGCCTCAGGGAACAGTCACATGACTCCAATCCCAAACCCACTCTGTCCACACCCTCCCTCCACACAGAAAAGGAAGGTGTGTTTGATGGTTGTAATACTTGCAGAAGATGTGGCTATGAAAGCTCCTTAGGAGTAGGAGATCAAGCACAGACACGAGGGGAGAGAATAATGACTTTAACAATTGCTCACTGCAGGCTCCGGCACAAGGACAACTAAAGCAGCTTCTGTGGGAGATGTGAGCCACGAGTCCTCCCTGGGTTTGTACAATCGAGTCAGAAAGACAAGACATAAGGGCAAAGACGGCTACCCCTGTGCAAGGGATCTAAGTCCCAGAGAAAGGAAAGAGAGGGCTTGCTCAAAGGCACTCAGAGCGGTGAAGGGCAGGGGCTAGACGTCCCCTATCTAGGCCCCTGGCTCGGGAGTCTGGCCCTTTGTCAGAGACAAGAGCGTGCTGTTGCAAATACTATTGTAAATGGACAAATAATGTTTGCTAGTTGAAGGGAGCCTTATGGCATATGAATAGTCTTCATTTGTGTGCGTTTGTGTGTGTGTGTGTGTGTGATTTTTAGATCTGAATTTTGTGTGCTCTATTAGATTTTCTTAAAGCAGAACCCTCCTGTGTTAAGACTTAGGAGTTTGTATCTATTAGCTATCACCACAATAATATTCTCTTGTGTGTTCTCTTGTGCTGTAAAACACACTACTCCACCACTCAGTCGCCTGTGCCAAGTGTTTATTCTCATACACACAAATGTGTAAGTTGAGTGAGGATTGGCTGGTTTAGCTTAAGCTCAGCTGGACGGTTCTGCTTCAGAATGCATATCCATGATATAGTCTGGCTCCAATACTGGTCCACATGTCTCTCACCCTTTTTGGACCAACAGGATACTTGAGGCTTGTTTTTTATGTTTTTGATGACAGATTTACAAAAGGGGCAAGCAAAAACATGTGATGTCCCTTAAGGCCCTGGCTCAGAACTGGCACATCATCCCTTTTGCTCACACTCTGTTGGCAAGGAACATCACACAGACAAGCCCAACATCAATGGAGTGCAAGCAAGTACTTTACCTCTAGTGGAGCCGCAAAGTCACATGGTTGGCCAAGAGCATGGAACATGGAGGAGTGAAGAATTCAAAGCATTAAAGGCATCTGCTGGAACCAGAAGAGGGGTGAAGAGCCATTGTGTAGAGGATGACTCAAAGGAATTGTATTAGTCTGCTAGGGCTGCTCTAACAAAGCACCACAGCAGTGGGTGGCTTAAACACCAGAAACTCATTTCCTCACGGTTCTGGGGCTGGAAGTCCAAGATCAAGATGTTGGTAGGTTTGGTTCCTCCTGAGGCCTCTCTCCTTGGCTTGCAGATAGCCGCCTTCTTGCTGTGTCATCACATGATCATCCCTGGTCTGTGTGAATCTGTGTCTTAATCTCTTCTTATAAGGACATCAGTCCTATTGAATTAGGGCCCGCCCTAATGATCTCATTTCAACTTCATCACCTCTTTCAAGACCCTATCTCCAAATATAGTCACATTCTGAAGTAACAAGGGGTTAGGGCTTCAACATATGAATTTTGAGGGAACATGGTTCAATCTATAGCAGGAATTATTTTCTAAGTAGGTCAAAGCACTTTATAAACGAAATTACTGAGTTGGTCATTACAAGACGAGGAACTACGGGACAAGGAAAGTGGGAGGGATCCAGGCATGGCTGTTAGGTGAATTAGACCAACTTGAGAGAGCAACTCAGTAAATTCCTTTATAAAGACTGGAGTACAGTTCTCTTGTGACAGATGCCTAGGATTTCCCACCCCCTGAGCTCACCTGAGGTGCTTGTCACTGAAATAGTTCAAATGAAATATAATAGAGAAATCAACCCGCTTTTGACCAGAGGGATCTTCTGCAAATTTTAATCCCACTGACCTCAAAGTCAGTCCAATTCAGGCCATGTGTCACGGTCATTTTGCCTTGGTTTCTAATTAAATTCGCAGGAACAAAAATTGCCTTCCAGCAGTAAGATTGTCATTTTGAAAGGGGGAAGTCCACCCTACAGCATGGCCATTGCTGGTGGAAAGGTATAGGAGCCCCCAACATGAGTAGACAGCTCTGCTTCCAAGACAGGAACTGCTTTTGGCCTCCTTCTTTATAAAACAACAAAATCCAAAAACATCTACAACAAAAAACCCTTTATAATTTAAATTAGTAACACCAATAACTTTAGCAAAAATCACCAAAAGAGAAACAGATACGCACAATAGCGTAACTAGTAATATGGTTTGTTGTCTACTTAGAGAAGATTTAATCTGTGTCGTCTAAAGATGATAGCTCTTTCCTTAATTTTAATTCCTTTAATTTTAAATTTAATTCTCTTTTCAGTGGATTAGGGGTTAATAATGGCTTTTCTAGTAATGAAATTACTGTTAATAATACCATACCAATATTGAAAGGTATGGAAACCATTTAAAAGTACAGAAAGGGGAATTCATCAATCCTGGGCCTCTAAACCTTTTTTTGGCTGTGTTTTCTCTCTTGTTCTTAAACCCACTGTGTTCTTTAACTCTTGAAACTTGTGAGCTAATGAAGTGGGAAGTATGGGGAGAAGGCAAAATCCCAACTTGCAAAGTGAGTATACATATATTTTATTGTGTAATTCAAGAACATCAAGCAATAGGACTCAAGTGGGCACTGAGGAGCTTGTTTCCTTCCTATTCTTTGGGTGGTGTCAGAGAAAGGGGGAAAAGTATAGGAACACTCCCGATTTTAAGCAAAATTTACAAACTTTCAATGAAATGGATCCAGATTATATTGGAAAATGGACTCAAATAATGCTTACGGCCTAGAGGTATGCTGCAAATCAGCAATTGCTGTGCATGGCAGACAAAGGTGGCTTTTATTTATTTATTTATTTATTCTTTATGTGCATATGTATTTGTTTTTCTTTCCCTGTTTTGATGACTTCTATCATTATCCTTCTGTCATCTGCTCTCATTCTCTGGGAGCCACTCATATAAACACTTTAAGTATATCTCCCAGAAAGGAAAACTTTTCTTAAAGTTGCTGGGCATGTTTGAATAACATCAAATTAGATGGGGTTTTCTCAACAAACTGGCACCAAATATAGACACACAAAACAGAAGAACTTTGTTCATTTAGTCTTCTATTCTGACCTCTATTTCAGGTATCATTTGTCCCCCTCCTTCTGCCATAAGCCCCCTGATTCCAAGTTTTCCACAAACACTGAAAAAACAGGAAAACTCAAAGGAACACAAAAACATTTATTTGGTAATCCATTAAACCAACTTCTAAAAAATCCTTTTGGGTTATTTTTCAAATGACATTGGTTGGAAACTAATCTTGGGCCCTTCTTGGTGGAAAATGTATTTTTCTCCTTTTTTTTTTTGTCCTTTAACATTTAATTTTATTTTTAATAGATAATATGTTCATGTCATTCAAAAATCAGAACAGCAGAAAAAATTCTATATTGAGAGGTCTCACTCAATGGTCTCACCCATTCCTTCCTCTACCCTTCTGTCACCTGCTCCTGCATCCCATAGAGGCAACCGTTTTTATTAATTTCTTACATATTCTTTTATACAATGCAAGACAGTATGAAAAATATATCATTATATCCCTCTTTTTTGACAAAAGATAGCATAGTGTGGTTCTGTACCTTAATTTTTTCAATTACACATATAGTCTGGAGGTAGCACCGGCTGTGCACTGGGAGATCTTACTTATTCCTTTCTAAATCTGCATAGCATTCCTTGTTTGGCTGTCCCATAGTTTATTTAACCAGTTCCCTACTGATTGACATGGGGTTGTTCCCAATCTTTTTTGCTATTATAAACAATATTGCAGTGAATGACTTGTTATATGTCACTTTATGTCTGTGCAAGTGTATCCATAGAATAAATTCCAGAAGTGAGATTATTTGTCCAATAGGTATAGATACTGAAATTTTGATAGATATTGTCAATTTGTTTTCCATCAGAGTTGTACCATTGTGTATTCCATACTGTCCCCACCCCCTAGCAATGTATGAAAGTGGCTGTGTTCCCACAGCACAGTGGGAAGTGAATATACTTAGAAACCTAATGTTGGCACTTTGAGTGCTCAACACTCAAACTGTGTGACATATATGCTTATTCTGACCATGTTCTGTAATGGTACAACTCTGAGTAGCAGTGGCTGAACTTTCTGCTGAATACAACTTAGTCTTTTTCTTTTAAATCTTTTAAATTGTGAAATATGAAACCCACAAACAGAAAAGGGCACAAGATAAGAATACACGGCTTAATAAGTTATTGTGAAAGGAACACACGTGAACCACAACCCAGGTCAAGAAATAGAGCATTTACAACACTCCAGAAAGACCTTGGTGTTCCTCCCATTCCCTCCTGCCAAAGAAGTCACTCTCCTGGTTTTTATAGTATTTAGTTCCTTGTGTTCTTTGCACTTTGACCTCCTCTGTATGCCTTAAACATTCTGGCTTAGTTTTGCCTGGTTTTGAGCTTTATATAAATGGAATTATATTACTGTCTGTACTCTTTTGTGACTTGCTTGTTTTATTCAAATTTTGTTGATTTGGTGTACCTACATTCATCTATGTAGCTGTAGTTCATTCATTTTTATTTTGTCTTTTATTTCATTGTATGAATATGTTACAATGTATCCATTCTATTCTTGATGAATCTGTGAGTCATTTACAATTTGGAGCTACTACAAACAGTGCTGTTATGAAAGTTTTAGAACATGTCTCTGGTACACACATGTACCCATTTTTACTGGTACACACCTGGGATTAGAATTGTTAAATCATACGGATGTGTGCTTCTGTCTTAGTTGACTTGCATTATGTTACAATGAACATAATGAGAAAATCTCTGAGTTAAACAGCTATTCATTTATGGTTTTATTTTAAAACTCTTTTAAAAAGATAACCTCATTCTTTAGGTCTTGTATCAAACTTTTGTTCTGCTCTTGGTTGGATGTACACCCCAAATTTTGTAAGCAAGGTTTTTTTGTGTATGGGCTATGACCCATAGGGCACAGAAAGATGACTTTTCATGTCTTTTAGACATCTAGAGCAGGGTTTAGCAAACTTAAGCCCCACAATATATTTTTATAAATAAAGCTTTAGTGGAATACAGCCGTGCCTATTCATTTACATATTGTCTATGGCTTCTTTTGTGCTACAACTGCAGAACTGGCAGAGCCTATATGGCCCACAAAGTCCAAAATACTTACTATCTGGCTATATTAGTTACCACCAACTGACCAACAATATAGAGGCTTAAAACAACACAAATTCATTATCAGTTCTGTAGGTCAGAAGTCCAACAGGGTCTCACCGGGCTAAAATCAAGGTGTCCATAGGGCTTACATTATTTTCTGTCCATTTTAGGGGAAAATCTGTTCCCTTGCCCTTTCCAGATTCTAGAGGACACCTGCATTCCTTGGCTTATGGCCCCTTTTCCCGTCTTCGAAGCCAGTAATGTTGCATCTCTCTGACCATTCTTCCACAGTTGCACTGCTGGGAAAGCTTCTCTGATTTTAAGGACCCATGTGATTAGACTGGGCCCACTGAGATAATCCAGGATAAAATACCCCTGTCAAGATCCTTAACTTGATCATATCTTTGAAGTCCTTTTTGCCATGTAAGGTATCATATTCACGGGTTCTGGGGATTAGGATGTGGACATCTTTGGGGGCCATTATTCTGCCTAGCACACTAGCCCTTTATAGGAAGAGTTTGCTAACTCCTGATAAAAAAAAAGTTATGAAATTTCTGCTTGGAATCTAATGATCTAATAGGAATATAGCTTCCTATTTAAGAATTTGGTATTTCCACAATCCCTAGCTTCCCTCCCAATCCACCTAAAGTCATCCCAGCCAATGAGACAAGTGACAGGGCTACATTATTTACACATGAGTGCTGTGGAGGAATCAAGATATGGAGCAATCTCTTGATGCCTTTCTCTTGCAAAATTCTCTGTATTTTGTCTGACTTTCCCAATGGAGTTCATTCTTTTCAGCATCAGATTCAGTCACAATCTCTCCCAACAGGCCAGCAAATTCTTATCACCTTTCAGTATTCTGACAAGCATTAGCATTTTCCAATACAGCCAAAAATGACCTTACTGAGATCACATCATAAAGCCCTATTAAATACAATTGATGATATCGAGCAATCAAGAGCTACCTTTCCCATATTTACTGAATGTATTAATAGTCTGTCAGCCTGTCTTTATCTTCCTTGTGAATTTCCCTAGGAAACAAATATCTAGGAAGCGCTATTTGCCTCTCCTTTCACTCTTGCTTTTCAGCAATCCCATGCAATAATCATTTTACTTCTTCCCTTCTGAATTCCACAATAACATACCTGCCATTGTGTTTGGTCTTAACTGTAATCCCTCATTATCAGATCTCAAAATCGTATTTTGTCCCACTTCCTTTAAGCCTTTAGCACTTTAAGCTGAGAATTCATTCAAATCTCACTTTAAATATTTTCCTGACAATCTCATTTCTTTACTCATTTTTTTCGATCGGCATGTTTTGAATGGCTTGTCAGTTCACCACAAATGTCTCAATTTCTTTGATTTTTTCCCCTGAGGGGGGAAGTTATACTTGTAAATCATAAAGGAAAATGAAATGATTCTAATATTTTAGCTGCCTGGTATTTATATATTCAATTGGGATAGACGATAAATTTTAGAGCAAGTTTTTGAAAGACAGAAACATTAGAATGTCATGTTCTGTGTATGTTTTAAAAAATCTCTAAGTGATTTTTTCAATCAAAATCTATACAAAATAAATCTAAAATTCTTTCCTATTATTATGTACAATTAAATGAGCATATTTTGAATTTAACCTAACTATTTAAATGTGCACAATGTAAATATTTCTGAATAAAAATTCCATACTAGGACAAGCCTTTGTTAACCTATAGGATAGATCAAGAATGTTGTTTAACTAAGAAATATCAACCCCCAGGGAAGTCACTAGTGTGAAGCCAAAATGCTCACTGTTGGGGTCCCTTCTGCTTTAGTATTGTGGCTGAAAGTGTAGATGGCATGTGTGTCAGTTCTGTACCTGATCTGGGACTGGGAGGGTTCTTAGGACCCCAAGGGATGCAGGCTGAGACAACAGGTAACACCTGGAAGGCTGAGATGACAGCTTCATGATGATAGTTGGGGGCAGCCAAAGACTGCCATGAGTGAATTGCCTACCCAAAACCCAAATGACAAGGGCTTTGCTAAAACTGTCCTTCATGGGGGTCAGGGGTGGAGAGAGAGAGAGAGAGAGAGAGGGAGATAGATATGCAGATTCCAGGAGAAGATCTAGATCAAGGCAGGGAGGGTGGTGGCACCAGTCAGGAACTGGCAGATGGAGAAGGTTTAGCTGAATGAGAACATCAAGGGAACGCCTACTGAAGATCAGAAATCCCAGGGCAAGATCATATTATTATCTCTGCATAAGGGTCAAGGGGCCTGATTATATAAGAAGGCCCCTCTGGAAATTCCTTCAGCAGCAGCAACCAGCCCACCCCAGACTGGCACCTTCAGGTGAAGGGATGTCCAGGTTGGATGGCGGTATCTCGATTCAGGGCTTTCAACATATTGGAATACTGAACTGCAATGTGGAATAAGAATGAATGTGAAACTCTGCTTTTAGGTCTAAAACAACCATTTATAGAAATAAAGGATTGGGGAGACTTGGCTGGACAGCAGTCTGTGTAAAAATTCTGAGGAGCTTTTATTGATCAAAAGTTTAAAATTAGCCAACAGGGATACAGAACTGCCCTCAAACTCAACCCTAGCATTTCCTTGAATGTTCCACAAAATTCTCTTCCAAAAGGTTTTTGTGGTCAAATTAGTTTGGAAAATAATGCATACTCTACCCTCTCAGAGATTTACAGTGATTTTTAGTTGGTTAACAGCTTAGAAGAGTTCTGAGGTTAAAAAAAAAGTCTTGATAGGCTTTATGTGAATCCAGTGTATTAATCAGAATAGGACAGGCTGTGCTGTAATGACAAATATCCCTCAAGTGTCAGTAGCTTAAACTACCAAAGGCTTATTTCTTACTTATGTTACACATCCATCAGGGACAGACTGAGGCTCTGTTCCTTGTCATCATTGGACCCAGGCTGAAGGGGCAGTTATCATGTAGAACATTGCAGGTCACTGTAGCAGGGGGAAAAGAGAACGTGACAAAGCATGCACTTGCTACCAAGAAATGATACATGCCCCTTCTGCTCACGTTCTGTCAACCAAAGCAAATAACATGGCCACATATGGCAGGGATGCAGTTTTGAACTGGATATGAAGAATACTTTTCTGGAAATTTGAATCAAGTCCCTCTATAGACCATGGCCCACAAGGCCCTACGTGATCCAGCCTGTACTGCCACTCCAGTCACGTTTCATGCTATTCTTTTCTACCTCTCTTGGTTCTAGGCATGCCCACCTAAGAGTGCCTCAAGCACACTGGGCTCTTTCCTGCCACAGGACCTTTGCACTTTCTGTTGCCTCTGCCTCAAAGCTCCTTTCTTTAGCTTTTGTATGGTTTGCTCCTTTGTGTCTGGGCTTAGCTTCAACGTCACCTCTACATGGAGGACTTCCCTGACCATTCACTGGAAATTAGCACCCACCAGTCATCACTTATTTTCTCTCATAATGTCCACCTATTTTAGTTTTAGCATTGATCATAAGCTATAATTACTTTATTTATTATCTGACTCTCTCACCCAAATATAAGTTTTATGTGGGCAGAAAACTTATCTATCACGTTCACCACGAAATCTCTGGCACCTTGTACATACAAGGTGTTCAATACATGTTTGCTGAATGAATAATCAATTCTTTTATGGCTATTTTTCATAATGAACAATTTTAAGCAGAACACAAGAGTAGAGAGAAAAGCATAATGAACCCTGATGTCTCCGTTACTGAGCTTCAGTGATTTTCAACTTACAACCAACCTCATTTCATCTCTATTCCCACCCTCTTTTCCCCTCCTGAATTATTTTGAAGCAATCCAAGACAGCATATAACGTCATCTACAAATATGTATCTCTAAAAGACAGGGATTTTTTTTTTAAAAAATAACTACTATATGATAATCACACCTTACAATATTAACAATATGCACACTTAGAGCTGTCCATGAACAAGCACAAGTTGCCTCAGAAAGAAATGAGAGGCCAGTTGGTTGACGAACGTTTACTGAGCCCCTACTATATGCAAGACACCAATGTTGCAGTGAACCATACAGGCAAAGTCCCTGGAGCTGATGTTCTGGGCAAAGGGTAACAGTCAGCAACATGAGATGAGGCCTCTTTCTCCATGGTGCTCCCCCAAAACTGCCTGTGTCCAAGGCAGTGTGTGTGAACAGAGCTGCAAAGATGCTGTGGAGAGGATTTCTGCTTTGCTGGGGGACCAGTCCACCTTAATGCGCATGGATTCTCATTTTAATGCTATTTTTGCTTTCCCATGAACCAATTCCTTATTTATGTCTCAAAATATTTTTATGGAAAACATGTCCTCTTGTTTTTCTTTGCAGGAAGTGACCTGGATTTTTCTCACCTCTTTGAGCCTTACCAAACAGGCCACTGAGAGGTAGGTGGCCGAGGTCTCTGTGTGGATTAGAAAAAGGCGTGCCATTCTCCAGGCAGAGGAGCCCTGTATCAGGGTGCATGGCTTGGTGTGCAGGCCACAAGTTGGATTTCAGACCCTCTTGGCTCCTTCAGTCAGGCACTCACCCTTGTGTAGTAAGCAACCTCTACAACAGTATATGGTAGATTTGCAGGCGGCTGTCTGATCAACGGGCTTTCCTGACTGTTTTAGTTCTGTGCAACTTATGTTGCCTGCCCCCACATACAAGTAATCCAGTAAAACCACTAAAATGCAAAGGTGAAAAATGGCATGTGATTTGTGACAGATATCTGCTAGCCATTTGTCAAGATCCAACTGTGTGTGAGGAACAGTTAGTGGGATGGTAGTGTTATGAATATAAAGCGTGGTATTTTACAAAGGTCCTGATTCTACTGACAGCCAACTATGTGAATTATTTCATAAAAGTGTGGTATGCCTGTCTCATTCTGATGCATTTCTAAAAAAATGATACATAGACAATAAATCCAAAGTTTATGAATTCACTTCCTGTCAAGAAGTATATGTCATTATGATGTCTGTTGTCATGGAAATAGCTGGGATTTTTCAGTCATATGAAAGAACCTAAGTAGGTTGAAAATGTGTAGATGTGTTACACTCATTCTGTCCCCTAATTTTTTTTCAAATTTTTCCAAATGAGGGGAACATCCATTGCAAGAATGAAAAATCCTAAGAAATGTTTGCAAGAGCACACTTTCAATTTGGGAAAGCTAGAGTTTTTCCCCTCTCTTCAAACAAGCAGGCAACAACAAAAAAATAATAGTTCTATGTATCCAAAAAACTAGCTGAACTTCTGGACTTCCGTTTACCTTGGTATAGGATTTTTATGCTAGGAGACTGGGGAATGCTGTGTGTCACCTTGCTGTCTACAGGGATGATTAATTTAGTGGTGTGCTCTCTGATATGGCAACCACTAGCCACGTGTGACTATTGAGCACATGAAATTTGTCTACTCTGAACAGAGATGTGCTGGCAAAGTAAAACACATGCTGGATTTCAAAGTCTTGGTATGGGAAAAAAGAACGTTAATAATTTGTTAATATTGATGACACATTGAAATAATATTTCAGATATATTGGGTTAAATACAATATGTTAAGATTAATTTTATTTGCTCCTTTTTCCCTTTTATAACATGGTTACTAGAAAATTAAATTCTCTGCGTGGCTCACATTATATTTTTTTGGACAGTGCTGATTCAGATCTAAGCAGTGGCAGCATGATGCCAAAATGTCTGGCCAACTGTGACAACCAAAAGCTCATCTATTCTTGTGACTATTTTATCTGTTTGGCAGCCAGTTACATTGCTGGCATGGTTTTCCTCTGGGTAGACGCAGGCAAAGCGGAAGGTATTGTGGAGATGGGACGAGCAGGGACACATGCATTATAAGAACAGGCTTTGCATGTCATACTCACTAAGTATGAGGCAAACTTCAATGAGACCCCCCCCCCCGACTCTTTCTTCCCAGACCCCCACTCATGGTGGTGCGATTGTCCCTATGGGCAACTTAGTCTCTATGGAGCATATCACATTATCTAAGATGTTCAATTATTTGGTGAAATTGTAAGATTCTGTCATTACATGGTCAGGTCTGCGATATGCATATGGATATTTTATTTTATATGGGATTTTTTGATAGGAAAAGAATTAACCCAAGTCAAATGAATTTGGAAAAGCTGGCAAACTTTTGGCAGAGTCTTAGTTGGCATATTTGATTACAAATCCACTTTCTTATCCACACTATCTGAGAGAGCCCACATTTCTTTTATCAGGTCTGTAAGGTGTCAATCTCTTCTTAAATAAAAAAAAGGCTGCACTGAAATTCCTGAATATATCCACATGTATTTGGGTCCAGTTACCATGCCACATTTTCAGCAACTGCTGTATGCACCACCCCCGCCCCAGCATGTTGTGTATTTTACTTACATAAACTCTATTTCTTACCATATTCTTGCAAGGTAGGTACTTTCATCTCATTTTAAAAATGAAGAAACTGTGCTTCAAATGCATATACAACTTGCCCAAGACCTCAGAGCTACTAAATAGCGAATGGACTGGGGGGATTTGAAAACACATCTGTCTGGCTCCAAAGTCTAAGTTCTTTTCTTAGGAATTCATTGCCTCCTTTTCAAACATGCGGCAAGAATTCCTCCAGGGCCAGAAGCTACATGTAAACTGAAAGCACAGGTCTGCTCTAAGGGTGGGGTTCTAGTCCAGATTCTGAGAGGTCCTCAAAGTGAGAGTCAGCTGCCAAGGCTAAAAGGGCAAGGAGGATCTCAGCGAAGGCCGAGACAAAAGGAATAAGGAGACAGAACTGTAAGCTGAGACATCAGACTCTAACACCGGCCTGGAGACCCTGGGCCAATCATTTAATTTCTCTGCATCTCGCCACCTTTACCTGAAAAGTTATCCACTCTGTCTCCTTTATAGGGTTGTAATGAGGGCCAAATCAGATACTATATGGAAAGTGCTTTGTAAACTCTAAAATTCTCTGCAAATAAGGTAATAAAGTAAAATGTCATATTGCCCTTATTTTTAATATGGGATGATATTTGGTTCCTCTTAAAGTGGTTAGTAGTCAACTGATTAAAGAAAAGCTTACTTGTTTGTGTATATGCCAAAAAAAAAAAAAAATCTAAAGTTCAATCATGAGAGGGAACGAGTGTCCAACACTTTGTGGTGGTAATACTGAAAACTCAATGGCCAGACACTAGTGCTACATGGCCAGAAAGGAGCTTAAGGTCACTCTGGTCCATACCTGGAAATATTCTTATTCATATGTATATAGGACCTATTTAAATTAAACTACACAAGTTTTACTGACAGACATAAAAATAACACCTTAATGAATCCTAGGTAGATACTTGGATGCAAAGACTTAATGTTACAGTAATATTGGTTCTTGATGACTTTAATACAATCCCAATCAAAATTTCCATGGGACATTATTGGTAATTTAATTCAATTATTTAAAATTTTCTGTGGAAAAATAAATGAGTAAAAACAAGATGATTCTGAAAAAGAAGAGTAATAAATGAAGGGTTGGCCTTTGGGGAAGATTCCTATCTTCCTATCTTGGCCCCAAGTCTTCACCTTCCCCTTTAGCCACAACTTTTGTCCTGTGACTTTGCAGTTCTTCCAGAGGCGCCTTAAATTTGGGCTTAGCCGTATGACTTGCTTTGGCCAATGGAATGCCAGCAGAAGTGGTGTCAGTTCTGAGCCGAGGCCTTATGAGGTCTCACAGGTTTCTACTTGTTCCTTTGCACCTCTGCCATTGATCTGGTTAAAGCAGGGTGACAGACACAGAGCAGACTACTTCAGGTGACACATAGACCTGCAGCGAGAAGCCCATCTCCCTAGCCGTCACAGCCTGAGGCAGACCTACCTAAATCAGTCAAAATCCCCATCAATCTGCAGATCAGTTGCCCGAGTGCTAGTTAATGGATTGTTTTAAGCCACTGAGCTTTGGGGTGGTGTGTTATGCAGCAGTAACCAACTGGTCGATATGGCCCCACCACATATGAAAACTATTGTAATCATGTAGCCAGTATGAGGTGGAGACAGCATTCAAATCTGGGTCTGCTGTACTCCAAAGACCACATTTTCCTTCTCTGGGGAAGTTAATTCAAGGTTTGTGTCAAAGGGTATGATATAATACAATCATTGTGCAGGTCATTCCTAATATGGTTTAGGAACAATATCCAAAGATCTGCTTTGTCACGTGGCCTGTAATATGAATGCCCTTGCCGAGAAAGGGGAATAGACGAGAAATCAATCTGTGTGCTCCAACCTTCCGAGACCATAAGACATTTATTTCCCTTATTAGAAATTCAGTCCAAGGTACATGGCACAAAATTGATCATCTTTGTCATGAAACTCCCACTCCCTTCTTTCTGCAGCAGGCCGAAAATGTGCCCCTAGAAAATGCCTCCTTACATGGTATCTTTTCCTCAAGAGGTCCTCAAGGTATTTTGGAAGCTGTGGACCTGCTAGGGAGGGATAATGTGCAATATCTCGGGCAATAAGTCATGATTTATAAGGGCAAAGCTCTTTAGCTTGAAAAGAAAAAAACGGCTTCTATGTTAACGTTCGACACAGACAGCAAGAATCTTTCAAGAAGACTCCATTGTCAACTTCTCAACAACTGGTAATGACTCTTGGCTCCCACACTACACATTTCTGTGGCTACGCAGCCGTATTTCAGCTTCTTTCAGTATCTCATAAAAATCACAGCTAATAAACTCCAATCGGCACCTGAAGGAAGGGATGCTTGCTTCTGACTGTAATATACTGGGCTCTGTAGCACTTCAAAGGCGAGGAGGCTCCTCCTGTCTCCCTTGCCCCAGTTTCTATCCCTAGGTGAAGATTAACCATGTGCGCTCTGGGAAAATCTGTTCTGAGTTTGCTTTAAAGTGTTTGGTATCCCTTTAAATCAGCTGCTCAGTTCGACAGCCCACTAACATAGGCTCCTTTTTCAGTAGGGAGAGGGCAAATGCTTGGTTCCCATTTGATCCTTTCATTTCCTTGTGTCCTCTTTCACCGACCTCATGCTTCCAATTTGTTCTTTCCAGAAGATGAAGCATGTATGTCCATGAGAGAAGCCCGATAATTTTAAAGTTTAATGACGAGTCAAAACTAAATTCGAGATTTATTGGGTGCCTGCCTCCTGATACTTGAAAATAGTTTGTTCCCAGCTAAGGTTGGGTGTCAGATGCACAGTAACAAGGTAGCATGACATAAATTTTTATGGAATTTCAACTGAAAAAGTGTTTTCTGTAAGTTCAGAGACTTCCCCTCTGAACCTTTCAGAGTTACCGTAACTTTATATTGGGATCTCAAAGTTTGGGTTCTTACAAAACAGCTTGTGAAAATGCACAGACTATTTTTTTAATAGTCTGTTTTAAAATATCAGTTTCTTCTTTCACCACATCTCAGAAATGTGGAGAGTATTGCTGAATCCTAGCAAAATGGGAGACAGCAATACTTACTGACAGTAAAATTAGATTGAAAATGTTATGTGAATATTTTCTCCCGTTCTGTAGGTTGTCTGTTCATTCTGTTGATTATTTCCTTGGCTGTGCAGAAGTTTTTAAATTGAATCAAGTCCTATTTATTTATTTTTGTTGTTGTTGTGATTGCCTTTGGGGTCTTCTTCATAAATTCTTTGCCTAGGCTGATGTCTAGAAGAGTTTTTCCAACATTTTCTTCTAGAGTTCTTATGGTTTCATGCCTTACATTTAAGTCTTTCATCCATCTTGAATTAATTTTTGTAAGTGGCAAATCAGCAAGAAAAAAATCAAACAACCTCATTAAAAAGTGGGCAAAAGACATGAACAGAAGCTTTTCAAAAGAAGATACACAAATGGCCAATAAACATCTGAAAAAATACTTAGCATCACTAACCATCAGGGAAATGCAAATTAAAACCACAATGAGATATCACCTTACCCCAGTTAGAGTGGCTTTTATTAAAAAGTCCAAAAACAATAGATGCTGGCATGGATGCAGAGAGAAAGGAATGCTTATACACTGTTGGTGGGACTGCAAATTAGTACAACCCTTATGGAAAATAGTATGGAGATTCCTCAAAGACTTAAAAGTAGAACTACAATTCGATCTAGCAATCCCACTACTGGGTATTTACTCAAAGGAAAAGAAGTCATTTTATCAAAAAGATACCTGCACTTGAATATTCATTGCAGTACAATTGACAATTGCAAAGATTTGGAATCAACCCAAATGCCCATCAATTCATGAGTGAATTAACAAAATGTGGTATATGTATACCATGGAATACTACTCAGCCATGACGAAGGATGACTTAATGCCTTTTGCAATAATTTGGATGGAACTGGAGACCATTATCCTAAGTGAAGTATCTAAATCAGGGGTCCCCAACCTATGGTGAGTTTTATAATTATTTCATTATATGTTACAATGTAATAATAATAGAAATAAAGTGCACAATAAATGTAATGCTCTCAAATCATCCTGAAACCATCTCCTCCCTGCCCACCCCGGTCTGTGGAAAAATTGTCTTCCATGAAAATGGTCCGTGGTGCCAAAAAGGTTGGGAACTGCTTATCTAAAGAATAAAAAAACAGAGGTTGTACTAGTTGAAGTAGAACTACCATTTGATCCAGCAATCCCATTACTGGGCATCTACCCAGAGGAAAAAAAGACATTCTATAAAAAAAGGCATCTGCACTAGAATGTTTACAGCAGCACAATTCACAATTGCAAAGATGTGGAAACAACCCCAGTGCCCATCAATACATGAGTGGATTAATAAAATGTGATATAGGTATACCATGGAGTTCTACTCAGCCACAAAAAACGATGGTGATCTAGCACCTAATGTATTATCCTGGATAGAGCTGGAGCCCAATCTTTGAAGTGAAGTATTGCAAGAATGGAAAAACAAGCACCACATGCACTCACCATCAAACTGGTATTAATGGAGCAACACTTATGTGCACATATAGTAGTAACATTCATAGGGTGTTGCGAAGGTTGGGGGGAGGAGGGGATGGATATATTCACACCTAATGGGTGCGTTGCACACCATCTGGAGGATGGACACGCTTGAAGCTCTGACTCAGGTGGGGCAAAGGCAATATATGTAACCTAAACATTTGCATCCCGAAATATGCTGAAATAAAAAAAGAAGAATGGAAAAACAAACACCACATGTAGTCACTATTAAATCGGAAACTAACCGATGAGCACACATGTGCATAGAGGGAGGTATAACTCAATGGAAATCAAACACAGGGGAGGGGGAGGAGGGGATAGGCGAAAACCTACCTAATGGGTACAGTGAATACTATTTGGGTGACAAGCATACTTACAACCCTGGCTAAAGCATTACAAAAATGATCCATGTAACCAAAAACATTTGTACGCCCATAATACTTAGAAATAAAAAAAAGAAAGAAAATATTATGTGATGGATATCTCAGTGTGGTGGTGCTATTACTAGTGATTTGGGGGCAAACTTCCCCCTAAGTTTTAAACATCTTTCTCATTCCTCTCAAGAGAAAACATGTTTCTCGAGCTTGCTTCCACATGCTTTCAAAGAGATAAAAGAAACAAACATAGACCTCGGGAGAACACATCCGATCATACCTAGCTACTATTTTTAAAAAGACGAAAAAAGACCTCTAATTCTGCGAATGAGATTTTGGTAACAGCCTATAGAGATCTAAATATTCCAGACTTGTTGAATCCACCAATTCTAGGAGATAGCTTCCCCCCGCCCCCCACATTTTAATATCTCTGAAATCAGGATGCATCTGCTCAGTGGTGGGTCACACCTTACCACTGTTGCCAGCCAGGAAGTGGGCATTGTCTGCTCAAGTGTTAACCTGAGCTGAAAACCTTCGTTGCCTCCTTCAGGTAAAAACCTAGAAAACACAAGCATCCAAACTTGGAGGATGGGTATCAGAGGCTTGGAAGAAAATCCCAGAGATGACAGTGGAACACGCTTCTATAAAAGGCTGTATCATCAACTCTTTTCTCGATACAGAGGACGGTGCAGTGTGAAAAGACATGGGTAACTCTGCTTTTGAGTTGAATTGATTCAGAAGCCTCAGGCTTGGACTTTTTAATGTTTGTTCCAGAGCACTATGTAAAAAATAAAATCCATGTTGATTTAAATTGAAAAGAGCTCATTCAATAAAAGATAAAATAAAAATTATAAGTGGTCAGAAAGTATTGTCATTGTTTACTTGGCAGTGTTTTTATTTCTTGGTGGTACATAAAATAATGATGTACCTTATAATTTGTGGCATCTTGGATTTGCTGAAATGCAGTATTCTGACGGGCTACTTTCTTCCTCATTCCTCTAATCCGTAGTGCCCAGCCAGGAAAGTTTGGTGCTTAGAGACATGTGTGATGCTGGCTGCAGCCTATGGTTACCCCTGGCATAGTTTGACCCCATGGCTCAGTGACCAACAGGCAGTAGAATTCGCCTCCTGCAGCTTTTGTCATTGCACTGTGGTTTTCTGTGCCATTGGATGTGGCTACTGAACCGACCAGCTCAACACATACTTATTTATTTGCCACTTTGTCAGGTATTTCCCCCACCCTGGCCAAGTTTCTTTACTTGAAATATGCTGCTCAGGCTGCATGAGTCTTCTGCAAAGAGAGAAAATTTAGGGCCACCCGTGCACCATCAGACTTTTCACAGCCTTAGCCCCCAGAAAAAACTCCCAACCTAGGAGTTTGTGAAAATGTCCTTCAGGTGGCAGAAAGCTGTCACAGTGTTCTGAAAGATGAGGCCAAATCTTCAAGTCTTCTCTCAAATAACTAGGTGCAAAATAAACCAAGAGTTTGGGAGCAATAACACACAAATTAGCAAAAAGCAAGATCCTAAGTTATGGAAAGAAAAAAAAAGAGCTACCAAAATTAATACATCCTTGTGCAGAGCTATGTAGAGACCTGACAGCCAGAGACTTGATAGACAAGTCTTTTTGTCTAAGTCTCAGTTTTCTTATCTGTAAAATGGAATACACCTACCTCACGAGGGGACTGGAGGCATTACAATGCTTTCAGAATGCTTAGGTACAATACAAACTTACCACGTTGAAATAATTAAACGTGCTTGTAACATTACGTGACTCAACGATCTCTGAATGGATGTTGACAATGACTAATCATGAAGTAAGAATTAAATATGTTCTGAATAATCTTTTTAAGAAAGCAGGGGGATGCAGGTTGTAATTTAGAAAGCTTTCCATAAAAAATGATTATATATATTGGAACCGATTGGTACATTTCAGTTATCTGGATAATTCACATACGAGGACAACCTCATCCTCAACCACGTTGGATAAATGAGGCATGGTGATAAAAGCATAGTCTGAGATCTCCAAATCAGACATTGGGAGAACTCAGTGCTATGACTCAGATTAAAAAAAAAAAAAACCATTGTAAGTCATGTGGCCCAAGAAAGGGCTTTGAAGCTGGGCCTTTTGTTTTCTTGATATCCATATAAACACAGTCAGCCAAGACTGTTTTAGCTACAAATTCCAACAAACACTTAAAATGGAAATGTGAGAAGCAGAGCTCCATAACAGGCCCCCCTCCTCAGGCTGCATTATTGACTCCAAAACACAGTGATTACTACCTGCCATTATTAGCATATAGGAAACTTGTATGTATTTATGCATTTCCAGAAGTGGCTAAGAAAAAGCGGTGGATAAAATGTAGGAATACACTAAATAACTAAAGAGTAAAAGCCCTACATAGTTCCGCTTCTAGTACATATCTCTGCTTATTTGCATTATTCATTAAAATCACCCAAACTGATATTTATGTGGGCCATCCTGCCCTGCCATCATTCTCCAGCGTGAGTTCTGCAAATCCTCTGGTTAGACAGGAAGACCACTCTATGTATAGGGGTTCTTAATGCTGAACACATTTTCTATCTTTAAAACTTGAGAAAGTTTTCTTGCTCCAAAACAAACTGCCCTGTCCTAGACAGTATTTCTAATTTAAGGGCATATGACTAGACTTTCAAAGAGCAAAAGATGAAAAGTATGTTTTACAGTTTTCCTTGGGAACCTTTTTAAGGCTTTCCCCTAAGATAATTTCAGGGAAGGAATTTGTTCTAGACCTTTGCCACTGGCCACTGTAGCTCATTGAGCACTTGAAACGTGACCGGTCCAAATTGAGATGTGCTGTAAATGTGAAATACACACCAGACTTTGAAGGCTTAGTACAAAAAAAGTCAGTGAAAGATCTCACTAATATTTTTATATTAATTACAAGTTGAAATTAAAATATTTTGGGTTAAATAAGATATATTGTTAAAGTTAATTTTATCTGATACCTGCCTTTTAAAAATGATGCTACTAGAAAATTTACAGCTACATATGTGGCTCACATTTGTGGCTTGCATAATATTTCTATTGGACAGATGATCTATGCCATAACAAGGTTGGCTCACCCTAGTCTGGTTCCCTGACTCAAGTCTTTTTAGGACCAAGAATCTGAGAGTGAGAACTAGGATATACTGGCTCTAATATAGGCTCTGCCACTAACCATGCAAATCTCCCCTGGGCCTCAGAATCTGTGTCCCTTGTTTAGGGGCAATGGGACCTCCTTGACACACCTCACCAGTTGACTGTGAAGATAAAATGAAATTGTGTATGAGAAAGAAGCCCTTAGCAAACTGCTAAGGTATTAGGCCTGTTGGTGGTATCTAAAATGCTTTCAATGCAAAATATTCATTGGAAGTTTTTCTGAGGCTACTTGTTCTTCTCCCCATTCCAGACCTCAGGGGATCTTACATTACATTTTACCTGAGAACATCACATTACATCCACAGCTCATATTTATCTTGTGCTTCTAGAGGCAGGCATTGTGCCGAGGACTTGACAAACATTAGCTCATTTCATCTATACAACCACCCTATGAGATTGACACTATTACTAATGAGCATCAGAGGAGTGTGGTGTTTAAGACTAGGTGCTCTGGAGCCAGACTGTTTGGATGCATAACTGAGATGCACCACTTAATAGTTGTGTGACATTGGGCAAACTACTTAGCCTCTTTGAGCCGGAGGTTCCTAATCAGTACAAAGGGTAAAAATAAGACTACATTAGTTAAGGTAATGCTAGCTGCTGTAACAAGCAAAATCAAATGGGCATGATGGCTCACATACAGTAGAACGTTTACATATGTAAAGTAAAAACTGAGGGTTTCAAGCAGGGATTCAGGAATACAAGCTTCTTTATGTCTCTTCAGAAAGCCTGTCAAAGTCACTGAGCTTATCTACAAGCTGGAAGATGAAAGCATGAAAGATTATGTGTAAAAGGAACCTGAGGCTCAGAAAGACAAAGTGATTTGTCATAGGTCACACAACTAGGCAGTGGTGGCTCACAACTAGGCAGTGGTGGCTTTGAGGTGCACGCAGCTTTTTCTGGTTCTGAAGCCTATACTGTCTACACAGATCATGATCCAGTATTAGAGACCCCATCTTGCTGTGCACAGAGCTCAACTACCACCAGCAATGGATGCAAAGGTGGCCACTTGCCTTGGACTCTACATCCAAGAAGACGGAGAAGGAACTGCCCAGCAGGTCCTTTGGCTTCATCCCAGACAGTGGACTAGAGAATGTGTTATCCACAGGGGAGTAGCTGTTGAACACCATCGCTGGTCCTCTTGGGTATCACCACCATTTCTGCCACCATCAACACCATCTTTTCTTTTCTCACTTCCTGCCCCCACTTCCTTTTGGAACTTTACAAATGCTTCATTAGTTTAAAGAAACAGCTCCTAAGACAAAGAAACAAAAACTGTTTACAAACACAACTGTGGAATTGAGCTGGGAGTCAAGGGCTGTGGGTTCTGATTCTTGTTCAGTCACTTACCAACTGTAGCAGATTTCTTCACAGTTCCAGTTCTTCATTCCTCCATGTATTCATGCCCTTTGCCATGTGTCTTTGTAATTCCTACCAATAGAAGCAGAGAATGCATCCCCATCCTATTGATGTTGGACTTGGCCGTGTGACTTGCTTAGGTCAATGAGCTATTAGCAGACATATTGTAAACGGAGGCTTGAACTGTGCTCCCATGATTAGGCTTGTTCTCTTACACATTTTATATTCTCCATGAGAAAAAAAACTCTGGGCCGGGTGCGGTGGCTCACGCCTGTAATCCTAGCACTCTGGGAGGCCAAGGCAGGAGGATCGTTTGAGCTCAGGAGTTCGAGACCACTCTGAGCAAGAGCGAGACCCTGTCTCTACTAAAAATAGAAAGAAATTATATGGAAAGCTAAAAATATATATAGAAAAATTAGCCGGGCATGGTGGCGCATGCCTGTAGTCCCAGCTACTCTGGAGGCTGAGGCAGAAGGATCACTTGAGCCCAGGAGTTTGAGGTTGCTGTGAGCTAGGCTGATGCCACGGTACTCTAGCCCAGCAACAGAAGTGAGACTCTGTCTCAGACAAAACAAAACAAAACAAAAGAAAACAAAAAATAAACTCTGGCTAGCACACTGGTCCAAGGGATAGGAGACACAGGGAAAAGACCTGAATTCAACCGGCAGCTCAGAGCAGAGCCCACCTGAGTCTGGCCTAAATCAATCAATCTCTAGCCAGAGAAGAGTGGATGTTCTAAAGCACTGAGGTGTGTGGTAGTTTGTATGTACATTATTTTGCCAATAGCTGACTGATATACCAACCACAAGTACCCTCAGCAAATCACTCTTCCTCTCTGGAACTCAGCTGACTTCTGGAAGCAATGAAGGCATTGAACAATGTATTCTATCTAAAGCTCCTTCCCACTGTCCTAAAGACAAGGGCAAGATATTTTGCCTTGTTTTTTCTCCAAGGTTTTGTATCCTAGGGGAGGAACCCATATGCAGGAACAGAGGGAGGCTCTAGGGAGTATCCTTTAAATATCATAATAAAACAATTATCTCATCATTTTAGAGCTACATGGTATTAATTCATTTTCATATTTTAATGAATAGAAGATGATTTCATTAGCTTTCAAATATCAAAAACTTGCCTTACTAGCCCCTTCCCTGCAGCCAGAAGGGGCTGGTTCTGTGGCTCTCCTGGTATTAAATAATTCCGAAGGTAGGACCTAGAGGCTGCTGAGATGGCAGCAGGTGCCCACTGTTCAATCTCCAGTCTTGAGGGGAAAGAAGTCTAACTTCAGAGGTGTTAGAGATAGCCAAGCAGTCGTGGAAAGAGGTTATGTCCATCTACCTCCTTTCCAAAGGTGCTTAATGTTAGAGTGAGGTCTGAGGAGATATACAGCCACAGAGTTGTACATATGTGCCTTATAAATATGGCCATTGATTCCTCAGAACTGGCAGCGATTGTGGTGGCAGATTTATTGTATGTGCCACAGGTCAAGATTCATAGGTTACTTTCCAAATATCCTTTTCAGGTGTCTGAAGATTCCTATAAAAAAATACATTAAGGCACAGGGTACTCTGAGGAAAGTTAGTTTATTACTTGCCCCACTTGAAGCCCAAACAAAAATAAGATAAATATTCTCTCTGGGGTCTCCAGGTCCTTGTATGTCCTGATGAAGTTTCTGGCACTGAGTGCCAAGGGCCAGATGGGCTGGAACGTTATCCTGACTGGAGTGGATGCACCTGGCATTCTGTGCCCAACACATATCTTCTGGCACATACTTATGGAGCAAAATAAACCAAATCTAGTCATCTCTCCCATTTGCTTAAAAAGAATGGCTTCTTCTTGCACACATGCAGAAAAATGTGTTCAAGGAGACATTAAAACCTGACTTTCACAACCAAAAGATGAGGAATAGCTGGAATGTCCGCCAATTGAGGACTAGTTAAATAAAGTAGCCACTGAGGTGGTCTAGGATAGTGCTTAATATCAAAGTATCTGGAGTCAAAGGCCTGAACTTAAATCCCTGTTGTGTTGTTAACTCACCTAGGATACTGGGCAAGCCACATAACTTCTTCATAGTTCAGTCTCTCATTTGTAAAATGGGGATGATATAGCTCTATAAAAAAATGCTTAGAGTTAGTGGGAATTAAATGAGCCAACATCTATAAGGCACTTAGAACAATACCTGGCACATAGTAAGCATATAAATATATGTTAGCTATTATTTGAAATATTATTTAAAAGAATAAACAGATTTATATACTCTTTAACCCCAAAACTTGGTGGCTTAAACCAACAACCACCCCTTATTATTTCTTGCGAGTCTGAGGGTTGACTGGGCTCAGCTAGGCTGTTCTTCTGTCCCAGGTAGTGTCAGCTGGGGCTGCAGTCATCAGAGGGCTCAAGTGGGCTGGAAAGTCCAAAATGACTCCGTCACGTGATTGGCTGTTGTTGCCGGCTAAAGTTATTGTCCAGAGCACCTTGGATCTCCTTTCCATAAGGCTTGGGATTCTCACAGCACGGCATCTGGGTTCCAAGAGGGAGTGTCCCATGCATGTGAAGGTGGAAGCTACATATCTCAATAAGGCTCTTCCTTGCAAGTTACACTGAATCACTTCTGTTATTCAAAGTAAGTCACATGCAGGCCCAGATTCAAAGGGAGAGGAAATAGACTCCAACTCTCTCAATGGATGGAATGGCAAAGAATTTGCAACCATCTTTAACCCATTATGTGTTGTTAAGTAGAGGGGGAAAATGTACACAAGCTGTGGATACATTACCATTTACATAACCAGGGAGCTCTTATATGATACATACATATATATAATAGCATATATAAAACATGTATATACAACAAAAAATATATATGTAAATGAATGAGTGTGTGTGGGTACCACATAGAATCAATATCTTTGGACAGATATGTAAGACACTGATAACAGGGAGAGAGACTGGGAGACTAAATTGGGAGGTTGATTTAATTTTCACTGTATGCCATTTTGCATTGGTTAAATCATTTTCACCACATCCATATTTTATTTATTCAGAGTGAATAAATAAAAATGTAAAGAATTAGCAGTAGTATTAAAGTTTCAGCAGTTCTAGTTTGAGGAGAAATCATTCCTAGGAAAAACAACTCCGTGAAAGAAACCTTTCCACTCCCCTGCCAGTTGTCAATATTGCATAGCTTTAGAGAATTTTGAGTTGTCCTCGCTGACCAGAGAGGTTCCATTTCCCCCCATCCCTCACACACATACACTTCTGGCATGTTTTTTAAACCACCAAAGTAGTTTATTTGTCTATATTCTTGCTAAGAATTGGGTTATTGGATATTTAAAAAACATTTTTCCATCCCAATTAAGAATCATCATTTATCTGTGACTAGCATAACATGTCATTTATGTTTAAAATAGAAGAGCAGAACTACTCCATGGAATAGGGAATTTGTAAACACAGTATCATATTTTGATAGAAACATAGCTGTGGATTTCAGCACCATTGTTTGGTAGCTGTGGTTTCGTGTTATTTCCCTGTGGTATTAGATGGTTGCAGGGAGGTTTAAAATTCTTCTTTTATGGAGAAGAAGCAAAACCAGAAAGTAAAGGCACACATTCCCAGCCATCTCTTGTGCAGCAGTAAGGGAAGACAGTCATTCCAAGGCGGGAGATGAGAACGTTCTGTCTCTTCTGCCTCTGCTTGTTTGTTGTGTGAGACCCTCTTGTTCTGAGAGCTGGCTAGTGGTGCTCTTGAGGTGGGAGAGAGATGATTCCAGGCTCCACACCAGATGTGCATCTTGTCATTGCTACATTTAGACTTTCATTCTAGGCTTTTGCTTGCTCGTAACAGTATCTATTGCATTTCATTTTTAAAACTCTTATTCTAACTTCATGGATCTGGCAGGTGTCCCAGATTTTTCACTTTCATTCTGAATTTTTAAAATATCCATTCGCACCTCCATTTGTGACCCCATTTAGCATGATCTTTTGAATAAAGGCCAGCCAGAATGAGCACTAGTGAATTTCAAGGATGAATAAATCAAGCAAGGGTCAAGTGCTAGTCAGAGTGAATTTTAGAGATCAGAGTCATTTCTCCATTTCCCCTTGTCCCTAAAAGGGAATCTAGGGGGACATTATAAATAATCAACTTCTCTATGATCATCAATATCATTATCCTCAGCCCACAGATTATGTGGCATAGTTGTACTTACATATTCATGACATTTTGAAGCTGAAAGAAGTCTTAGAGGTTGTAATGAAGAAACCCAAGTTCAGAGAGGTTAAGTGACATGGCCAGAGTCACACAGGTGATTAGTAAAGTGTTCCAGATAAACTCTCAGGTTTTGCAACTCCTAATCCATTTTCCTGTACAATATTACAGCTATTATAGTAGAGTTAGATGCAACCTTTGCCTTCATCATGTTTATGATATGGTGAAACACACCAAGAATTGCTGTGCTACTGGGCCATTGGGCAGGGTTGGGGCACATGTGGGGAGGAGATGGTTCTCCTATTCAAGCTTCAACAAAACCTATTCTGGGGATATTTTTGGTGTTTACACCTGGAGGAGGAGGTGCTACTGGCATCTAGTGAGTAGAGATCAGGGATGCTTCTAAACATCCTGCAATGCACAGGACAGCCTCCCCACAAAAAAGAAGTATCTACCCAAATGTCAGTTGTGTCGAGGGCGAGAGATTATGCTCTAGTTGAACCCTACAGATCAGTCAGGGACAGCCCAAAGCCCACTGCTTCTCTTTGGTATTTTCCTGGACTCCACCAGCCCTCAGTGCTCTGAGATTTTATGGTCTCTACTTCCCAATTTAGCAGTTAATTGAATGATTGTGTTACTTGCTCATAATTTTTTCAAGCCAAGATTAGTTTTAGCTGCTCAACTTAATTACAAGTGTCTTGTGAGAAAAGTGAGTGTTTTATGAATGCTCTGGGTGCCTTATAAGCACCTAACCTTGGCTAAACACATAGGAAACCGCTTTTCTGGGGAAGGTGTGAAAGGGAAAAGTTGAGAAGAATGCCCAGATAACCAGAGGAGCTGCTTGAGCAAAAAACCAGGCATCCCTAGTAAAGAAAAGCAGTAGATTTTTCTGGTTGGTGTGGGGGTGATGACAAAGATAGTGGTAAAAGGCGAGAAGACATGGAGAGGAGGAAGGGGGCAAAATGAAAGGGAACTTTGAAACTCACAGCTGAGTTCATGCTAGAACAGCTGCATAAAAGGGAGCCTTTTGAAATTTCATGCATTCATTCAGGGATGCTATTTTTGATGCCAAAGTCAGAGAAGACCCCTCAGAGGATGTGACATTTGAGTAGTGAGGTTTCTGTAGAAGGACGGGACTTTGTTTTAGCGGTATGTTTAGAGATTTTGTGATACCTCACCTATTTCCCATTCTCCGTGTCAAGCCATAAATGTGGGCAAAATTGAGATTCTGCCAGGATGTCCTTTCTCTCTCTCAGAGGAGCATCTGACGAGAAGCCTTAGAGGAGAAAGTTGAAAAGAGAGAGCAAACAAGTTCCCTTCCCCACATCACACCCCTGGGGCCGAGCATGTGGTTTGAAAGCTCTGTAAGAGTAAAGACTGTCAGCATATCTGTGGTGGTACCAGCATCCTACCCAGAGTTGGCTGGAAATCTTGCCTCTCTCCCTGAGATGGATTGTAGATTATTCTAGGAGTCACTCCACAACACAAGCCTGAGATACTTGGCAAGGCAGTCTCTACTTCAGGTCATAACATTCTTCACATGCTTTCTCTCTCTGTGTGTGTGTGTTTAAAAAGCATCCAAATACGATTCTCCATTTTCAAATGAATGCCCACAGGACTCCACAATTACAAAGTGGCGTTGGACTAAAAGAGTGGCAATTTGGTTGAGAAATGGGTTTCAGTTTGTAACTTCCACGGGTAGATGATAAATTTCCAGTTGTAAAAATGCTGGAAACATTAGGGAAATGTTTTCAAACTCTCCTTCTCAACCAAGCCACTGATTTAAATGAAAAAAAAAAATCCCTCTGCATGCCAAAAAAGCATACTTCAGATGTCCCCATCAACTGCGAGACAGTTGCTTTCCCATGAAGACCTGCCATATGGTCAGTATGAAAATCTCAAATTAAAATAAATTGTTATTCAGAGAGAGCCTTTCATTTGAGCCAAGACTCTCCCAACTTTACATTTTGCAGCCTTTGCCACACAATTATGAGGTCCAGTTGGGTTGTTTAAAATATTTGCAGTATTTAATTCCCCAAGTGCGGCAGGCTTTGTTTTAATCTTTCCATAGTGGCCCTGTAGCCAGTGTGAGAGAAAACAGGAGCCTGGGCCCCACCTTCCTGCTTTGCGGGCCTCAGACACTAGGCTAGACTCCTAAGCCCGGGAGGATCCAGTCCTCACTTAAAATGCTGAGCTGGCTTAGGCTAAGTCTTGTGAAGACAGAGAGCGAAGCTGGCTGGGTGGAACCCTTGGTTCAGACTGTGTGGTCACTGTGACCTACAGGGAGGTTGCTTCAGCCACGTGGATTTTTACCAGGAAGGCAGATTGGCCCTGGTTCGGCCATATTTGGCATCAGAAGAAGGACATTATATTCTTCCCTCTTGTGCTGCTCAGTGCTAATGAGCCAAGCTTGTTCTTTGAGGTTTTTCTGCTTGGGCTCCACACCGCTGATGGTTTGGGGTCATTAGAAATGGAGGTGGGAGGTGAGTGAGCCCAGGAAAGGGTTAAAGCCAATTGCATTAGTATGCTAGGGCTGCTGTAACAGAGTGCCACAAACTAAGGGGCTGAAAACAACAGAAATTTATTCACTCACAGTTCTAGAGGCTAGAAGTCAGAAATCAAGGTGCAGGCAGGGCCGTGCTCACTTGAAAGCCTCTAGGGAAGGGTCCTCCCTTGTCTCTTTCAGCTTCTGGTAGCCCCAGGCATTCCTGGGCTCTTGGCAGTATAGCTCCAACTTCTGCCTCTGTCTTCACCTGGCTGTCTTTCCTCTGTCGGTGTCCAAATTTTCCTGTTCTTATAAGGACATTTGGATTACGGTTGGTCCTACTTCTGGAAAGACATGATTCTACCAATGGCAGCAGCACTAAAACAAGGGAGCATTTTTTCCCAGTGAAGATGCTCAATTCTTAACACATGCTCAGGGCCTCAGTGCACATGGCAGCTAGGCCAGGACCTTGTTTCCCAAGGCAAGGGAGGCTGGTACCAAGACTTCCCTGTGATATGCGGGATGGACTGGCCAGAGGAAACAAGCTGACCAACACGGGCCTAGACTGCAATTCATAAGCTGAACCTTTGTTGCAATTCCTGCTGCAGCCACAAGCACAAGGGTGTTTGGGACAGCCTCCTACTTTTGGAATCTTAACTCTAAATTTCCCAGCTCCTGGAGGTTTAACCAGACCTATAATGTTATTTTAACTGTGTCACTTGTGATTTAATGTGGTTTATGTGTGGCATGGCTATCTGACCAGCAGCAGGATTAAGAGAGGGCTTTGGGGCCTCCCTAATTTATATCTGTCACTGCCCTTCTCCACCCAATCCCACTGGTCCCAAAGGCAGGAGAACTCTAGTTGCCTCGTTGCCATTTCTCCAGTGATCAACCTCTCTTGGCCTTCCTCTCCTGGCTGGCTGGAGCAACCCCATAAATATTCCGAGCTGCTCTCCTGTCTGCGGAGCTTGTCCCGCCATGAGGAAAGGGGTGTGTGGCCATTAGAGGGTGGGGAGCTCCCCACTGTTACAAAGGTTGATAAGGAAGACTTCTTGGTCAGAATCTTCTCTTTATTCCAGCAGCCCTGACAATCTTTCTCTGTTACTTTCTTTGATTTGCAACCCAATTTTTGTCCTAGGTCAGGAAAGGGAAAGAAAGTGTGGGAATTATGGCCTATGATTTAGAGACAAAAATTGGATGTTGTTTGACTTCTGGAAGGTTTCCTTCCTCCAGTGATTGCCTTCCTACTCTTTCACAACAAGGAAAGAGGGGAAATGCCCCCAGGCCACACAAACCCTTGATCCACTGCAGTACCTTTGGGGAGGCAGTGATATGTTTCCCCTCAGTGTTTTCCTATGTGCCTTTCGGAAATACTGCCTGCTTTGGTTCACTGTCTGCCATGGACTTTTCCTCTGAACAGCTATCCTGGAACCAAACATCCGGCTGGGGTGGCTGTTCCTTCTCTAAGGAGGTCAAAGTCATTATTAGCCCCACAGTCTAGCAGAGAAAGAGATGCAAGCTCAAAGTCCAACAGTCTGGAATCTCACTGTGGAGTAGAGCTGGCTTCTACACAGGCTGTCACTTCGTTGCTTTCACAAGGAGCATCTGAGGTTTTTGCACAGACCTTGGGCACAGGGGCCACTGTAACAAGTGTACTGTTCTTGTTCACATGGGTTCAACTTCCTGAAGCTGCAGTCTGAGAGGGCACACTGAGTGCTTGGGGAAGAGGCAGAAGATTTATTTTTGTGGTGAGCTCCTCAAGATTTAGAAATTCAAGCAGTTGGTGAAAAGCAAAGTGTGAGACACCGTGCAAACTCTGATTTTTACAGATTTGTCTCACAAACTCTTCTATGGCAGTTATGTGGCAACACTGTTTTATGCACTTTATAAATCTCAGTTCACTTAATCGTTATAACAACGTTATTAGGCAGTTTCTATTAATATCCCCGTTTTACAGACGGGGACACGATGGAGCAGAGTGGTTAGATTGCTTGCTCAAAGTCACACAGCTTAGTAATAGGTAGAATTGGAATTTGAATCCAGGCATCTGGCTCCATAATGCATGTATTTAAACACTAAAGTAATGGGAAATTGGTAAGACTTCTGAATCAGATGTCTTGCGCATTCCCTGAACAAGAAAATCAAGTTCATGTAATGATCAAGACTATTCTAGGGCTTCAAGATCTGTCCAGACAATTAACCAAAATGGCATTAAAATGGTCTGGACAGACATTGAACCCTTGAAGTATTCTTGGTTGTTAACATGGAATTATTCTCCCTGTTCAGGAAATGCTCAAGACATCTGATTTTGAAATCTCATCAACTTCCCATTACTCCAGTGGCTTTAAAATGAAACTAGCTGGGGAGAAGAATTTCATCTTTGCCAAAGGCCTAAGTAGATGCTAATGAGCAAATAAATGGTCTTGTAAAAAGTGGTCTGGGTGCTTGGACCTGTGAGAGAAAGATAGGGAAGTTTTAATTTTGGTTATCCGTATCCACAATATGTATGAAACTGAGGAATGATTGCTATTTGTTAGGGTATGCGGTGACATTTCTGCCCAAAGATGTGGCAAATGAAGAGTTAACTCAGGTTTTTCCAAGTAGTCTCTGTCCTGGTCATATCTCTTCTTTTTTTCTCCTTCTAAATGCTGAAAAATCCAGAAAAATATAGCAGTTTTCCCTTGAAGTCACCATCATGTGTATTAATCTCACCTCCTCCCCCTTCCCAAAACAGGGGAACAGCAATATCCACCCCCTGTACCCCTAGGATCACACCAGACACCACAGCCGCTGCAGACTTCTGGTTTCCTCACCATAAAGTAGCTTCCAGAAGATGTGCATGCAGCATGGGGCTGTGATAATGCCGGTTTCAGGAGCTATTTTACTGTGTTGCGTTCTGTGACAGTATGATCCATTGGCTGCTCTTTGGAAGACAATATAGTAAAAAGAATTGGCCCCTGCTGATGCTTAAAAGGTGCTGGAAGGGGAGTGTTAATTTATTGCTAATATACAGTGTGTTAAAAATAGAAAGAAAAATGTCTTTTGTTCCCACTTTGCCTTTTGGTGCTAGAAAAGGGGAGGGGGAATTAGTGGTTATGATTAGAGGTCACGTTTTGGTCACAACTTAAACCTTGTTGGCTGAGAGATAGGGGAAAGACATCCCTTTGTTCATGCCTGTGGGGAAGCTTTCCCAAGAGCCAGGACACTCTTGCCACACTATTGCTGGGGGCAGTTTCAGACCTCCCGAACTTGTATTTGCATTTTCTGCCTGTCCACCTGATGCAGCACTGATGGGCTCTGGAAGGCTTCTGGGGTGTATCTGTTGGCGACAGGCAGAGAGGAAACAAGCTCAGGATTCATGACACCTCACTTTAGGGGTCTGGAAACAGAGGCTGGGGGAGAAAAATAGCCCTTTGCAGAGGCATCCAATAAACAGTCTTTGGATTGGCCAGAGTGGCCAGGCGGGAACCACATTTAAGGGAGATGCCAGGAGGCTTCTTCCAGCTTGAGAGAGTTGATTTCCTCCCACACTTGGGTATTTTGAAAGGCTGCTTATGAGCGTTAAAACCCTGAGAAATGAGCAGACCCAAACGGGGAAATAAGCTCATCAGGTCTTACCGCGAGATGTGACTATGCTTTGTGCTGTTTGGTCTCCTGGGGCTCAGTCGCCAATTGCCACCTTCCTTACCTAACTGTCCTTCATTGTAAGGAAGCCTGTAGACCCCCTGGGAATTAAGCTTGGTTATAGTTGGAATAAGCTTCAGTGATTAATTAATTTAATTAACATATTTAGAGTTTTAACTGCCTGTAATATGATCTACCTTTATAAAAACTCATATGAATTTAGGCAAATATTTATGTGGCAATAGCTTCAACTTGCCTCTCTAGCCAAGTTGGAGGAGGGGAAATGATAGTAGCCTGGATCTAACTACCCATACTGCTCTTTAGGGAATTTCTAAAATATATGATTCTTTTTCCTAGAGAAAAATGTAAGTCCATTTTTCTTCATCTGGTTCCCTCACTTGTCTGTCTCTCTTCCCTTCTCCTCCAACTCCTTCCAATTTATCTAAATCCATTGGAAGTGGAATAGCCCAACCCGTGACTGAAAAAAGGGCAGGTGGATGGATTGGTTGGTGAGCGAGGCAGTGGGGAGAAGGAGCTATCTTCCCCACGGAGCCAGGAAGGTCTGAGAAGACACAATTAATTCCTCAATGCTAAGTGTCCTTTGCTCTGGCCTGCCTGTCTGCCTGCCTGAGAATGACCCACTTTCAATTCAGTCATGTTGTGTGTTCTCCCTGGCGCAGGCAGAAAGGTCACCCACTCAGCTTTCTGGGCCACGAAAAGAAATTAGTCAGGACCTCCCCGCGTGAGTGGGTGTGGGCTCTTGGTTGTTCATCATTTGGGGCGGGCTCCAGAGTCCCTCACCAGCCCAGCATTTGATGAAATGAAGACGTAGCTATGAGCCTGGGGCTGGAGAAGGAGGCTGTGTGTTCTGTCCTTTTAGGAAGAAAAGGGGTAGGGATGGGATGAGGCTTTCAGGAGGAAAATGATACAATCAAAAAATAAAAATGAACATGGAATGGAGACCACAATTAAACCTGTTATTCTTATTTATGTCGTACAGTGAGGAATCACAGTTAAAACCTTCCTCCTCCTGTAATAAATATGTGATTGTCAATCAGTGGGGAGGGAAATAAATCTTTTGCAGTGTTACATTTAACAAGGAGTCTGAGTGATCTTTAAATCTTAAATGGCAGTCAGGCTAACGTGGCCTCAGCTGGCCAAGCCTATTCTCCTTTATTTCTTGTCCCCCTTCCTTCCCATGGAAATAAAGTGGTCCGGGCCTACTGACAATTTGCACATGACATTAATCAAAACCGCAGTAGAAATGGGAAAGCCAGTCCAGCAGCAGGCAAGTCTTAGATCTGTGAGCCAGGACTTTCAAGTTTGTCTCTAAACTTGCATGAACACACACACACACACACACAAACACACACCCTACCTTGTTTAATCAGAACCTGATGCCAGACCCAATATAATCCTCATGGGTACATCTGTTGTGTTTAACATCCTTGTCACTCACCCCCACCCCACCCCTGCCATCCTCACCCTTGAAAGAGCAATCTGTATTTAGAAACCGGTTAGTTGATGCAAATTATATATAACTACTATTTCTCTTCCTCTTATAATTGTGGACACAAAACACTGAGAAAGGAGCTCTTACAGATTTATCAAAGGAGATGAAGAGGCAAAAAGAAGATGATAAAATAACTTCCCAATGATAAACTGTGTTGTTAGAAAAGTCTTTGCTTTATTTTCCCATTTTTACCCTATGATACACATGAGATGTGTGGCTAATTATAATCATTCTGAAGCTTATAGCAATGAAAAGAATAGGATGTTCGAAGCCCTTTGGTCCTGGCTACCCTTAGCAACCACACTAAAAGGGCTCTAGTATAGAGAGAGCATTTAACAATTATTACCAGGGCCAGCCCATGAAATGAGCTGGTGGGATTTTTTTTTCTCACCAAAGTATTACTGTGGGGGAAAATTAGATGTTGAACCAGGACACCTGGTCCTCTGTGGCTCTGTTTCTCTCTGGGTTGCTGAGTGGGTCATATTAACCTTGTTAGAACTTGGATTCTTCATCTGTAAATGTAGTAGGATTCTATCTAAAGAGCCACTAAGTCCTTTCAATTGGAAAATTCTGTAATTTCAGGAGAGAATAACATTTTCTTTGACCTCATTTTTCTTCTGGGGAGATGTACCTAAAGTCAAATGTGACAATCAGTTGAAGTATTAGATGGCCTCTCTCTGGGCCATAGCTATCACGTTGGGAAATGAACTAGACAGTGGTTTTACCCTTTCATGGATCATGAGTGCCTTGAGAGTCTGATAAAAACTCTGGATGGCTCCTTAGTAAAACACACATATGTGTCTACTGATGCTCACTCTCGTACGCCACAGCTGGGTGGGGGGTTTCCAGGGGCACATCGTTGGATCCCAGTTAAGACCTGCCATGTTGGAGATTTTGAAGTCTCACCCAAGCTCTCGAGATGTGTAGCTCCATTATGCAGCTCTAGGCTGTAAAAATAGTTTTTAGCGTTTCCTAGCTCATTAGACACATTTAGCTTCCAAGATCATTTCAGGCCCTCAAACACCTACCCACTCTTCCTTCCCACTATAACTTCCTCCTGAGTTATTCCCTGGTTAACATTATTTATATCTAAAAAACATCTATTAGCATTACTATGTGCCAAACACATAAATTTTAAATATTAATGTATTTCATCTTTACAAAAATTCTATTAAGTAGGTAGTATTGTCATTCCCGTATTACAAGTGAGAACACTGAGACACAGAGAGGTTCAATAATCTGCCCAAGGTCATCAAGTTAGTGAGTGGTGGATCTGGGTTTTAAACCCAGCAATCTGGCTCCAGAGTCTTGTTTCTTAACCACTATGATCATTTCCAAAGTATTTGGGTAATGGAGATTTAAAAACAAAAAACATTCTGTGAAAATTCTTCAGATTGTATACTTATGGTTTGTGCACACTTATGTATGTTATATTTCAGTAAAAGATTTACTTTAAAAATCTACTTTATCAGCCAGTTGTGGTGGCTCAGGCCTGTAATCCTAGTACTATGGGAGGCCAAGGCAGGAGGATCACTTGAGGCCAAGAATTTGAGACCAGCCTGAACAACATAGTGAGACCCCATCTCTACAAAAAATAGACAAATTAGCTGGGTGTGGTGGTACATGCCTGTAGTACCAGCTACCTGGAACATTGAGGCAGGATGATTGCTTGAGCAGGAGTTTTAGGTTGCAGTGAGCTATGATGATGTCATTGCACTCTAGCCTGGGCAAGAGAGCAAGACTGTCTCAAAAAAAAATCTACTGTATCAGTTGGGAATTTTTTTTTGTTTGGTATAAATCTTTATTTTATTTCATAAAACCTTCCACTTATACTTTTACATAGAACCTCCATATTCTAGATCAGCATCCCCAGCCTCATCTTCTACCCCTTCCAGACACCTGGCCCAATGCTTGGCATCCAACAGATAATTAGAAAATAATCCTTGAATTAAAGAATGGATACAAAGGACACACATCTATTCATGAAATCCTAGAAAACGAACTTCAGAGGATATTCTTGACACTCAAGACATACTATAATTGGCAGACAGTTGTCTACTCAATATTCATTCTTTCCGTTATAGGGGCAGTGTCCCCCCACCCCCGCCCAGGTGACAATCATTGACAAGCAGTCAATGGTTTCCTGCTTTCTCAGGGCATCTTATAGCTCTGGTGGTCATCTGACCCAGTGCTGGTTGTTCCCAGATACCAGTAAGGGAAGAGTTTATATTAAGAGTATCTTCTGGAAAATTTTTTACTTTCCTTATAAAATGACAGATGTATTTGGCACAGTATCTAGTTCCACTTCTTTCTGCCTTAAATGTGGCAGCAGCTGTTTTATAACCGAGAGAGAAAGTTCAAAAAAACTTATAGAGATACCAACTCTGATACTGTTGAACTGCTGAACCAATGCTAGCAGTTGTCTACTTCCAAACTTCTTGGTATGTAAAAAACCAAGCTCTGATTATTTAAGCCACTGTGAGGTGTTTTGATAGTTGCAGCAAAAGTATTACCAAATGATACATTAATACAGATTGGAAGAGATAAAGGTAAGACAAAGAGATGAAGTACAATTTTACGTGGTAGGTATTGTTCTCCTTGATTTTTCCTCGGAAGAGCGTTTAAAGAAAAAGCTGAAGGAAGTGGGAGGTTGTGGAAATGTGTGAGTTAGGATAGGGTAGCTTATGCTGAAATCACAAAGAAAGCCCAACATCTCAGCACCTTAACACCGTAAAGCTGGGGGCAATGAAATACTGCCCTTAGGCAAATCTGTCCCACAGCTTCTGATTTTGTAAACAACACAATCCCAACAGTGTGGGAAGCTAATAGCCTGATGAATGCCACTGGACTATTAGTTCCTCAAAACTCCTGGCCACATGAGGCTATTTAAATTTAAATTACTTGAAATTTAAAATTCTGTTCCTCAGTTGCTGTGCAATATGGTAATTGCTAGTCACATTTCAAGGGCTCCATAGCCACACGTGGCTAGTGGCTACTGTATTGGACAGTGTAGTTATAGAACATTTTCATCATCATAGCAAGTTTTATTGGACAGCATTGCTTTATAGGAGGGGTTGGCAAACTTTTTCTGTCAAAGGCCAGTGCTATGGTTTGAATGCTTGTCTCCTTCCAAACTCCTGGTGAAATTTAACTGCCGTTGTAACAGTATTGAGGGATGGGATCTTTAAGAGGTAATTAGGCCATGAAGGCTCCACTTTCATGGGTGGGATTAATGCCACTCTAAAAGGGTGAGTTTCACCCCTTTTTGTCTCTTTGCCCTTCTACCTTCTGCCATATGAGGACAAAGAGTTCCTCCCCTCTGGAGGACATAGTGTTCGAGGTGCCATCTTGGAATCAGAATCACCAAACCTGCCATGCCTTGATATTGGACTTCCCAGCCTCCAGAACTGTGAGCCAGTACATTTCTGTTTATAAATTACTCAGTCTGTAATATTCTGTTATAGCAGCACAAATGGACTAAGACAGCCAGGTAGTGTATGTCTTAGGCTTTGCAGGTCAAGAGGCCAATTGAAGATATCATGTGTGTGTGTCAACTACTCAACTGCCATTGAAGCTCAAAGGCAGCCACAGACCATATATAACCAAATGGATGTGTCTGTGCTCCAAGAAAACTTTATTTACAAAAGCAGGCTCTGGGCCTGTTTTCTGACTCGTTCATTACAGTGTTAGCTACAGAGATGTTGGGCTTTCTCTGTGACCTCAGCATAATCTATCCTAATCTGACTAATACTTGTATCCCATCTGGGTGGTCAATAGAATGGACTTTTTTTTCTTCTTTTTTTAATTTATTTATTTTTATTTCAGCATATTATGAGGGGTACAAATGTTTAGGTTACGTATATTGCCCCACCCGAGTCAGAGCCTCAAGGGTGTCTGTCAGGCCACTAGATTAATATTATCCTATTAGAGACAGAAATGATTTCAGGAGTTTTACAGGGCTTTGCCCTGAAGGAATATGTGAACGTGTTAGTTCGCGTATCAAAAGCTGCCTCGCCTCAGGAGGGCGTCTCAATGGTCAGTAGCAGCTGCTTTCCAAGGGGACGCTGCAGTCTCAAGCTTGTGGTTTTCGCCTGCTTTGAATGCCAAAGTAGATTTGCATGGAGCCACGGGATGGGAGCTAATCAAAAAAAGTGCCTGCCTGAGAGACAGACACCTGTGGCTAAAAGCAATTAGCCCAAGGGACAGCTCTTGCCTGACTTCCAACTACCTGTCTCAATACGCAATAACTAGATAAAGAAATATGGAGCCACTATGTCTCTGTTTAACTTTTCTGCTAAAATGTTAGTTTTATCTTAAAACTTAAAAGTTTGTCCTAAAAAGATTTTGTAACTGTTTGTTCACATTGATAGAGTTAATTAAGGAATCTATAGAAGCCTTGTGAGAGACTCTAAACCTAAAATGAAGTACTTGTTATTACATAAATCTGTTACCCCTGGCAACCAATCACTGTACCTATAAATACTGATGTAAAAATTCAGTCCTGACCCTAAAATTCACGGAAATATTATTGGGACACCTGAGTACCTCTGCTATGTCTATTTTCATAAATCTATTCTTTATAAACTGTATTTTTGCCTCTATATATTGTTTTATTTCTATTTTCTATTATTTTCTCATCCTTTAAGACGACCCCTGCCTGAGTGACCCAACTCTTTGCTGGGAGCGTAGCTAACTCCCCACACGTGTCCATCCCCCAGACGGTGCGCACCACACCCATTAGGTGTGTATATACCCATCCCCTCTCCCCCTTCTCATCTGCCCAACACCCGACAAATGTTATTACTATATGTGCACTTAAGTGTTGATCAGTTAAAACCCATTTGATGGTGAGTACATGTGGTGCTTGTTTTTCCATTCTTGCAATACTTCACTTAGTAGAATGGGCTCCAGCTTCATCCAGGATAATACAAGAGGTGCTAGATCACCATTGTTTTTGTGGCTGAGTAGAACTCAATGGTATACATATACCACATTTTATTGATCCATTCATGTATTGATGGGCACTTGGGTTGTTTCCACATCTTTGCAATTGTGAATTGTGCTGCTATAAACATTTGAGTGCAGATGTCTTTTTTATAGAATGTCTTTTGTTCTTTGGGGTAGATGCCCAGTAATGGGATTGCTGGATCAAATGTTAGTTCTACTTGTATCTCTTTGAGGTATCTCCATATTGCTTTCCACAGAGGTCGTACTAGTTTGCAGTCCCACCAGCAGTGTATGAGTGTTCCTATCTCTCCACATCCACGCCAATATTTATTGTTTTGGGACTTTTTGATAAAGGCCATTCTCACTGGGGATAAGTGGTATCTCATTGTGGTTTTGATTTGCATTTCCCTGATGATTAGAGATGTTGAGCATTTTTTCATATGTTTGTTAGCCAGAGTTGGGAATGTTTTTATGTTTTTGCAGCAAGAACAATCTCGTTAACAGCAGCTTAAATCAGAAGAGTATTCATTATTTATTTAAGAAGAAGGTGGGTGGTCTCCGAGTTGATTTGGTAGCTTGATGGCAGCTCAATGACCCAAGATTTTTCCACTTTCTCTCTTGCCCATTCTGGCAGAGTCTCCCCTCATGGTCACAAAATGGCTGCCAAGCCTGCAACTATTATATCTGAACAGGAAGGGGTGACCAGTGAAGGAGGTGTCCTCAGATACTTCTCTCCTCTTCTTTTGCAAAGCCTCCCAGCAGTCTTTCCCATTAGTCTCATTAGTCAGAATTAGATAGAATGTCCACCTCTGTATAAGGGAAACTAGAAAAGTGAGTCTCTCTCTGACTTTTCCAGCCCCTAAGGGCTGTGACAGAGAAGGGAGAAGGGGTGAGGAATGAAGAGTGTGTATTTCTCAACAGTGTCTGCTATACATTCCCTGGATAAAAACACTTCCACATTGAGAAAGGAAGGACAGGAACAGAAGTAAAGGGAAAGCCTACTTTGAAACCAAAGGTATCCAATTACTATTTTTCTCTAGATTAAAAAATAAAAGCCTCACACTGATCCCTTCAGAAGAAGTTGTTGAATATAGCCGATAGTGAAAACTATTAATATTTAGAACAGCAGATTTGAGAGTCTCTTCCATCAAATTGGAGGGATGAGCTCTTAACCAATGACTTAATTTGAATCTTTGAAAAATGGCTGTTTCATTCTCTTCCTTAATGGAGTGTACATCAAATTTAGTGTGTCTTCCAGACACCAGACTAGATTTAGCCAGATGGTACAAGTTTTCCAACCTTCTAATAATTCTCGTGCATTTTTAGCAGTTAAAATGCCTACAGGGGGTATCATTCTGGTGGGAGGAGAAGAGCAGTTGGTTAAGTGGTCTTGCCATCAGCTTTGTGTCTGGATGACAATGATTCTTCCCCCGTTCACATTATCTACTCAACTCCTTAAAATTCGTGGCTGGGGAGGGAAGCAGTCTTCTGCTGCTTTTAAGTGACCTGTCATCACAGTGTCGGTTTGTGGGGCTTTGTCTTAATCTAAGTTCACCTATAAAGAGATGCTAACACAAGGATTTGAGTACGAATAGTTTCTTTAGGTGAAGGAAACACTGGTAGGGGAGAGGGGAGGTGAGACAAGGAAGGGAAGGCAGCAAATAAAAGGTGCGTTATCGGGCCAATTACCACCGTGGTTCAGTGAACTTGATCTCACCAGGCAATTCTGGGAGACAATGTGAAACACACGCTTCAATGTTCTATCTGTGAGCGAGAGAGCTCGGGTATTTATACACCAACTCCCACACCAACTTCTTCCAAATGGTGTTCATTCCCTGGCATTTTTGGCCTGCTACACGAGTAGACAAATCTGGCTTCAATGGCCAGAGGCAGCCCTCAAACAGAGAAATGCAAGTGCTAGCATTTGGAAGTGGTGAGGGTAAGGGAATTTAGGTTTCTTACAATAAAAGATTAGATCTCAGGGGGACCTTAAATGTTATAAAGTCCAGAGCCCTCTGTTCCTTCTCCTTTCCATTTCATAATCAAAGTAGCTGTGGTCCTGACAGGTACAGTCTCACACCTAGGTAGTGGCTGGGTTGCAACAACAACCCATTTTCCCACCTTTTCATCTTAGATTCTTTCAATTCTGCCAATGTTATTCACAAACCAGGGATATTTAAAATAATAAAGGATTATTGCTTGGTTGAATTGTTATGGCATTTAGAAAATAATTTTGTGTGTGTGTTAGTAGCATGTGAATATTAAGAGAATATAATTGTTAAAACTAATAAATTGGTTATGGGACAAAGTATAAATAACCATGAAGACTCCTTTCTCTGCACATATGCCTCTTGGACATTAGATGATATTCCCACAGCTGTGAGCAAGACTGTTTTTAGTTCTGGGTTCTTCTACTTAAAATATACCCATTTGACTATTAAGTACAAAATATCATGTAATGTAGCCAGATCCATCCTCTTACAACACTGCTGATGTTTCTTAAAAATGCAATGAGGAAACAATTTGCAAAACCTTCTAGTCCCACGGGGAACTGAAGAAACCCTGTGGTGGAGCTCTAAGATATGAGGGCATTGAGGAAAATCTTAGGGAAGAAGAAAGCTCGGCTTCAGAAAGAGGTCTGAAATGGAACATTTGGCCACTGTTTCTCTCTGCGGACTCTCTCTTCTCTGTGCTACAGACACTGCTCTTCACACACTTCTGGGGGCTCCCACGGCTCTCCAGAGTCTCTGCCGTGTTCTGATTTTCCTCATTTACTCTAATCTCTTCACCTCACTCACCCATTTCTCCTACTCTAAGAAGGGTTTAATTCTGGGTCAGAGATCAAAGAATTGGAGCAGAAGCAAAGCGAGTCTCATAATTTTATTAAAGTGTTCAGTTTGACCTCTCACTGTTAAGTAGGTTTTGACGTCTTTGTACCCAGGGATTCATGGCTGGCTTTTCCAACTGAAACTCATTAGAAAGAACTCTTCTGGGCCGGGCGCGGTGGCTCACGCCTGTAATCCTAGCACTCTGGGAGGCCGAGGCGGGTGGATCGCTCAAGGTCAGGAGTTCGAGACCAGCCTGAGCGAGACCCCGTCTCTACTAAAAATAGAAAGACATTATATGGACAACTAAAAATCTATATAGAAAAAATTAGCCGGGCATGGTGGCGCATGCCTGTAGTCCCAGCTACTCGGGAGGCTGAGGCAGTAGGATCGCTTAAGCTGAGGAGTCTGAGGTTGCTGTGAGCTAAGCTGACGCCACGGCACTCACTCTAGCCTGGGCAACAAAGTGAGACTCTGTCTCAACAAAAAAAAAAAAAAAAAAAAAAAAGAACTCTTCTGCAGCTTCCCTTTCCTTCTTTTGTTTAAATTGTGGAATAATACACATAGCGTGAAGAGCAAAAATGTCAAGTGTACAGCTCAATGAATTTTAACAAGTGAACACATCCATGTAACTCCCGCCCAGGTTCCGGTGTGCATTACTAGCACCAGTCATTACTGCCACCCCAAAAACAAAGATAATCTTTTGTCATAAATGAGTTTTGCATATTTTTCAACTTTATATAAATGGAATCACACAGCATGTACTTTTTTTGTGTCTGGCTTCTTTTGCTCAATGTTACGTCTGTGAGTTGCATCCATGCTGTTGTAAATAGCAGTCATTTTTTTCTTTTTAATTACTGTACAGTATTCAACTATATAACTCAACTGCAGTTCATCTATCCTTTGAGTCATTTGCAGCAGCTTCTTAGTACTGAATTTCAGAAGGTCATTGAGATGCAATGGGATCATAATTACATTTAGACATTTATGCCTAAAAACATTCATCAACAGATTGACAATGGCCAATTAAGTCTAGCTACCATGTATATGGAGCTTACCATGTGTCAAGCATTGACCTAATACTGTATAAGTATGAGCTCATTTAATTTCCATACCAATACTATGAGGTAGGTTACTATTATTATTCCCATTAAACAGATGCAGAAACTTAGGCATGGATTGGTTAAATCACTTGCTTAAGGTCACGTAGCTAATTTTCAGAAGGGGAAGTTCTGGCCAACAGAACTGGCTTAGATCATGTTCACTACTGTGTCCCTTGAATACACTTCTATGACAGCATACAGCAGACTGTATCATATGTCTTTATTTACCTATCTTTCTGCCCTTCGAGACTATGAGCTTGAACATGGCATCTATGTCTTATTTTTGCCGGCGTTGGTTCAACAAACAAACCAGAGTCTGTGCTGAAGTCAGTGCTTGTGTGAGCAATGAGTTAGCGTGGGGCAACGAGCTCACAGGCACCTTTTCTTAATATGCGAGGAAATGGGAGGAGAGAAGGAAGGAGAGAGGCGTTGCCCATTGCTCACAGATTAACCTTGTCCACTGCTAGGAACAGTTTTTATAACTTAAACCAGAGAAGACAGTGAGGAGGAAGAGCCCACAGCTGTGCTGTCCAATAGAAACACAACATGAGCCACAAGTGTAAGTTTAGATTTCCTAGAAGCCACATTTTAAAAAGGAAAAAGGAAACAAGTGAAATTAATTGTAATAATAAATTTCATTTAGCCCAACATATTCAAAATCTTTTCATTTCAGCATGCGATCAATATAAGAATTATCAATGAGGTATTTTATATTTCTTTTTACTAAGTCTTTGAAATCTACAACACATCTTATCTTGGACTGGCCCCATTTCAAGTGCTCAATAGCCATGTGTGGCAAGTGACTATGGTGTTCATAGATGTAGAGCCTTGTTACTCAAAAGTGTGGTCTTTGGACCAACAGCATCACATCAACTGAGGTTTGCCAGAAATGCAGAATCTCGGGTCCTATCCCAGCTCTACTGAATCAAAATCTGTCTTTTAATGAGCTCCTGGGGTGATTTGTTTGCATATCAAAGTTTGAGAAGTCAGCCTATTGATCAACTGCATTAACAGGGCATTTTCTAATGAATGGCAGACAATAGCTCCCTAACCCCAATCAAAGCTGCAGGGTCTTTCATTAACTTCCTATGTTAACTTCCCTCTTTCCTCCCTCCCTCCCTCATTTCCTTCCTTCCTTTCTTGCTTCCTTCCTTCCATTGGTTCCCACATTAGAAAGAAAACTTTATTTCAGTCAGTACTGCTGTTCCTCTTAAATGACAGTGCCAAGCTATTAAATTCTGCCAGCTCATCCTTTGTGAATGAAGGGAATTGGATTCAGCCACAGCCCTGTCTTTCTGCCATCATCCTGTATTAAATGTCCTTCAATTTGTATGTGCAGCAAGTCCCCTGCAAGACCCCCTGCTGGTTTATGTCATTTGTGCATTAACCTCATTGGTCACCAAACATCCCTGTTATTAAGCCATTAAAAGTCAGGCTTGTTCACCTGCCTGCCCTTCAGTTTCCTTTTGCATCTCCTGGATGATTTTCCCAGATGGAATTTTGGTGATTCTCTCCATATCCATCTTCTCTTTTATCTTGCAGGAATTTATTTCCCTTTCTATCCCTCTCTTCCTTCTTTTCCTCTGCCTCAGTCTTCCTCTCCCCATACAGTGTGCTGTCTTTCTGCAATTTTTTTAATACCACTCTCTCTCCCCAGGAGCAGGTAATTACTTGGTGGAGCACAGGTTGGTTATAGCTGTGTGCGCACTCACCAAGCTGGAGCCTCGTCAGCAAGGCTGTTTCCAGCCCCTGCTGGTTCAAGCACATTTGGCAAGTCATCGCTTTCCAACCCCATCCAATTGTTTCTGCCCATTTGATGAAATTGCGAAGCGGGTTGCAGTATTGGCAATTTGAAAGTGGATATTGCATACGGTTATAGAACCATATTTTTAAAACCTGTTCTTATATATCTTGTCCACCTTACCTGTTTGTTTTAAAAGAGCAATGAGATCAAATTTTAGCAACATGCGTATAATATTAAACTTGAATTTTTAGAGAGAAAATTCAGGATGAAGGTAGAAATGCTCAGCCCATGAAAATATGCTCTATCTACAAGTTGACATTTCACCAAGGAGGCAATGGAAGATTTCCCTTTCGCTCTCTTTGGTCTGGTATTAATATCTCATGGTGCCTATAACAGGAGAAACCAGCCAACTAAGGCCAAATGTGGGCCTAAGTTGGGCCATATCTGCCCACCTCCTATTTTTGTATGGCGGGTAAGCTAAGAATGGTTTTTATATTTTTAAATGGTTGAAAAAAATGAAAGACAAATATTTAGTGGCATCTAAAAAAAGCTACATGAAATTCACGTTTCAGTATTTATAAACAAAGTTTTATTGCAACACAGCCATGCCATTTGTTTATGTATCCTCTACGGCTGCTTTTGTGCTACAGTAGCAGAGTTCAGAGGTTACAACAGACTATGGCCAGTAAAGCTCAAAATATTTATTCTCTTCCCGTCTACAGACAAAGCTTGCTGATGCCTGGTCTATAGGGCACTGGTTCCCAACTTTGGCTGCACCTTGGGGAGCTTTAAAAAATACAGATGCATGAGTCCTGCCCCTAAAGATATTGATTTAATTGTTTGGGGTGCATCTTAGGAATGGATCATTTTTAAAGCTCCTCAGGTGATTCTCTTTTGCAGCCAAGGCTGAGAAGCACAGAAGCCAGGAGAAGGAGATGTAAAACTGTGTTCACTCATGGTGATTTGGGGAGCTAAAAAATAACTTTGTTTTCTTTCCTTGCTCTGATCAAGCTATTTCTCATTTTGGCCGACTTGCCTAGTTCTCGTTTCATTTCTTTTCTCCATATGTGTGTCTTTTTTGGCTCAATATTTCCAAATACCATTGAAGAAAAGCAAGGTTGAATGATGGTCACTCTTAATTTTAGGACCACCTCTTTGAGGCTTTGATAAGGAATTTGCAGCTCCCCTGGGTGGAGGAAGGCTGGGGTGGCTGGTGAAAGCAGAGCTGAGAAATTCCCTTTCTCCTTTGACAAGCTAGCATATTCGACTCACCCCGCTTCCATGATGAAGCCCAAGAATTGACTTCTTATGAAAGCTTTTCTTCTTGCCCCACCATCCAACCTGTTAGAATTGTCCCCTCTGGCCTTCGTATCCCCACACCCCCACTGCAACCCACAAAACCTTCCCCCTAGCGAGCAGCTAGGACATTGAATGACATTTACTTGTTTACATACTTTTCTCCCTCCACTGGAGTGTTATTTGCTTGAGGGTAGGGCCATGTCTTGTTAATGCCTGTGTCCCTTGCTCCCAGCATCATGCTTATTGTTTAGCAGGTGCTTAATATATATTTTATAATGAAGGAGGGAAGACTAAACTATTTTCTCAGGACATCAAAGTGTTTGCTGAAATGTCTTTATTGATATTGGAAGTTGCAGACCAGAGACATATGTGTTGTTGAAGACAGTACCTTAATGTAAATCACTGAAACACTGACCTCCTGGTTTTGACAGAAAGCTTTGGTGGAGATCACTGACATGGCAAGGAGAGTCATAGGGATCTATATTGCACAGTGTCTTAGGTTGGGCTGCTATAGCTAAATACCTTACAAACAACCGAAATTTATTGCTCACAGTTCTGGAAACTGGGAAGCCCAAGATCAAGGTGCTGGCAGATTCAGTGTCTAGTGAGGGTCTGCTTTCTGGTTCACAGATGGTGCCTCTTGCTGTATCCTCATATGGTGGAAGAGGTGAGGGAGCTCTCTGGGGTCCCATTAATAAGGGCTCTGCCCTTCTGACCTAATCACCTCCCAAAAACCCCACCTCTTAATACCATTACATCGGGATTAGGTGTTAATATATGGATTTGTGGAGGACACAAACGTTCAGACCACAACAGTCAGTATCAAATTAAATGGAACCGGTCACCATACTGAAGACCAGGCATTAAGATAGATAGGGCTACTCCAGGGATCACCAGGGGTCCAGAGTGGCCTCACTGGGAAATCTTCCTTGCTTGGGAGAAATTCTTAGCAATTACCTCTAACAAACTCAGCTGGCAACTTGCCCATCCTTTGGTTTGAACCGGCCCTCTGGATTCCAGCTCAAATGGCCAATTTGGTCTCCCTCTGATCTTCAGTTCATCTCTGTTTACTTCTTTATTGTCTCTCCTCTCCACTGGTTTATAAACTGAGGGGAGAGGTCATGTCTACTTAATTCACCACTGTATATCTGTACATAGGATGGTGCCTAACACATAGTTGATATGTGATAAATAATTGCTGAATGAATGAATGAATGATTCTGCAAAACCCAAAGCTCCAATTTCCTTCATCTGTTGTGGAGGGTCATGGTGTTCACCTTCCCAACATCCAGACCACTCTGATGAGTTTAAAGTTCCAGGTGTTCTTGACCTCAGGTTCATGAATAGAATTCAAGGGATCTATGATTGTGTGTGAAAAAAAAAAGTTTGTCTTCACTAACCTTTAACTGAAATGTAGCTTTTCTTTCAATCATAAATATAGGTAACAAACCACAGTAGTATTGGCAGGACCTGTGACTTTGTCACCAGCAGAATCTTTTATGCTCATGAGCAACTCAGAAGTAGTAGTAGTTATATCTGCCACCATATTTTGTTATTTAATGTGTTAATAAAGAAGCACACATACTACTATATCACAACTTTGTTGAATGACCAAATTAATCTTAATTAACCTTAATGAAGGCATTAAAATTATAATAACATCATTTCCAAATAACTGAGTTCCTTTGTAATCCTACATATTTTACTTTATTTTTTAAATTTAAAATTTTTTATTTTTAATTATTATGTGTACATAATAGTTGTATATATTGGGTACAGGTGATGTTTTGATACAGGCATACAATGTGAATTAATCAAGTCAGAGTAATTGGGGTATCCATCACCTCAGGCATTTATCATTTATTTGTGTTAGGAACATTCCAATTCCATTCTTTTAGTTATTTTAAAGTGTACCCTAACTTATTGTTGATCATAGTCACTTTGTTGTGTTGTTAAATATTGTTCATTCTATTTAACTATCTAACTATATTTTTCCACCCATTAACCATCCTCACTTTATCTCCCCCTTCCCACTATCCTTCCCAGCCTCTGCATATTTTACTTTAAACATTTAAAAACATTCTTAGAAGGGGCCTCTAGGCTTCACCACACTGTCAGAGGAGTCCCTGGTTACAGGCAAGATTAGAAACCCTTATTTAGTGCTGGTTGTATATTTGGGCTCAATTTATAAAAATGCATCAAGCTATATAGGTATTTCAATAAAATGTGTTTTTAATTGGCCTGAACCAATCATGATAATCCTGTAGCAGAAAATAATTTAAGAAGTTCTGTAAGGGGAATGGGAAAGGAAACATGGAGAGAGAAGCCCCCTCTTGGTCTGGACTTTGTCATATCTGTGTGTCACATCTGGAGCTGCTATGGCCATCTTACAGAGGGGGCAGAGCCAACTGGAGCAGGAGGTGCAATATCATGTGCTTGGAGTCTGCCCTTGTCTTTGATTTAGACCATGACCTCTGAAAGTATCTGGCTTCTTATTAGATTTACTTGAAATTCTGGGACATGACCACAATGTGATTAGATAGCCCGAGCATGCACATCTCATGATCTTTCCTTATTAAATGTCTGGACAGCCACTGGCTGGGGGGTGCACATGTTGAACATAATGCTGTGGATTTTTCAACTCCCGTTTCTGAGTCCTGGGAAGGGAAATGAAAATACAGCAGTTCTACTCATACCGTATATGGAGAACATAAACACAAACATTATCAGTACTCACAAAATTAATGAAAATGTTTGCCTCCGATGCTGAATGCAAAACATCTCCCAAGCACAGATGAGGGGAGAGTCTCCTACAAACACCCTCACAGAATCTGTTTCTTCTGTGAGATGGCTGTTCAACTTAGAAGCTGATTCCCTGATTCATATCCTACTTATGACTTAGTACCTGGAGCTTGGCTAACCACCCATGTATCATATCCTGACTAGCGAGACTGGCCACACAAATTAGCAGCTAATATGCACAGACTATTCCAGGCCATTCCACTCTCTTTTGTCACGTAGTATCATCCAAACTTTAATGTTTCTCTCCAGTCCCAGGACTTGGAAAGCTTCCTGATATCTTCTATTTTATGAATTTTATTAATCTTTGCAAAGAACCAATGTTTGGCATCATTGGTTTTTCTCTATTGTTTTTTCCTCTTTCATTGCTGTTTTCATCTATATTATTTTCTTCCTTCTACTTTCTCTGGATTTGATTTGTTGTTCTTTTTCTAACTTTTTGAAATGGAAATGCAGATCATTGATTTTCAGCCCATCTTTCCTTACAGATGAATTTAGAGCTATAATTTTCCTTCTATGTCTTGTTCTAGCTGCACCCATAAGTTTTGATATACAGTATCTTTCTCTATCACTCAATTCAAAATATTTTTAAATTTCCATTGTGATTTCTTCTTCTTTGACCCATAGGTAATTTAGAATTGTATTGCTTAGTTTTCAATAAGTTGCAAATTATCGAGTAATCTTTACATTATGGCTTTCTAGCTTAAGATCACTCTGATTGGAGAACATACTAGAAGGATTTTCATCCTTTGAAATTTGTTGAGATTTGATTGATGACCCAGTATATCGGAAATTTTGTTAAGTGTTTCTGTACACTTCAAAAAGAATGTGTGCTCTGTCGTTGCTAGGAACCACCTTGTATTTTGTTATAGTTTAGTCTCTTCCCTCTCCCCAGACTTCGCTTGCAATGGGACTCCATGCTGAGTGCTTCCCCATCTCCAACACTGAGACCACTGAGCCTCTCCTCCCCTACATGCAGGTGAGTTGCATGCATTTGGACAGCCAGTGTCTTTTCTCTAATTCTTAGGAGGCAATTAGTGGCAGTTGCCTTGGACCAGGGAAAATTTTTACCCTAGCAATACTATGAGAAACTGTTTCACTTCCACAGAGAGTGATCCACAAAAATATCCTCTTTTCTGATAAAAACACACTTACACACATACACACAGTTTCTGTCCAGGGACAGGTGGCAAGTGTCACAAATGGTCATGGAGAGAATGAGCTTGGGGAAGCTGTGTTCTAGGCCCATACATCCCTGCACATGTGCAAGACAAACTACACATGGCAACAGCCACATGGTTATTGCAAGTGCCTCTGGGTGATTGTTATGCTGAAACCCAAAGATCAACTGGAGTAAAGTGGAATCCCAGCTGTGATATTGTGGACCTGTGACTAGTGTGAGAAAGGTTATGTATACGTCTAGGGGATGGACATGCTTGAAGCTCTGATTTGGGGGTGCAGGGCAAGGGCAATAGACATAACCTAAACTTTTGTGCCCCCATAATATGCTGAAATAAAAAAAAGAAAGGTTATGTATGCTTAGGATTTTAAAATACGTGATTAGGAGAGTGTGTAACACTCTTCAGTCCTTTGCCATTCCATATGAAACTATATCAAAAGAAATTCCTGCTAAATAGTTAGCTCCCTTGACTTGGAATGCTATATAGGCAGTGATACCTACCTCCATGCATATGTTCCACAATCAGAAAACTTAGGATAAAACATGCACAAAAGATGAGTCAGTGCTGAAGAGACTAATTATAAAAGAAAGACAAGGGAGCTAAAGAAGCTGTCAAAAGAGCAATGTTCTGCCTGGAGTGACAGAGGCAAAGCAGATTAGCGGCTCAGAACTTCATTTCTATGGGGGCAGGAGTGGAGACGTGTGGAAGACACATTCTTGATGTGCTCAAGCATGAAGATCTTAAGTCAGAGCTGAATCTCTGTGACCTTGATTGAGGGGCTTGAGGGGGGTGTGTAAGAGAAATGGTTCTGGGTAGTCAAGAACTTTTCCTTCAAGGTTGACGCACAAATCCACCTCTCCATACAGGTTCAGAAAACAATTAGTCCAGAGAACCAGGGTCTTTATTTTGGTGGAGAAACTCAAAAGAGAGAGATTAATAGACAAACTGCAGCCCTGTCACTGCATTTGGACTTGGGGCTGCAAATGGTACTTGTCATCTTCCTCTTCTGTCATCATTTCTAAATTCCCTTCCCCCTCAGCTACCACCTCTGTTGAGATCAGTGATTTGCCTGGTGATGTGACCCAAACCCTCATTCCTGAGGAATCTGAGCCCCAGTAACTGTTCCCTTTCCAGGTTAAGGTTGATGCACATGTCCGTTCACAGTCACAGCTGGGCAAGGGAGTACCACGAGGCACCTAAGTGAATCACCTGGGTTCCAATGTGTTCCTCCCTGCCCCATTGTATAAAAGTGGCCCTCCGTCCTCCTGCTGATCAGGATCAATCATCCTTGCAAGATGGTGACTCCTCTATTCACCTGCTGGACTCAGAACACAAAGAGCACAAAGTGTCCGGGGAGTAGCTATAGCTTGCTCTGTCCTCTGAAGGGAGACTTGGGTGGCAAAAGTGCACCCCCTTTGGGGCATCTTAATCCTGCAGAGCCCAAAATTGAAGATATAGGAAGTACCAAGTCACCCAGGGGATCATTGGGAATAATGGTAAGTGGGACTACTTCTACTATCACTTTCTGGTTCACAGACTCATGTAGTCTTCCTATGGGGGACACAATGTCACATAGAGATCTCTGATTCAGTGTATATACTGAATCCTGGAGGATGGCACTCCGTCCTTGCAGAGTCTTGCCTCTGAGCTGGCACTTCCATTGTAACTTCAAAAGGCAATCCCACTGCTCTGTGATGGGCATTTACATTCTGGATGATGTGGTATATAATACAACCAGTGGATCCCACAGTCATGGGCCCATTCCCCCACCTTCTGTGCTGTAAAATGAAGCATCCTGGTCAGATGCTATGTTATGTGGGATTCCATCCTTGTGAATCAGGCATTTTGTAAGCCCCTGGATAGTGGACCTATGTGAGGCTCTGCAGGCAGAAAATGCAAACTCACATTTGGAATAAGTATCTTTTCCTAAGGAAATGGATTGCTGGATTTTCCAAGATGGAAGGAACCCAATGAAGTCAACTGCTACCAATTGGCTGATCAGTCTCCTCAAGGAAAAGTACTATATTGGAGGGTCAGCATTGATCTATGTTGCTTACAGGTGTCTCTACTACCTTGGCTACTTCATTGTTTCCATCGTGCCAAATCTGTGGTGGCTGATGACACAGGCTGACTGATGTCAACTGGCTGGTTCATTTTGTCTACCTGGCTGATCAGTGCCTGGTCCCTGGTGGATGATTGCTGATGGGCGTTAACATGAGAATCATGGATCTTCAAACTTCATACCCACTTCCATATGTCTGTCTACATGTGGGAACTAGTCATCAGGCTCATTCAAACACAAACTTGCCAAGAAGTGCAATCCAATTTATATGCCCAGAAAACAGAGAGCAGGAAATATTTGGAGAATAGCAGTAGTGGCTACCATAATCCCCATTTGTTATATTCTATTATAAGGGTCTTAAAGCATGTTCTTTCCTAACATTCTACAGAGTTTTAGAGAAAGTCAATGTTTACTTACAGCTTTCTTTCTTCCTAGAATCTGAGCAATGTTTCCTTAGGGCTGGGTTAGAGACAATGTAGATGTTGGGTTTCACTCAGAACATTATTCCCTTATGCTTTGTTACTGGTAAAAGCATGTTATTCCTGGCCTTTTTTTAGTTCTGTTAGGGAGGGATTCTAAGTAGCTGTTTAATACTCATGTAAATAGGTTTCCTGTGGGCCCACCCAACCCGTTGCTGGTCATGCCCATACACATGTGAGCCCCACTGAAATGCAAGTCTGGCCCCACCACTATGCTTATATTACTATTTATATTTTTTGGCCCTTGACTGATTCTCTCTCCAACTACAGTATATGCTCCTTGAATGCTCAGACTGTGGCTCCTTTCTCTTTATAGCCCCAGTTCCTAGGAAGATATCCTACCCACATAAAATGCTTTGCAATATTTGTCATTGATGATGAAGTGATTCTAGAAAGCAAACAAAGCAGGTTTTATGGCAAAGATAGCCACCCATGCAAATAATGCAAGGCAAACAGTTCTCAAAGGATAAACAGGACCCAGAAAGATTTTTACCCGGGGCACCTGCTGATCTGATATGTGTGCTCTGACCTCTAGCAAATGGGCCTCTGTGTGTGAGCCTAGCAAGTTGGAGGGTCTGGTTGACATTTTATGTGGCTAATGTTCAGAGGATTGCAGCTCCTCAGGAAGGCTTTATTGAATCTGAATTCCAGAAAGCAGGACAAGTTTAGCCAAGTCTATGTCAATTAAAAGAGTGTAATCATTTTATTTTATGTGCAAGACCTTAAGTAGCTCAAGGCAACATTTTCAAGTCTAAAAAGTCCGTCTTCAGGGCCCTTGCTTTCTATTTCTATTCCCTTCTCCATTTTAACATCCTCCCAACTCAGAAGCAAAAACAAAATGCCTTCTATTTGGGGAAACCAAGAAATTGTTTTGATTTTTTTTGTTTTATGACCCAAACCTATATATTACTGGCTGCTGTGACATTATTTCTCCCTGCACACTCATCATTCATAGCTACAGGGGTGAAAATATTCCATAATAGTATGTAATGTCTGTTACACATTTAGATGCATAAATTTTGGTTGACAAAATGGTGATTTAATAGAAACTTATAGGGTCATTGTAGAGTATTTTTAATGTCTAGTTTTTTTTTAAAAAAAGTTTGTGTGTTCGTGTTTTTTCTTTTCATTGCTCTCTTTTTAGCAATGTTACTTTTTTGTAATATAGTCCTACTTTGTCATGGTCAGTCTAACAAATTTTGGTAATAGGTTTAAAGTAAATTAAGGAAAGCATTTATTAGGAGTCAGGAAGTAAAGCATCTTGATTTCATATTCATAATGTCAATAATAAACCCAAAGTCTCAGGTCCTGTGACATCAGGAATGTAAGTTGAATATGGGATTTCACATTTTAATGTATTATTTCTTTGGGATTATAAATCATAAACATTGCATTAGCCCCCTGGGAATTCAGGTTTGTGCCAATCTGTATTATTTTGAGTACTTTTCTAATGTATTTAAAATTTTTATTTTTAGTGCTTTAAAAAATGTAGTGTCTCTCTCTCTCTCTCTCTCTCTCTCACACACACACACACACACACACACACACACACACATTCTTGTCCTCATTCTCACTTTTATTCTCATTCTCATTGTTGTTACTGATCTTCTCCACTAATTTTTTCACTGGTTTTGGCAGGAATTTCTTTGCAGAGAAATCTTATCGGAGGAGTGCCTCTTTGCTATATGTTGACCTCAGCCCAGTAAGATTAGCTGGAAGGGGAACGAAGGTGTGGTGTTCTATAGGTGTCACTAAAAATAAGTTGTCTCTACCTGTTTTTAGGACCATTGTAGTACTTTCGGGCTCTCAAAATCAAAGTTCAAATTCTTTCATCCTCTTGTAGGTGGTCCATAGTGAATGTCAAGATACAAACTGGAAGATATTTTTCAAGTAATTTGAATAATTCCTCACTGAGAATTTAAGTTATAAATGACTTTACCACATTCTTTTGAAAGTTGGGGTAGAAATGAGTTATGGTAATAAACAGCTGACATTTCTGCGCAATGGAAAACACAATGGTGATTTTACTACATTGAACCAGACCATTTTTACCTGCCTAGGCTGGGGGAAAGGAGGGATATCATTCAAGAGTGCCACTAGAAATTTTGCTGTCTGGGTCTCATCTCATTGACTGTCATCTCAGACTTTGGAAAACACCACCAGTGCAAGACAACCAGAATGTTACACAATAATATATGGTTGGAACAGTGCTGTCCAATGGAGGTATAATGCAAGCCACATGTGCAATATAAAATTTTCCAGTAGCCACGTTCAAAAAAACAAAAAGAAACAGGTGAATCTAATTTTAATAACATATTTTATTTAACACAATATATCTAAGACATTCTCATTTCAACATGTGATCAATATAAAATATTCATGAGATATTTTATATTCTTTTCAGTACTAAGTCTACAAAATGTGCTATGTATTTTATACTTAACAGCACATCTTAATTCAGACTAGCCACATTTCAAGTATTCAATAGCCACTTGTGAGTAGTTACTAGCATATTGAACAGAGAAGGCATGGAGAAGATCTCATCCAATACCTCTCCCTGACAAATAAAGACCCAACAGCCAGAAAGGTTAAGCCATTTGCCATAATCAAACTGCTGAGTCAGAAAGCAAGATCAGAAACCAGATCTTTTAATGACCTCTCAAGGCCACTTTCCACTACTTTGAGTTTTTTTTTTCTCTTTTTTTGCCTGAAATCTTATTGACTACCTACCCCAAATCTCAATTCTATCTTGCTTCTGCAGTTTTCATTAAGAAAAACCATCTTAAAACAGGAACAAGAAGAGCAAAGACAGATTCTTATGTGAGGTTTCAGCAGTGATCAGTTACAAGGCCCTCATGTACTTGAGGAAGTGAAGAGATATTAAGCAATATTTTAAAAGCCCCTAGTTGCTGGGAGTGAGTTAACATCTCAAAGCCTGGGAAAATTATTAATATATCTGGGGTCACTGAAAGCACATGCAGATGAGATAGCAGAATCGCATTGGTTACCAGGAAAAGGATGGAGAAGGAAAGAGATGCTGGAGGTTTGGCACACATCTGGATTTTGCGAATGGAAAAGATGCATGGTACTAGTAGCAAGCACGTACATAGCACATACTAGGTGCTGGATGCTAGTTCTGAGTGTTTTACATATGTTGCCTCATTGGTTCTTCATGACAACTCTATGAGATATGAACTAAAACTCTCTTCACTTTTCAGGTGAGGACACTGAGGCACAGAGAAATTGAGAACCTGATACCTAGTGGGTGATAGAGCCAGGATTTGTAGTCTGACTCTTTGAATTGGCATGGCATTGTATTACTCACAGGCTAAAGATTTCAGTATCTGTCTAGTTCCCTGCCCTTTCATCCTCTTGCTTCCCATGATTGGGAATAATCTTATGTCCGCTTCCAAAATGGTGAAACTTTCCAGTTTGAGTAAAAACACCATGGTATCAAGTCACTGAACTGGGCACTGGTCCTTGGAAGAATTATCAGTGATTAAAGTTGATTTGGAAACACTAAAATAGAAAGTCATGATTATTAAGAAATCCTTCTAAAACCAAACTCAATCCTCCATTCCCTTTTTTGGATCATGTTACTAAAATTACCAATAAGAAGAATGCCTTAGACATAGTGTATCTGGATCTCAGCAAGGTATTTAATAGGGCTATCATGATATTTTTGTGGATGAGAAACAAAGATTGTGGTCTGTCTGAATGATAGAATAGGTATGTGAATTCACATCTGATCTTCAATGTCAACTTTGAGAGAGATCTTCAATATTATTGTGAGGTTTTTTTTTCCCCTTAATCCTGTCCTATTCTACTTTTTGTCAAAGACTATAATAAGCATTTATGAGGAAATCTCAGTAAGTTTGTAGAAGATGCAGAAGAGAGATGAATGGATCCCATAGCCAATGGCAGACTCAGAATTCAGAACGTTCTCAACAAGCTAGAATGAAGGGTTAAAGTAAACAAGATTAAATTCAATAAGGATGCATGTAAATGCACGTACTTTGTTTAAAAATTAAACTATGCAAGAACAATATGAAAGAGGCATGGACTAACATTAGCGTAATGGTGATGGGGGAAGTCTTAGGACCTTTAATTTATTATAAACCCATTGAGAGCCAAACACGTGCATGGTTGCCAAGTATCGAATGTGATCTTGGACTACATTAATTACAGTATAATGAGAAGACTAATTCCATTGTACTTGGTACCTGCCAGACTCTGGGTTATTGTACTTAGATCATGGCAGGCTGACAAACTGCAATGGATCTGAGACAGGCAGCCAGAGTGGAAAAGGGTCTGGAACCAATGATGTGCTGGAGCCAGCTGGTACTTCCTTGCTAGAAATTGCTAAATATTTGGGAATTTTGTGAGCTAGTTGTTAAAGCCTTGGTAGCTTGAAATGGGCCATGGTGGGAGTATTTACACCATTGTAATTGGCAAATGCTGCAAATTCGGACTTTTTATTTCCAGAGAGTGGGTTTGTCAGGACACCACCAATTAGTAGCCTTCTGACATGGAGAATTATTGAGGCCAGAGAGTGTGTCACATTTAATAAAAACAAAACAAAACCAAAAAACTCAAGGAGGGGAGGATAAGTTGTCTTTAAATACTTAAAGAGTTTATATTTTCTTTTTCAGCAAATCAGGGCAATCCTTCTCAAACACTTTCAGCCTTACCCTAAGGACAGAAAGGCCCAAACTCTCCCAATCTCCCCACCCATCCAGAAGTGTAGCCCCAAACCACCAATCAATAGTGAGAAATTTCTCTCAAGGTTCTCATAGTATCTTTAAAAGTTATGCAAACTTTACATTTTGCTCCATAATAGATCTATATCTCTCTGAGTATACAAATAATAGATTAAATGGGTGCTTCTTGGCCAGGCACAGTGGCTCATGCCTGTAGTCTCAGCTACTTGGAAGGCTGAGGTGGGAGGATTGGTTGAACCCAGGAGTTCAAGACCAGCTTGAGCAAGAGTGAGAACCTGTGTCTACAAAAAAATAGAAAAATTAGCCAGGCATGGTGGCACACGCTTATAGTCCCAGCTACTAGGGGGCCTGAGGCAGGAGGATCGCTTCAGCCCAGGAAGGAGCTGGAGGTTGCGGCAAGCTATGATGATGCCACTGCACTCCAGCCTGGCCAACAGAACAAGACCCTGTCTCAAAATAAATAAATAAATGAAAAAGAAAAAAAGGTGCTTCTTAAACTTTTATGTGCATAAATCCCCTGGGAATCTTGTTAAAATGCAGGTTCCAATTCAGTAGGTCTGAAGGAGAGACTGAGATTCTGAATTTCTCTACTGATCTATGCATACTTTGACTAGTAAGGGTTGAAACTGTGGACTAGTCTATTTACTTGCCTTCTCTCCCCTCATCTCCATCTTCCAGTAAATGTAACACCCTCAGATGATGTGCCGTGCTCAATCTGTGGCCTCACATTCCCCACCCCATCTCTTTGTTGATCTCCCACAGAGACACAAACCCCTGGGGATGTACACATCCATCTCCAAAAAGCTTGGAGTTAAACCTTTTCTGACTTACTTGTATTTCGTTATTTGTCCTCTTGTAGAATTCCTTTCTACTGAGTAGCACTTCAGCCTTATACCTGCCGCTGACACTGAGTAGCATTATGAAAAACAGTGGAGGAAATTCGTTATTTTACCAATTGTGGGGAAATTGTCAAGGACGTCATCCACTACACGACATTCTGTCCTCTATTTGAGGACTCACGGGAACTTGTTTTCCAGGAATTGCTTCTTCTGAACAACTCATTCTTTTTAATCTTACCAACACTTGGAATTGTGTAGTTGATTGCATCTTCTTTCATTCAGGGTTCATTTAATGCATATTGATTGAGCACCTGCTAGGTGCCAGGCACCAGTCTAGGCCCTGAGGAACAAAGCAGGGAACAAAACAAACACATATCCTTGCTCTCATGGAGACTACATCTCGTCTCCGTGCTCTGATTGTTAGGAAATACAGAGCCACGTTCGAGGCCCCCTCCAACAACTGGATAAGACCATACGAAAGACATTTCTGGTTTGAACTTGGCTCTGGCTGTGTGACTCTCTAAATCTCATCACCTCTTTACCTGATTCTCTCAATTTTTTATTTTTCTCTTTTGATTCCATGTACATATTTTTTGTAAACTGACTCAAATCTTTTAGAGAATGAGGCAGGATAGAAACAAACCATTAAATATGTGGAGCTAGAGAAATCCAGACAAAGCCAATGCAGTAAAGTTAGAAGGAATCAAAGTTTATACTAATATACAAACAGTCTAATGTTCTGAAATGAAATGGCTCACCTCGAAATCTAGTGACTTTTCTGACACTGGAATTGGCCGTAAGGCATTTGTACTAGATAAAATCTCAGGTGGCTTTTAATAATCTGATTGTATAGAAATTCCACGATTCCAATTCTTCTATACACAACAATGGCTCCTCTTCTCCCCACAGACCCCAACATCTATTGGAGGAGATGAATTCTTTAGGGAAGATGGTGGCTCTGTGGAATCCCATGAGCCAGGGTGGGGAGTGGTGGAGTGGGAGAGGCTTTTCTGCCAGACGAGCAGCCCAGGGCTCAAATCCTCCACCTGGTCCATGTTTTCTGACACTCACTAAAATCTAAACTCCTGCTTTTTCTTCTAACTTGTCTTGATCCAATTCATGGTTTTCTTCAGATGAATAAAATACCCCAGTATTTATAGTAGATGCTGTAAACCAGCCAGCCGTGATATTTTTTATATCATAAGCAGCTGCTCTCTGAGCCGACACAGAGTAAAAAAGGCCGATTTGTATTTTTACAGCCAGACATGAAACCAGCGTTCGATAATTTGGGAAGCACGTGCCACCACTTTTGAGCCTCAGGATGCTAATTTTTAAATGAGCCCCTCAAGATGGCAGATACTACAACTAATATAACCCTGAAAGGTAGCCCCATTGTAGCCACTTACTCGAAAACAGGAAATTTTAAAGAATTAATTGATTTTAACTTCAATATGAAATATTGGCACTTGTGATGATACTACTCTGTGAATAGATAGAGGCAGCATTTATGACCTTTTTAACTACATTCCATTCACTGAAAAATGACAACTATGCTGAAGAAATACTTTCCTCCTTGCTGCCGGCTTCTCCCAATGAGAGCTTTTAGCAAAGGGCATAGAAAGTCCTGCCAATAAATAACAAAAATTTACTATCCCCACCATCATTTTATAGTCTTGCCCTCCCCACAAGAGGAACACAGAGAGCAGAATAGATGAAACCAACCTGCTTTGCTCAGCACCGAGGACATATTATTACTCAAACTGGGTGACTAAGGGAGAGATTAGTCTAGGAGAAATATACAGACGGAAAATGGGGTTGTCCCACACATGTTTCTTGGTTTTTTGTTGTTGTTGTCATTGTTGTTCCAATTTCCCACCACCAATGGCTGTCTGCCCCAATTTTTTCCCGGTGTCACAGAAATCAGATTGTCCTCTCCTTCTAAGGACACTGAAAGACAAAAATCCCTTGCGTCAAAAGCCATCTAGAAGGAATCGTGTCCGCATTCTTTTTGTGGGACTGAAAACTCCTCTCTGTATAAGAGAGACTAGGATGCTTTAGAAAACATGGCTTCAGACTCCTTGAATTGAGGAAGGAAGAGAGACAGAGCCAGAAAGAGCTTAACTGGAATGAAAAGCATTTTCCTGGACTCTGCTCTCCTGAATTAATCAGGTCCAGCATAGGCAGCTTAAGGAACTTGTTGGGGGAAAATTCCTCTCTCGTCTGACTATTCTTAGCCAGGCTGCATGCAGAGGAGTGCTTTCTAGCCTTTGGTCTGGGCCATTGCAACCCGAATCAGAACAACTGTTTGCCTTTCCTATAAGGAACTTTAATGATCTGAAAGGAAATAGCAGGATGTACAAAAAGACCCAGATTTCTCTCCATTAGTGGTTTCAAGGGCTCTTGGTATAGTGATTCTTGAAATTACAATTACAGTTCACGAAGTTTCTCTGACAAAGCCCAGCTATTAGATTTGGTTTAAGAAAAGGAACAAGGAGTACTCCAGCCTTTATTTCAAAGAACCCCAGCTTTACTCTCCTTGTCTAAGTCCTTGAGAAAATAACTTGCACCGGGGGATGAAAAAGAAGCATATTTTTTCCTTAGTAAGCATGTCTTTTTAAAATTTAGCCCAAGTTTTTTTCCCATTATTTGGGGCTTAATACCCATATGCAAGCTATTATTGTCACAGTTAATCCCTCACCATGCTAAATACATCTTTTATTATGCCACAGATTTCACTAGCTTCTTATTACTCTGCTTCCAGTTACGGTGATGGTACACCCACTCTCCCCGAGCAAGGCGTTCATAGGAGCAAAGGAAAAGGCACTGATGATGATTAGTTGAGTGTCTACAATGAGTTGCCACAGGGGCTAGACATTCTTACCAGTGCAACTGAAACCTCCGCCCATATGCTGTGAGGCTAGTAGAATTCTCCCCATTCTCAAGATGAAGAAACTGATGCTCAGGGAGCTTCAGCCACTCCCCTCAGTTTGTGCAGTTTGAACTCAGGTAGGCTGACCTCAGAACCCCTTCTCTTTTCAGATATGCCAAACTGCCTCTTGTTTAGGACTGACAGTACAATCTCCATTTTGCAGATGGCAACGTAAAGTCTAAGAAGATTTTCAACTTTCTCAGACTCCCACAGGAATCCTTGCCAGGTTGGTGTTCCTGGAAATCTGTTCGTTACACCAAGCCACTCAGTGCAGTCACTCAAGACAGATAATCTGGCTGAATGAGAGCGGTGCCTGGGCAGTGTATGGACTTTGCAAGAGAAGCACTGACTTGATTATAGAACCTATCAGAAGTTACCTTATACTTAATATAAAGAGTAGCTCCAGGCCAGAGCTTTCCTTAGGGATGGTAGAATCCTTCCCACTATGATATTAACCAAGCTGGTTATATAATACTGTCTTATTGGTAGCCTGCAACCATTTAGCTTTACTATTTTGTTGCGCTAGCTCATTACTGAAGTTTCCTGGATTCATGACAGCAACCTGGAATTCTGATTTCCCTCTTGTCCTATGCAGGCATGGAACTCAATGAGGATAATTGAGTCTTGCTTCAAGACCTGTGTTTCTTCTATGCCATTCCTGGCACCATAGGACAGAGAATAAATAAGTTCCCCATAAACCCCAAGAGAGATGTTCCTAGATACTCCCAACCATTCAGAGTTAGCAGAATGGGATCCAAGATACCTTTCCCTTTATTTGTACAAACTCACCCTGGGCATCTGTCTGTGAAGGAGATACCCAGATTTCTATATACCTCATGGGAAATTCAGGTCAGAGCAGAAGGAGACTGTGATGAAGGCTAATAGCTGGCCACCAAAATCCTATAATGGCAATTTCTTTTTCCATCCAAGTTCATGAACCTCTTGAATTCTATCCAGGGCCTCAGGTTAAGAATCCTTACCCTAGGGATTTGGGGAGCTACAAGGTGGAACCTGGGTCTCTGAATGACTCCAGGAGGCAGAACTGCCCATGAATCTATCTAGAACCCCTACTTTGCACTAATACTGAGAGAAAAAGAACTTCTTTGATTCTTTAAGCCACTGAATTTTTTTGGTCTCTTTGTAATAGCACCTTAGCTTTCCTTAACTATTATGGATGGTAGGAGGTTCCTCAAGAGGGCACAGGGAATAAACCTAAGGGAATCATATTTGGACAGGAGGAAGAATCCAAAGCATCTCAGCCCATCAGATTAAGGAACAAAGTGCTGGCAAGTGGTCAGGGATGGAAACTCAGATGACAGAGCCAGCAAGGTCAGGAAGACAGGGCTGCATGCCGGAGGGCAGGGCCAGAGAAGGACGGAACCATGGAGGGTGAGGGGCCTGGGTCTCAGCAGCATGAAGTGGCTGAGCCCCTTTTTGTGCTCTGGATTCCAACTCCCAGGCTGGTTCTCAACTCTCTATATGCCCTGGAGTATTAAGCCAGTAGGACCCAGACTTATCTAGCAGCCCTGCAAAGAGCTTGGCTTGGGTTTTACTGCATGTTTCTATTCAATCTTGCAGGCTGCTGGGCTCTTATTTTCCCAGCCATGGATCTCTAACCTTGTTCTCCAACTCTGAGACTCAAATTGGGCCCCTCTGGTTTCAGGTTTTAGTGAACTTTCGGTTTTCCTTCCCTGCTTCTTGGACCTCGAAACTTCCTTATGGTTTTCAACTTTCCTCACCCTGCTGTCTTTAGTTCCCCTAAGGTGAAAATTTCCAATTTCAACCTAGTCTCCCACCACCAGCCCTTTTAGAAACCCACTCCCAAGCTAAGCATGCCTCAGCCTCACCTGGAATGGGTAAGGCTTCCAACTGACATGGGTCTACCTTAAAATAAAGAAATGAACATTTCTCGAATATTACTTGAAGATAAATTTATCTTCATTTATTATATATATTCAGTTAAAGACATCAGCCAGTTGAAGTCAATCACTAAGTAATGAAAAAGTATGTAGGTACCTGTGCACAGAATACTCATATTTCTCAAATCTTTCTGCACATGTTAAGAGGTGTTAAGAAGGAGAGAAGTTAGGTGGGTAGTTTAAACCCTGCCTTTCTACTGTTATGACATATACATAATGATTTTCCTGATATTGTTTCTTATATTTGTCAATAAAAGCTAGTAATCCCATAATAAAGCAGAATTTCCAAAGAAACGTCTGTGATGAAATTTAGAAAACGTTAACAGCTGATGAAAATTGAAAAAATGAAGTAAAAAGAGTGAAATTTTCTTCTAGAAATGCCATCTGGAGTAGCCATTAAATAATCATAACTCCCCATGTTGGTGAGGGATTTGGTTGGACCAAAGTAAATATAAAGGCAGCAATCAGAAAATTCAAATAATTAGACAGATATGAAGAAATAAAGAAAAGAATATCTAGTCTTAATTATACATTTTGATATAAAAATGGCTAAATTAGCTTTGGGGATAGAAATATATAAATTATTAGAAGATGATTATAATTTAATTACAGTTTTGTTTCATTTAATGCCTCAAATGCATTCCTGGAAAGTAGGCAAAAATCTATGGAACTTTTTCTTGAATAGGACTATAATTTTGAAGCTTCCATCCATACATGAACATCAACTGCACTTTTATACATCAGTATTTTTATACATCAGGAAAAGAATTTTTAGAAAGATACCAATTATAATGGTAAAAAAAAAAGTATGTAATGTACCTAGGAATAAATCTAACAAAAATGTATAAGAATTCTGTTAAATAAATTATAAAACTATTGAAAGATGTTAAAGAAGACCTAAATAAGTCAAGTCTGTGACTATACGATTCAATAGTATAAATAGTCCACTCTTCCCCAAAGTGATCTATAAATTCAGTACAATCCCAAGAAGCCGGATCTTGGCATGCTGTTTCTAAAATACATATGAAGACTAATGCTCAAGGTTAGCTAAGACACTCCTAAAGAAGAGAAACCAGGTGGAGGAATTTGGCTCCCAAATATCATGACTTACTATATAACTACAGTTAAAACAATGTACTCTTGGACAAGGGGTAAATGACAGAACAGAAAGGAGACCCCAGACACAGACTCATATGAAAACATGATATATGACAGTTAAAATTGCAAATTGGGGAAAAATGAACTATTCAATATATGGTAACTGGGATAATTTTCTATCCCTAGGGGAAAAAATGGAAATAAATCCCTACCTCACCATACAGTACACAAAATGAACCTCTAGGTTATTATACACAAAAATCCATTCCAAATGGATTAGAAACTTAAATGTGAAAGGTAAAACCTAAAAACTTTTAGAAGAAAACATAAGAAAATATTGATATGACCACTCTGGGGGAGGGGAATGATTTCTTAAATAAGACACAAAAATTCAAACTTTATTTAAAGAAAAAGATTGATATATTTGATTACATTAAACTTCTAGACTTCTTTATGTAAAAGGCCACCATTAAGAGATTGAAAAACATGGACACAAGTTAGAAGAAGATATTTTTAACCCAGAGAACTAACAAAGAATTCTTATCCAGAATGTTGTATATATGTGTGTGTGTGCATATATATACATTATCTATTTTATACACATACCCATGTTTCTATATATGTGTGTCATCTATGCTGTGTAACAAATTACCCCAACACTTACAAGCTAAAACAACACACATTTATGATCTCATAGTTTCTGTGGTTCAGGAGTCTGGGTGTGTCTTAGCTGAGTCCTCTGCTTTAGGGTCGTGCTCAGTCTGCAGTCGTCTCAAAGATTGACAGGGAAGGACCCACTTCCTAGCTCACTCATGTGGTTGCTGGCAGGATGCAGTTCCTTGAGGCTGCTGGACCTCAGTTTCTCATGAGCAGTTGGCCAGAGGCCTCCCTCTGTTCCTTGCCACATGGGCCACTCCATAGAGTGTCTCACAACATGGCAGCTGGCTTCATCAGAGCAAGCAGGCTAGAGGGCAGGAGAGAGCACCAGCAAGAGAGAACATGCTAGCAAGACACAAGTAGCACTGTTTTGTAACCTAACGTCAGAAGTGACAACCCATTACTTTTGCCATGTTCTATTGGATAGAAGCACATCACTAGATCCAATCCATATTCAAGGGGAGGCCACTACACAAGAGCCTAAATAGCAGGAAGTGGGGATCATTGGAGGCATCTTAGAATACAATATATATCAGCCCAATAGAAAATTATGCAAAAGGCATTAACAAATATTTCACAACAAGGGAAACACAAAAGACATATAAACAATTGAAAAGCTGCTGAGCTCTATTAATTAATTATTAATACCACAGTGAGAAAACACTTCATGCCTACCAAAACAAAAAATCAAAAAGTGACTATACTAATTGTTGACTGTTTCTGTATGTTGGAGCAATGCTTATCTTCATTTTTTAAATAAGTGTGCAAATTGGTACAACAAAACTTTGGAAAAGAATTTGGCATTACCTAATAAAGTTAACATGCAGAAACCTTTGGCCTGCTGATTTCACTCTCAAACATACACTCTAAAGAAACCCTTGTGCATGTGCCCAAGGAGAAATGTACAACAATGTACATAGAAACCTTATTTGTAATAAGCAAACATCCAAAACCCAAAAGTCCAGCACCAGTAAAATGGATAAAAAACTGTGATATACATACAATGGAATACTTACTACCCAATAGCTAAAGTGAATAAAGTATAGCTATAGACTTGAACATTGAGGAACACAAAAAACATTCTATTGAGTGAAATAAGCAATTCACAGAAATATACATACAGTATGACATCATTTATATAAAGTTCAAGAACAAGGGAAGCCAAATAATTTACCTATCTTTATAGCTATATCTAAATCAAGAAAATTATTAACAAAACCAGGATAATAGGGTTTCAAAGTTATTGGGCAATGAGTACTTAAATGTTTATTATTGTTATTTCAGTAGTGAACATGCAGTACATTATTTTTTATATATGGTGCTTTCTTGCTAAAATGTGTAGGGAAAAATAACAACAGCTAGTATTTCTCGAGCATCCCTCTGTCTGTGCTTGCCACTATACAGATGCTCTCTTTGAAGGAATGCACCCTACACTTTTATTTTTAATGCTCCACCTCTCATTTTGTTTCAGGAGTCTTTACCTAAAATAAAATAGAACATATTGTGTTTAAAGCAATGGGGAAATTATGTGACAATAAAAACAATGAAGAAAATACCAATGCTCAATTCAAGAAGAATGTTGCATTTGCACAGAATACAAAGTCTATAACCGTTTAATCTATCCACTGAACCCTCTGAACCAAAAGTAGCCACATGGACAGACTAGAGCAGAATTTCTCAACCTCAGCACTATTGACATGTGGGGCTGGATCATTCTTTGTCATGGGGACTGTTCTGTACATTGTGGGATGTTTAGCAGCATCGTTGGCCTCTACCCTCTAGATGCCAGTAGCTCTTTTACCCCCAGTTGTGACAACCAAAATTGTCTCCAGACATTGCCAAGTGTCCCCTGAGGGGGGTGGATACAAAATTATCCCTGGTTGAGACCTACTGAAGTAGATAGTCTTGGTACACTCAATGGAAGTACACACATAGGGAAACTATCCCATGTCTATTTAATATTTTTTGGTATTTCTCAGTCATTCTTTTATTCCTTTGATGTTTATTGAGGCACATTCTTTAAGAATTAAATGTTAACTTTAATAGTTATATCATCACTTCAGGTTTCTTGAACATTACTTACCTGCCAGCAGAGACCTCAGCTCAGAAAGAATCCAACAGTTTATAATCACAATTTTGCATTTCTTTATTTGCAAGTTCCTTTAAAAATAAATAGAAAGATAGAACTCAACAGGATACATGTATGCATTAGTGGCCACTTGTAGGTTTTAACTGTATGCTTTCTATACTCAGAGCTAATGCAGTTTCTTCAAAGTTTTGTTGGGTTTTAGCATATGAGGAGCTTCTCGCTATGTAAATTGAATGGCCACTTTAATTGATTAAATCATAACCTGAGCTAAATGGATATGCTGAAAGCAAGATTGACCTGTATTAAAAATTTAGGGAAAGGATACTTAAAAATGTTAATGCACGCATTATATGTATGCATAGATTTTTTTTCCCAGTCACATAAGAGAGAGATTTTCAATCTCTCTGTACATGGTGAGTGGAGGCTGCATACTTCATCAAACCATTTGGATGTTCATTTTCTTTGCTTAGTCATTTTAAAGACTTTCCTCTAGCTGTGCATGATTTGCTCTTTCTGTGTCGTTGCTCGTATTTTTAAATTGTGCATTTACAAGGAATAAAAAGAAACTCCTAACTTGCAGTGTAATTGTGCGCGAGGAGTGTATTTTGGTCCCTGCTGCTGTGTCAGAGGCTCGGAGCAGGGATGCTGTTGCCGTGGTAACAGAGATGTTGAGCTGGCTTCATCACCTTTGCCCTGCTATTTAAAATCATATGCACAGCAAAGCTCTGGCAGACACAGGGCTTTCTCTGGTAGGTCAACCACCTCCTCCCTTTTTCTCTTTTAAAAACAACAACTTGGCAGATTAATGCCATTTTCATTTATGACTGTTATAAAAGGTAATGTAAATATCCTCTTGCACAGAATGAATGGGTAGCTCTTTGTGTTGTCTCATTGCAGCATGAAACTGAAATTCCTTGAGAGTTTGCCAAAACCAGTTCCTCCAATGGGTTCTACCCTCTCTCTTGGCTTTATGAGAGTATGAGAGCAGTGGGTAGAGAACAGAGAGAAGCCATGGACATCACAAGCATCGAAAAGTGATAGAAAGGAAGTTTTTTTTTTTTTAATTTCAGCTTATTATGGGGGGTACAAAAGTTCAGGTTACATACATTGCCCATGTACCGCCTATCCCCCCAAGTCAGAGCTCCAGGTGTGTCCATTCCCCAGACAGTGCGCATTGCACTCACAATTGTAGGCTTTAAATATGTTGTTTAAACAAACTCCTCTGTGTTTGGGAAATAGACCCTTCCCATACACTCCTGATGAATGAGTGGGCTTGTGCTGCCTTTCTGGAGACAATTTGGCAATACATATCAAAAGCCTTAAAAATGTCCTTTGACCCATCAATGACTATTCTAGCAATTTATTTCAGGAGAACATACATGAATGTAAATAAAGATTTCACCACAGCTTTATTCATGACAGTGGAAAAATGGAAGCAACCAGTTTCAGAAACATGTCCAGAAAAAGGGATTGGTTAAATAAATTCTAGTGTATCACACAATGGAATAGTGAGCTATCATTTAAAACAATAATGCAGAAGCTTATGTATTAATGTGAAAAGATACACTGAAAGATTGTATTTAATGAAAGAAGCAGGTTACAAATCACTAAGTGCATTAGTATTCCATTTTTTAAAATATAATTATTGAAACACATACACATGGAAAAGCTGGAAGATTATATGACAAAGTTTGATTCTTTTTTTTACTTCTTTATTTTGTAAGTTTTATAGTGACTATGACTTGTAAAATTTAAAAAGTCAATTAATAAAAAATTAATTCATACTCACATGAAAAAAAATTAATTTAAAAAGTCATAGAAATTTTTCTTAAAGGAAGGGAATTTCTACTCAATGTCCCCAGAATTCCAAGACCACGTCACTACCTTCTGCCCTCAAATTGATTCTTTTCAGAATTTTTTGGACAATATTATTCTTGTAGGCCCCACAAAACACAGCCAGTGAAATCCAGCTAAAAGCGTTGAACTTGCTGAATTTCTGAGCTACCCTAAACCAGTGTCCAGAATAGCCTCCAAGAAGGCAGGGCTCACCCTATCTGTCACCTTGGCCAGAATTCCCGGCTATCCAGGTGACGACATCCGCAGATGGGAGGCACAGCTGCCGCTGAGAGCTGAGATGAGGTGCAGATGAGGGAATTTAATAGCCCCATCTCTGCCCTCTCAGAGTCCTGACATTGTGGATGCAGGGTGGGGGTGGGGGAGGAAACCTTCAGCAAACCATAAATAAACTTGCGGCTCGGATGTGATTGCAACTCTCCATGCACTCATGCTCTCTTCTGTCTCCCTCTGTCTCTCTCTCTCTCTCTCTCTCTCTCTCTCTCACACACACACACACACACACACACACACGAATTTGACACTACCATTGGCGGCTTTTTTTTTTAATATGACAGGGAGGTGAGTGTTCCTACATCACCTGTATTTATTTCCTTTACTAATAGAGAAATTTTTGTGAGACCAAAATAACAGGCAGAAGCATTGGATGTGAACAATGGAGACACGACCTCAGTTGTTCATTCCTCTGGTGACAACCTCCCCTCCGACCACCAATTTCCTCCACACTATCACACCAAGCAAGATAAACACTTGGGTCACTACAAAGCACAGGACGGCCTGAACGATGTTTCCATGAACTCACTGTAAAACATGGATGCCATCTTAAGTGGAGATCTTGAAACTGCCAGTGGGAGGAGTAGCCCTTCCATCGCTCCTCCTGCAGCTCTGGTCCCCAGGAGGGGTGTGGCCTTCATTACTTGACAGGCAGGGAAGGTGAGGTCCCCAAGCTCCCCTGGCTTGCCTTAAAACTTCACTCTCTTTTCATCGACTGACCACCCTTCAGGAGTCAGGAGGAAGCCTTGTAGCTGGGCAGACAAAGTGAATGAAAGACAAAATGCCTTCCCAAGTTTCCATGAACTGGAGTGTTTCAAATGGCAGCCCTTAATCACAAAAGCGGCATCTGCATGGGCTTTGGTTCTTGAAAAATAATATTGGCCAAAGGAATAAGGTGGAAAGGTCTGGAATACAGCACTAAAACACGGGAGAGAAAAGATATGTCCATACTAAATATAAGGCAAACCATTACTGTTAATTCCCCCAATATTGCTTTCTATATGGTACACAATGGACTCTGTCCTCCCACCCCTCAAATTCATATGTTGAGGCCCTAACCTCCAGTGTGATGGCATCAGGAGGTGGGGCCTTTGGGAGGTGATTAGGTCATGAGGGTGGAGCCCCTGGTCTGCAATCCCAGAGAGAGCCCTCACCATAACCCAACAGTGCTGGCACCCTGAGCTGGGACTTCTAGCCTCCAGAACTGTAAGAAATAAATTTCTGTTGTTTGTAAGCCACCTGGTCTGATACTTTGTTCCAGCAGCCTGAACCAAGATATGATACTTACAAAAAATGTCAGAATGTATCTTTATTTCAGTTTAGTTCAACATCTAATTAACCTTGCTGCACCTCACTATTGTCTTCTGTAAAATGGAAATAGACATAGAAACTACACCATAGGGTTGTTCTGAGGATTAAACGAATCAATATGTGTAAAGACCCTAACAGTGCCTGGCACATGGTGAATGCTCAATAATGATAATAATGATAATTAGTATTATCATCACTGAGCATCGCCTACTACCAGGACTTCGGCTGAGAGTTTTATGTGAAATACTTGAATCTTTTCTATTGCACTATATCATTCTACTGTATGAATGCAATTTAGTTATCCATTCTGCCGTTGATAGACATGTGAGTTCTTTGTAGTCTTTGGCTATTCTTTTTTTTTTTTTTTTTTTGAGACAGAGTCTCACTCTGTTGCCCAGGCTAGAGTGAGTGCCGTGGCGTCAGCCTAGCTCACAGCAACCTCAAACTCCTGAGCTCAAGTGATCCTTCTGTCTCAGCCTCCCGAGTAGCTGGGACTACAGGCATGCACCACCATGCCCGGCTAATTTTTTCTATATATATTTTTAGCTGTCCATATAATTTCTTTCTATTTTTAGTAGAGATGGGGTCTCGCTCTTGCTCAGGCTGGTCTCGAACTCCTGAGCTCAAACGATCCGCCCACCTTGGCCTCCCAGAGTGCTAGGATTACAGGCGTGAGCCACCGCGCCCGGCCTAGTCTTTGGCTATTCTTAACAAAGCTGCTATGAACCTTTTTCTAGCTGCCCTTTGTAGGACATATGCACCCATTTCTCTCGGGTACAGACCTTGAAGTAGAATTGCTAGATCACTGTTCAGCTTTGGGTAAATACTGCCAAATCATTTCCAAAATATTGTCAATACTTATTTATAAGTACTTATTTTGTGCCAAGCACAGAACGAGCTGGGTTCTGAAGCTACAAACTAGACACAGTCCCTACCCCTCATAGAGATAGAAATGCTACCCCCCTGAGTAGCATTTTAACCATCTTGGCTCTTACCATCCCTCTTTTATCTTCCAGTAGAACAGCAAGTGCTACATACTGATAGAAGTGTTGAGAAGCAGAAAATACAAGTGATGGGTTCATAATGTCCAAGATCACAAAGCAAGTTAGCAGCAAAACTAGAACTAGTAGAACAGCAACAACATAAACAAACAAAAATTCCACTCTTCCATCTGTACAATTAGGGCATAAAGCTTCAAAGTGAAGCCATCCTCAGATGTATGCAGTAGTGGGCAGTTCATGCTCCTGCCTGCCTTTATGAGGCCAATATGCAGGACATTGGGAGAGTGCATCTGAGATCCCAGGGAGCTCCTAAAACTCTCCTCTATGCTCTGGAAAAACCCAGCACTGAGCTACCTGAGCTAATCTTTAGCTTGGCTCTGGGAGAAGGCAAATAAGAACATCTGTAGCTACCTTTCCGTCTGCATAAGGAAACTGTATATCTTAATTAGAAAGAGAGACACATTTGGATAACCACAGTTAACTGTCCTATTTGCCACAGAGAAATACATTCTAAATTCAACATAGTGCTGAACTGGTATAAATAGCTGTGGGTGGAGAGGATATAGCAGGGTTTGTCAACCTTGGCACTTTTAACTTTTGGGGCTGGATGACTCTTTGTTGTGGGTACTGTCCTGTGCATTGCAGGACACTCAGCAGCATCCCTGGCCTCTACCCACAGATGCCAGTAGCACCCTACTCCCAGTTGTGACAACCAAAATGTCTTTAGACATTACCAAATGTCCTATGCAGGGGGGCAAAACTGTCCCTGGTTGAACCACTGGGAAACATGTATATTAAGAATGTGGAACAACTGAACTTTCATATTTTCAACATTTTAAATCTTGAAGATGGGTCCTATTGTAAAGGAAAAGGGCTGACATTTAATATCAAGGAACTTCGATACTTCATAGACAAGTGTCAAGAGCACTTAGTATTTTACTTCCTTAAGGGAAATAACTCGAATATTAATACAGAGTAATAAACAGAAAGCCTTTTTTCAATTACTGAGAAGTCTGAGTTATGCAATTTTTCAATACGCTTTTATTTCAAATGCAGCGGGGTGAGTTTTTCAGTAACCTCTTTGCTGAATAATGATTTGCAATTGTGTATTGGGTGTATATTAATAGATGTTGTGAAAGTGCTGTAAGGTCTGTGAAAACAATTTCTCTAAATGCTTTGTTCTTGTTGATATTGTTGATACTTGTGAGGTTTTTCCCTACCTCTGAATAAAGGCTTCGGTAAACAGATGCTAAAATTTTGTTTTGACCTTGTCTAATTATGTCCAGCTGGGCCGGAAGAGTTATTTTTTTCAAAGAAGGAACTTGTTTTCCAAATGATAAAGGTTTAACAATGTGTATTATCTCTTATTTACTCATTCACACAATAAAAGTAATTGTTGAGCACCTACTAGGTGCTCCACCCCAGGGATATAAGGGTGCACAAGACAGGCACAGGATGCATGCTGCTGGTGTTACATGCCAATAGCACTATTGAGCACCACCAGTAGTAATATGTTCTTAACTCTGGCTCTGCCAGTGGCCAGCTCTGAGACCTTTGGAGGGTCACCCCATCTTTCTAGAACCAAAAAAATTTATTAAATGAGATAGGTGAATTAACCGAAATAGCAAATAGGTTTCACCTCTAGTGCCAACTCACATCAATTGCTATTGGCTGCCCAAAGCACTTGATTCTGAGGTTCTATCTTCACTTAATGGCAAAGTGGGCTATAATTGATTATTGACATCTCGCATAGGCACACTATGGAAACTGATGGCAACTGGCATGAATTTGCCAGCCCTGGACTTCTAAGGCTTCAGATTCTATGATGTGCAAGAAATCTGTCCTTCCCATTTCAGTATAGTTTGGCACGGGAGAGCAAGGTTTTTTAAGTTTCTTACTTTGGAAACAGTCCATATGCTCCCTTCTCTCTGTCCTCCACTTCGAATTCTCTTGTTTTGGTCCTAGAGAAAAATTGCAAATTAATTGCACAATACCATTACCCCAAAGGTTAGTTTGCAATATTTTCTGACATTCTGCCCATCTTTGAAAAGATCAAATAAGGCAAAACTTGACCTCCCTTCATTCAGGGCCCTTTTGGGTAAATGATTTTCCAGTGTAGTGAGAGATGACTGTTTTCTTAATTTTGAATAAATAGAAATAGACACCAATCAACAAACCTTTAGCTAAGAGGAAAAATCCCTTTAACTCACATTTTGCTTCAATTACATTGAGGACAAAGGAACACATCACACCCTGTGCATGAATAGATGCTTCATTATTCAAAACAAGCATCAAAGAGCATTCCGTCCCCTATAGAAAATATGCAATCACTGTTTAATTCAATGGTAGGATGCAAATTTAAATTCCCATAAGGGGAAGGCTGTTAATGCCATTTAAATTGGTTGTAAATTACAGATAATACGCTTGAGACCCCCGAATACAGATTAGTGGAGTATTGCTTTAGGAATTCAATTCTACTTTGAACTTATTGTGTATTTATCTATGAAAAATAAAGCCATGAAGCTTGTTTACAGCTACATTTTATTGCCTATCTTTTTTATTTCTGAAGCAAATATTTCATTTTTAAATGCCATAGAGATGTTTCAGTGTAATATAAGGAAATGCCATGATGTTAAAGACAGATTAGCACTCTTAGAGGCAGTTCCTCATTAAAAACAAACAAACAAACCTAAGAGAGAGACAGTACAATGACATTTAATAAAGATATCACACTAGCTGACTTTTCTATCTTTTTACCTCATTTCTTCTGGTGTTCCTGCAGTTTAAAAATCCCACAGTTGCAAAACAATCATGGTTTTCAGAAATTAGAGGCTGTGATTATCTCTTGCTGCTAAAGTATATCAGCCACTTAGAGGTTGTTTCTCATTTTCACAGATTAAGTAATCATGAGTGGGGTGCCTGATGGGTGAGTCTTTGTTGGAAGAATTATTCCTTAAAAACAAGAGCCTTTCAGAAACAGGAAGTGTTAGATAAAAATGGACACTTTTCCACAAAGGTTTCTGAGCTCCCAGCTTGAAGAGTAGCAATTTCCCTCCCAGTTCATGGGAGTGAAACTGTTCCCTCCTTGATGTGGTTTCACGTCTCAGGTAGGAAATAGGGTTACTTGGGGCGATAAAAATAAATCAGCTTCGAGGCTTGTGTTTTCTCCTCCAGTAGCCTATGGGGCATGTTTTTATTTTTGTGTGTGTGAAACCGAAAGGTATAAAAAAAAGTTGCCATTGATATATACACACAGAATGAAGCCAAGCTATGGAACAATGGAGGAATGCCTAATTCATTATGCCAGAAAATGGATCACTACCATCAATACCACATGGAGTTAATCATTTCCAAAGAACTATAATACCGAGTTATCCATAACACTGCACCTAAATGAAATAATGTTTTATTTTTTCTTTGATCTGTCAAAGGTACTTCAATCTTTGTCAGGACCTTAGTGACACTATAAACATTTCATTATATAGTTCCTATGAATTACACAGACCTTGTGATATCCTGTAAGGTTAATTGAATTTTTAAAATTCCCAGTATAATGTTGTTTGTCATTTTTTAGTGCTTTGTAAAATAACCCAGAACCTGGCCATCTTTCTCTTTTTCTGGCTATTTGCATTTAGGTTAAACAGGAGTTTTTTTTCTATACCTAAGGGTAAAGATGAAAACAGCCAGTTGAAACCTGAGACTTTAATAAACGTAGTTAAGAGTCAGGTAATCCAGCGATTACCACTGGATCACTGGATTACCTGACTTTGCCTTTTACAAGGTATCTGTGTAACAGAAACATTTGTACCCCCTTAATATTTTGAAATAATGATTTTTTTAAAAAAGAGTCAGGTAATCTCTGCTCATGTTAAGGGACTCTGACAAAATGGGGAGGGGGAGAATTCATGGTTTAGGATCTTTCTGTCTTTTCTTTGATAGGATTTGGGCCAGAGTAATCCTGATGCAAATGAAAAGTGAACGAGGAGGCTTTGAATTTTGTTCTCAAACCCTCAGTGCTCTGGGCATCTGCATATCTTCAGCCTCTCCAGGTGGGGCTGGAGACTGGCCTGCTGCCCAAGCTGTGCCCACCTGTCTTTTGGCCATTTGCCTTTCCTCAGTCTTTCTGGGGGTGGGTTTGGGACATGCATACTCTTTCTGGGAGAAGCCCCGCACCAGTGTTCCAAGGTGTTAGGTGGCCAATGCCAGCCTGCTCTAGGTCCTCATGACTTGGCCCGTAACCCCCAAGCTAACAAGAAGAGTGGTGAGGCAGGGCAGAGCAAGTACTAGACTTGGGGCCATGCCACCTGGGCTCTAGATCATCCTCTGTCAGATCTCTTGAAAGTGAGGAGGGCCATTCATTGTAACTAACAGTCGCTGAGCACTTAGCACATACCAGACTCTGCCCTGGACCCTGGGCACAAATAAAAATAAGACATCATTCCTGTCCTCCAAGGGTTCAAGGTGAGGAGCCAGGAGGACTGTAGACAAACTCATAAACAGATAATGACATTAAAATTCGCTAAGTTCTTAACCCAGGTATGAACAGAAAGCTGTTGAAGCCCAGAAGGAGAACTAGCTAGATTTAAGATCACTTCAGCATAGCCATTCAGAGCATAGGCTTTGCAGCCAGACCATTTGGGCAAGATCTGGCTTCCCCCATACTAGCTGTGTGACCTTGAACAAGTTACTTAACCTCTCTGTGCCTTGGTTTCTCATCATTTTAAATGGAGGTGATAATAGTACCTACTCCCTTGGATTGTTCAAGCAATTAGGACATTGCCTAACATGTAATGAGCCTACATGTGTTATACTAATGTTATAGAATTTCCACAAGTCCATGAGACTGTAAAGGAACTGGTGAATGAAAGGGAATCCTTTATTTACAAAACCAAATCTAACCGTGTTTTGGAGAGAATGAAGACGAGCATATATTTTGTGCTTATTTGGTGTCAGATGGTTCACCAACATCCCAAGGAAGGAGTATACATAATGGAATGCCCCCCTTGAATGCCCACAAGTCAGTGTCTAGGCTTCCAAACAGGAGCATTTGGCATGGTCAGTAGTATATGGTATGGTTAGGAGCATATGCCATGGTTAGGAGTACATGGCATAGTTAGGGGTGGTTAGGGATATATGGCATGGTTAGGGGTGGTCAGGAGTATATGGCACGGTTAGGGGTGGTTAGGGGTATGTGGCATGGTTAGGAGTATGGGGCATGGTTATGGGTGTTCTGCATTAAGATTAGGGAAGGACTATTCTTTGATGTGCAAGCGGCTTCCTAAGAACACACACGGAGAAGCTAACCATCCCCTTGCCCACCCTGCTAGGTCAGGCTGTGGGAGAGAAGTCTGGAGCAGGAACATTTTGGGGCCTCCCTGATTCCTGCCTCTCGGAGGGAAAGCAGGCAGGCGGGTGGGTCTTTCAGCTTGGAAGTTGCAGAAAGGACAGCAGAACTTGGCTCTGGCAGGAATGAAGTCCATGGGGCTGGCTAGATGTTAGCTGACTCAGGCCAAGTGGGAGCAGCTGTGCTGCTTGGGAGGGCCTGTCTGGGAAATGGGGGTCAAAAAGAGAGAGAGTAGACACTCAGGAGACTGGGCCGGGGCCTTATGAGGAATTGGAGAGGAAGGAGACCATGTTAGGCCCTGAACATACAATATTGAGTAAGACAGGAAAACAAGTCACCTTAAGCACATGCCTGCGACACTAGAGACGGGTCAGACTTACGGGAACAGGGGTGTGCTAGGAAATATTTAACAACCAGCTCTCATGGGGCAGGGAATGCCACAGAATTTGCTAATTTCCCAAGTATTACCATTGTGGCTGACTTCAACCTACCCAGGTGATGTTACTAAATGTCCTATGATAACGTTATTTCTGCTGTACACACACAATAGAGATACAGAAAGCCTCAAGTGCCTGGATAATAGTAAAATGTAGGAAAAGAATCAGGGAGTGATGGGTTTTCAGTATTTATTGCCTTTGTTTTGAATATAATTTTTTAAATTGTAGATGTACATAATTTAGTTTTTAATAATGACCGTGATTTACAATTGGCTTGCAAAATTCCTGACAACTTAACATCGGGCTGTGGAAGCTGGGCCAGGCTGGCTCCAAAGTGCTCCTGTGTGGGGCTGTCACTGAAGTCCTCAGAGCTGCCATTTGCTTAATGGTAAAATAGGACCCTCTTCCTCATGATAATCATCACAGCTCGGTCACAGGGTTCTTGTGAGGGTCACAAAAGTATGTGGGAGCATTTTAAAAGCTGTCCACAGTTTATAAATGTGATACACAAATAAAAAGTATTCTCACGGGAACAGAATAACCTAGTGACCAAGAGGGTAGTGTCTGGAGGCAGACTGCCTCAGTTTGAATCCTGGCTCTACTTTTATAAAATTCTAAGGACCTTGGGAAGATCCTTACTCTCTCTGGGCCTCAGTTTCCTCATCTATAGAGTTGCTGTGAGGCTGAAATGAATTAATATTACAAAGCACTCAGAACAGTGTCTGCCACATGGTGAGCACCACTTAAAGTATTGACTAAAATTGTTTAGCAACGTGAACAGCAGTGAGCTTACAATTCTTCCAGAACCAGAAGCTCTTTTAACTGAGGAGCCCAAGCTCCCAGCTTCTACTCTGCCTGGTTTGAAAAGGACAGCTCCCCTCTATGGTAACGGATTTGCTCTGTGCTAACAGCCGATGCTTTTTAGATAATGAACCCTAAGGCCTATTGAAGAGATAAAGATGCTGCTAGAATCAGATTCCATAACCACTCACCATAGTAGCAGAGAGGGAACAGCTATCTTATTACATGCCTGGCTGGCTCAATTACCTCAGTCCTGACATAGACAGACGCTGGAGCCAGCCCAGGGCAGAGCCCCAGAGTTGGAGGGGCAGTTAGCTGCCCCAGCGACCCTGGTCTCATTTGCTATCTCAGTCACCACAGGCCCCAGGGCTGGGCAGGGGTAAGAAAGCAGACAGACAGGACAAGAGAGATGGAGAAGGACAGTCCCAGGCAGGAGACAGGGGCCATGGCTGCCATAGTAGCCACAGATTGGCTCAAGGAGTTTGGGGTTCTCAGACAAAGAGTCAGGGACAGATTTGAGGGATGGAGAGGAAGGTGGGTGGGAAAGTGGTCAGGGTCTCCTCGCTAGGGATGAAGAAGTCAGGTGCCATGACAGACAGATGAGAATAGAAAGATGGAAGCAAAGAAAGCTTCCCTCCACAAGGTGGAAAAACCAAGGTAGGCTGATAGGGCCAGGTTTTTCCAACTAAAGAACTGCAACCATTAGATAATCCATTAGATAATCCTGAATTCCGCATCGTGGTCAGAGCCATAATTTTCTTTTTCGTAATGAACTAGAATAGAATAGTGTGGTGTAGACCACCTAGATGCTCATAAATCCCATTTCCTCTTCCTGGGTGCTCAAGCCATGTTTCCTTGCAGCCCTTACAGTTAGGTTGGAGTCACGTGACTACATACAGGCCAGTAGAATGCAGGCAAAAGTGATATAAGTCACTTACAAGCCTAATTATAAAGCCCTCCATCCTCTCTCCTCTCCTCTCCCTTCCTCTCCCCTCCCCTCCCCTCACCTCCACTCTCTCTCCCTCCCTCTTTCTGCCATGATCCTGGATTGAAGATGATGGCATCATAATATGGAAAAAGCCTGGACCCCTGGAGGGGGAGGAAGGCCAGGAAGCAGAGCTTCCTGATCTGAACTGGGCTAGGGCATGAACAAGAAATAAACTTTTATTTTGTTAAGCCACTGAGATTTAGGGGCTGTTTATCTCAACACCTAGCAAGCATTGCCCTGACCAATAAATACAACAATAAAATGGAATGGAGTGCAAAGGCAGGAGTATAATGGAATACATTAAATTAAACTAGAATAGAATAGAATAGAATAGAACAGAAACTATCAGAGTGCATTTCAGATATGAAAAGTAAATATTGTTTAGTGAAACATTTGTTTCAGTTCATATGTATACTACTTCTCATTGTAAATTTTATTTTTTACTGGAGGTGGAGGTGAAAAGTTTTGAAAATCACTGCCTTAGAGCTGAAAGGAAGGTTGAGGGTGTGAATCAAGAGAAAGCTTTAGATGAGACGGGGATTACACAAGCACTACCCTTTTAAGGAAGGTGCTATGGACTTGCTGGCCATCCCTACCTTATGGCTGTTTGTTGTGGAAGTTTGTTATTTGAGCCTGCCCAGTCCATTTTGCCTTTATTTGGTAATATCACCCTAGTCTTAGTCCACATAGTCTATATGGGGCTGACTATCCCTTGGAATAAAGGTGGTGGTGGGGGGGACATATTTTCCATTCCTGGAGCCACAGTGATTGGTTCAGGAATGAACACATGATCCAAGTTGGTCCAATCAGAGCTAAAACTGGGACTTTGGCTGCAGTTATTATAAAAATAGGTGTATAATTTCCCCTGGTTTTGGAGCTGTGGGAATATAAGTCTGAAGCTGCTGGCAGCCATCTTGCTGTCACAGGGGAGAATTTGCCCGAGAATAGAACCATCATTGAAGAAGGCCGAGCTAAGAGATAGAACAAGACCAAGTCCTAATGACATCATTTGAACCCCTGGATCTAGCCATGCCTGAAGTCCTCTTTGTAGTTTTTAGTTGATTTTACAAATTCACCTTTGCTTCTTTCAGTTTGAGTTGTCTTTTTGACAGCTGTAACTGAAAGAGTCCTGAGGCTGTGTTTTCTATATCTTTAAGATGTCACTTACTTGGTAAAATGGGCCCCCCAAAAGGATTAAAGTGGAAAACAGCTGGTCCTCAGGCTCCTCCAGCCTTTGCCAAGGAAAGGTGGTTTTAATCACTGAAGAATCAGGGTTCAACATATGGAAAAATTATAAGGTAAAGTAAAGGAAAAACTCATTTTTTCTTGTTTTCTGTTTTGAGAGGCTGAAGAATAGATGAATACCATTAGAACTACTAATACATTTATCTCCATTTATTCAACAAATATTTATTGAACACCTTCCATGTGCTAGAACTATGTTAGACCATGGAGATTATTAGGCCATGGAGTACTATTGAGTAATAACAGAACAAATTCTTATAAAGTGCTTGCTATGTGTCAGCCACTGTTCTGAGAACCTTATGTTTATTAATCTTACTGATCCTTCACATCTACCCTCTCAGGCAGATACTATTACAATCTCTCATTTTACAGATGAAGGAAACTGAGGCACAGAGAGGTTAAGCCAGGAAGAATCAGAGCTTGTATTGAACCTTGAAAGACTGGCTTCAAGACTAAGTCTTAAAATCATTCAACCACATTGCCATGATCCTTGTTCACTCTAAGATCTTTGTTGTCCCTACAAAGAACTATCCTCTAAGCTTCTTAAGGTCTCTGCTCTCAGTCCCTTCTACTAGAATTTAGTTTAACAAAGTTTGACTCTGACTTCGACTTGAACTGTAGCATCACTTGTAGAATTTCAGGCACTGTTCAATTTACCTTTCTGAAATTAGTGTAACCATTAGTGATATGTGTGACCTTGCAGGGGGATAAAAGGTCACTTGGAGACACATTTTAGCCTAATGGTTAAGAACACGGTGTTTGGACTCATCCTAGATACTGGGTTCAAATCTTTATTCTGCTATTTTCTAGCTGTGTGACCTTGTAGAAGTTACTGGGCCTCTCTGAGCTTCTGTTTCTTGATCTTAGAAATGGGGTCAATGATTCCAACTCATCTTCTTGTTGCACAACTATAATAAAGTAATAGAGTGTCTGGGGCAGAATTGGCACCCAGGAAATGCTGGCTATTGTCATAGCTCTTCCTCTTTGGCTCTTAACTCCCTGTTTGCTCAACAAGGAGCTGGGCAAGATGCTCTCTGAGGTCTCTCTCTGCTGTGTAAGTTTGCGTGACTAGTATTTTCCAAATGCTAATTTGGGAATGGCAAATTCCCATGGTCATGGGTTTTCTTCTTAAAGAATTATTTTCTGTTGTGTTTATGTAAGATTGGGCTTTGTAGGCTGGTTTAAAACAGCCAAAGGAGCTTTAAGCCTTTCACATGACGTAATAATTTGATGCCCATAAAAGTGATGAAATGCCATGTACTAAACCAGTAGGGAGGAGAATTCATGGGGCTAATGGCCCCGGGAATTCTCCTTCTGATGTTGGCCGGAGGGGGGGGGGGCGGGGGGGCTTGGCTTTCCCTTGACTCTTCTGACAATCCTGGAGACACTCTTGACTCTTCTGACAATCCTGGAGACACTCCCAACTCCAAGCTAGAGGTGGTGACATTGGGGGAGGGACGGGGGTGGGGTGAGGGAGAGCAGGGGATGGGGAAGGAGAGAGAAGGAGTGGGAGGAACAGGTAAGGGGAGTGTCAGGAAGAGGAGCAGAAGAGAGTCAGGGGTGGGGCAGGGGGAAGGGAAGGGAGAAACAGGAGGAGCTGGAGAAGAAGGGGGAGGGACTGTGGAGGGGAGGGCTGGAGCTCAGCTAGGAGACTACAAAGAAGAACCAGGCAAAGGCTGGGGAAGTCAGCTCAGACTTCACCATGAAATGTTCCATCTGGGGAAGTCAGCTCAGACTTCACCATGAAATGTTCCATCTGTCCTGGTAGAACCTGATTTCTAAAGCATCCTGTTGGAAACCATGGAAGAAACCCCCAAACAGGAGGAACATATTGGGTTGAGGAAGAATTGTTGAGCATAGGATGCTCCTTAAAGACAAAAACTGTCGTAATGCCATTGACCTTTTTGCCACTCTGCAGATCATTCACAAACTGTGATTCATTTCATTGTTGAAATACAAAAGCGAAGGCAACGCAAACAAAAAATAGGTGAAGGAAGCTAAATTCCTATACTCCTCAATGAGACACTCTTCAATGGGATGAAGTGTCCTTCATTCATTCACTTATTCATTGCTTTATCACCAGTCACTCATTGGGCATCTACTCTTTGTCATGCCCATGTTAGATGGAAGGGATTCAGAGATAAGCAAGACACTGTCCCTGCCCTATAGAACAATGAAAATGCAGTGCCAGTTTTGATGCTCATCCTTTCTAGAAGTGGGAGTCCATGTCCCCTTCCCTTGAATCTTATCTGGTCTTAATGACTTACTCGTAACCAATAGAATGAAGTGGAAGTAACTTATGAGGTTAAGTCACAAAAATCAATACAGCTTCTGCCTCACTTTCGGGAACATTCACACTTAGAGCCTGAACTGCCATGAAAGAAGTCTGACTACCCTCAGGCCACTACGGTGTGAGGCAGCCCAAGCAGCTACATGAAGAAGTAATGTGTAGGTGTTCCGATTAACAGACCTAGCTGATGTCCCAGGCAACAGCTGAATCAACTGTCAGACTTGTGAGTGAAGACTCCGGGCAATTCTAGCCTCCAGGCATTCAGTTATATCCAACCATCCAGTCTTCCCAACTTAGGTCCCAAACAATGGGAAGCAGAGGCAAACCATCCCCAGTGTGCCCTGTTTGAATCACTGACTCGTAGAATCCATCCATAGGCATAATAAAAGTGTTGCTTTACGTCACTAAGTTTTGAAATGTTTTGTTATGCAGTAGTATTAGTTGAAACACTGCCCATTTGTGATACTTGCTGGGATTTACACACAGCAATTTAAAGAAAGTTACTGTCCTAAGAATTTCACAGTCTGAGATGGGCACACCCAACCAACCCAGGGGCTTAACACTTGAGAACCAGAATGTGTCAAGGGGAAAAAAAGCATGGCCCTCTATGCAGCTTTATTCAATAGTCTAAAAATGACAACTGAAGCCCTCCCGCATACCATGATTCATGGATATTCCACCTGCTTAAACTCAATTTCATTTCCCACTGGTCATTCTTTTCTAAGAGCACAGATACCTACCTATGGTAGCTATGTATCTAAGAAAATATGATTCCACCACAGAATTATAGAATGCTAGAAATAAAGGAGATTTACAAATCATCTGGTCCAACCCTCACTCATGCCTATTGAGGAAATTATTGAGGTCAAGAAAGACTGGATGATTTATCCAGGGCCACACAGCTAGTTGGTGTCCAAGTACCAGGATCCAGGGTTCCTGCCTCATTTCTATTCTCTGCAGCCTTTTCACCTGAACATCAGGGAAGGCATTGTACTCTAGGTGGCGTCGTGTGAAGTTCCAGATCTGATAGATCTCGTAAGAATCCCAGTTCTGCTACTTACTAGCTGTGTGAATGTGGCCAAGTTGACTTCACTGAGCCTCCAATTTCTCATCTGTAAAATGGAGAATAATTAGAATACTTATCAACCAGGGTTTGCTATGGGGATTCATTGAGATGATACACAGAAAGCAGAAAGCATTGTGCCTGGTTTGTGGTGTGGGGGTGATGGGAAACTTCCCCTTTCCCCCGCTGAAAGATCAACTCACAATTAAGGCAGATTAATAATAAGAAAAGGTTTATTTACCATTCCCATGGGGAAAATCACAGAGTGATTACCTGACATCCCAATGCGATCCAGATATTTTTATACTCTCCTTTTAGAGGGGAGGAGGGAGATGAGGAGTATAGGTAATTCTGTTTAGGAGCAATATAAATGGTTGCTAGGGAGGATGAATAGATACTTGGGAGAATGAATGGATGAGGCGGAAACAGATTGACTTGTAAATTAACCTGAGAGGCAGGTATTATGTTTAAAATGCTTTGGGCCAGGTCTGGTTGCATTCTTGATTTTCTTTCCTGCAATATAGTGAGATAACAGGGAAGGGAAGGGAAGGGAAGGGAAGTCGGTTGTTCTTTTAACACGGTCTGTCTGTTTATGAGGACAGAGAGAAAGCGTTGATCTCTAAGGGCCTTTAATTCAAAATACTCTTTATACCAAGGAGTCATATTTTGGGGTGAAATTTCCTGAGCTCCTTCAGTAGTGAGCATTCATAGAGCCAAGATCTCTCTAGAGCGAAACATTCTTGCCTGTAATTTGCAGAATACAGAAAGGTGTGGGATGGACGTTGGGTTGAGTGAGGAGGTTTTGTTTTTTTGTTTGTTTGTTTGGTCTGAGGGTGGTCAAAGGTGTTCCCGGCCAGCACTGCCACCAGCTCTCTGGGAGAAGTAAGTGGTTACTGACTTTACCTGAGCAGCCGTGATATTGACATATCCTCACCTCTCTTCCCTGACTGCCTGCCAGTAGAGAACTCCTTGGTTTGTCCCTTCTGAGGCATTCCACCCTGTGAATACTGTCTCAGCTTCTCTGGGTATGCACCTTGATCTGATTCCTTTCCCCTCTTGAATGATGAGGGCTCCCTGTGGATGTCTATGAAGGACTGTGATGGGACCAGCTTCCTGCTGCCTTGTGCCAGTGGAGTCCCATGGGAGCAGCACAAGTGCACCCCAGGGAAATAAACATCCACCTGCTCAGCTCTGGCTCCTGGAAGCTCAGAGCACCCTGCCAACCTTCTATCCCAGAACAACCTCCAGAGCTCAGCTCTAAAGTCAGGGGGAGAATTGCTGGGGCCCCCAGACAGAAGGAAGCTGCAGAGGACACCCCAAGTTGACATTCCAATCTGGGAGTGTGGAGCCAATCTTATGTCAGGAGAGGTGCCAATTACCAGAAGACAGGGCTGAATTTCCCTTTGCCTTTCATGGGCCCGTGCAGTCATTCGGAAACATTTCTTATAATTGTATGGTGTGCCAAACATTATCTCAAGCCTACAAATAGGGTACAAAGATGAACAAAATGGCAACATCACTGCTTTCTACAAGCTCGTAGTCTTCTGGGAGAAGGAATGACAACATAGTGTGATCACTAATGAATTTTCCATGTGTGCAGCTAGTAAGGAATATAGAAGATGTGGTTGTGGGTGCTGTTGGAGGAAGAGGGAGTGGGTGAGGAAGACTTCATAGAGGAGGTGACATTCTAACTGTGTGCTCCATGATGGGTAGAGTTTGGCTAAAGTGATAGGTGAGACCCAGGGAACAGCATGTGCACAAAAAGGCCAAGAGGTTGAAAGAACATGGAGTGTTTGGGGGAGTACAAGCCACCTCATGGGAAGGGAAAGCGAAGGTAGGAAAAGAGCCAGACTTGAGAGCCCTTGGCTGCATATATAATCTGGAGTTTGTATTTTACTCCATGGGCAACATGGAGCTGCAGAAGATTATTGATCAGGGAAGGGACACATAGTTTCGCATTTCAGAAGGCTAACACTGCTCTTAGGATGAAGGGTGAAGCAGATGAGGATGAGCTGAACGTGGGGAGCCCATTTAGTAGGCTCTGGCTTCATCCAGGCAAGAGCAGATGGGAGCTTCCACGTAAAATGGAAGAAGTTGGTGGACTTCCATCTAGCAACAGTCTGACCAGACTGAGCTTACACACACTCCTTTTGGTGTCCCCCAGGCCCCAACTAGCATTAATTGCTGCACAAATATTTGTTAAAGGGATTAGCAAATGTGGAATGCTCTGCTTTCTAAGGACTCCTCATGAATGTGAGTCAGCGACTTTGCAAGATCCCAAATTGTACTTGGATCTTGACCTCCTGACATAGAACATGGAGCCTTCAGTTTGTGACAGGGCAAGAGGACTGTTGCTGCTCTGCCCTAATCATCCTAGATAGCAAAAGGCTCATTATTTAAGAGGTGCTATGGACACAGGCCACCATGTTTCCCTGACATCCACAGATTTTGTACGAAGTTGAGAGACAAGGGAGCAGAAGTTAGGTGATTTTGATCATCATTCCAAAATGCTATAGATGTAGATGTTTTCTGCCTTCCACTCCTGTCTCTTATAGATCCTGGGTCCATTCAGAGCTGTTAGCTCATCTTTGTGTCCTTTAAGTCCTGGGGACAGGAGAAGTGCCTAGGTTTGGGTGCCCCCAGAAGCAGATCTAGAGACAAAGACTCAAATGCAAGTATAGAAGTCCCTCCTTAACCCAGTGGGATATGTCCCAAGACCCCCAGTGGATGCCTATATATGCTATGTTTTTTCAATGTGATCACTGAGCAGGCTACTAAGTGACTCACGGGTGGGGAGCATCCACCGCATAGAGACGCTGCACAAAGGGATAATTCATGTCCTTGGGGGGGGGGGGGAGTGGAGCAGGACAGCATGAGATTTTATCACACTACTCAGAACGATGTGCAATTTAAAACTTATGAATTGTTTATTTCTGAAATTTTTCATTTAATATCTTCAGACTGCATTCGACTTCAGGTAACTGAAACCAACCTGGGAAAGCAAAACTGCAGGGGACGGGGACTACTGTCATTTCTTTGGAAGGTGGTCCCAGGAAACACTAGTTGGAAAGTGGACAGGTGAGAAGAGAAGGGAAGGAGGCCACAGCTTGCTGTGTTAATAAGCAGGTTGCCACTGTGGGTGACTGGGGCACAATCCCATTGGAGAATCAGGGGGATAGTGTTGAACACACTCCAGAGCTGTCCCACCTGAGGGATGAGGAAGCTGGCTGTTTCTCCACCAAATCTCCCATTTGTCATTGTTTGAGGGCTTCCTCCCCGGGCATTAACTCTCCAGCACCTCCAGCTTGCCCTGAGCACCAGCCAAGTGCGTTCTCATGGAGAGTTACGACGTCTGGAGTAGGCAGCCTGGAGTGTGTAGAGGGAGGAGGATATGTGAGGTGCCAGTAGGATCTGCTGCAGGAACTTACAACCCCACAGAGGGCATTCAGCTTCACCCTAGGAAGATTCTACGGTTCCTAAGTTCAGGGGGAGATTGGGAATGATAAACATTGAAGTTCAGTGGAAACACATTGCTGCTTTCATGTAGGGTATTGAGGTGCAAGTGTCAAGAGCCTGGATTTTTAAAAATATCCTTGTGTCTCATTCAAGGTACAAATAAGATAATCACTTTGGGCTTCAGCATCTTTTCTAGCCTGGATGGTGATTGACAGGAGGGTAATACTATTACATGGCATGGCTGCAAGGGTGGGGAGTGGGGGGAGGCCTTAGTACTTCCAAAATTTCCATCAGCCCTTCTCCAAAGACACTTTGCCTAAACATGGAGACCACAAAGAAGCCAGGTGACTGCCAACCAATGCAGCCAGACAAGTCACCTAGCCCACTTTAGACCCCATAGAACAGAGTGCCATCCCAAGTCCTGAGGCATTCCAGAGCTGCCAATCTTCAGGGATCTTGGAACAGTCATCGGTAAACCAGTGAGTCTTAGAATCACCGGATGCGTGTGTTTAGAAGGCAGATTCCTGGACTGCACTCCCTGCTGCTGATTCAATAGGTCTAGAGTGGGATCTAGCAATCTGCATTTTAAAGGAGAATCCCAGATGATTCAAAATGAAGATTGAGAAGTACAGTTATAGAAGGTGTTGGGCATAGACAGAGGAAAATGAAGAAAGCAGGAGGAAGCAGAGGCAGAAAGTGAAGTGATAATGGAATGGGGAAAAGAGGAGGAAAAAGAATAAGAAGAATGCTGCAAATGGGGGTGGGGGGGGGTGGCTCCAGGGCAGTGACTTCTGAGTCAAATTATTGCTTTAGAGTTCTGAGCATTAGAAAGTAGCCTCCCCTCTAGCAAACTTGGAAGGCAAACATGAGTATTTGAAGCTAGTAAGAGAGATTATCAGGCTATCTTTCAGCTGGAGAGAAATCTCGATAAGACAGGGTGTGTGTACCCACATATTACAACTTAGCGGGAGCCAACACCTCAGGAACACCTGGGGAAAAAGAAGCCCCAGTAATGCCTGACTAGATGGAATGCATTTCATGGTATATAAAAGCATCAATTTCTCAGAAGGTAAATTTGTTTTTTCCTGCCGTGTGGCTCTTAGGTGAGCTAAACACAGCATCACTATCTTGGTGATAGATCCCTCCCCCCACCCCAGAAAAAAACAAAAAACAAACTCCAAAACACTCAAAACCCAAAATGCCTCTAGAGCTGCTTACACCCCTTCAGTCTTGGAGGAAAATGGATGTGAATTTGTTAAGAGACTGCATGAGTCAAGTTTAGGCAGTGAAGGACAAATTCCTGGTAAAAGTTGGTCCAGTGGTTCTTACACTTGAGCATACATCAGAAAGACCAGGAGGGCTTGCTAAAACATCTTTCTTGGCCCCGTTCTCAGAGTGTCTGGTTCAGCAGGTCTGGGGTGGGGCACAAGAATTTGCTGATGCTGCTGGTCTGAGGCTCATACTTTGAGAACAGCTGGGTTAGAACAAAGGCCAAGGTTGAGACCAATGTCAAACCACGGCCTTTGTATACTTTGTTCCTTAGAATGTCCAAGGAACATTTTATATGAAGCCTTGTCTAAAAACTGGGGGCAAAAAGAGAAGATATCTGCAGACTCTAGTCAAAAGCATGGGAGAAGAGAATCCTGAAAATCAAATATTCCCTTACCCTAGTTGGATGAACATTTCTACCTCCTACCTGCACACTTGATTCTTGGGGAAAGGGACTTTACATGGTGGGGCCGTAATTCTCCACACTCCTTCAACATGAAAGTGATGTATTTATATCTGCTCTATTAAAAGACACCAAGTAAAATGGGAAGCTCTATGTCAACCCCTGGCTTAGAATACAGGTCATTCCCGGCCTCAGAGGAGACTAGACACCTTCATATGAATAATGAACTCCCTGGAGACCCTTAGTTCCACCTAGTAATTTTCAGTGCTTGGGACAGGCATGATACACGGTCTCATATTTCGAGCCTCTTGCAGAATCTTGCAGGCCAATTTTTTTTTTTACTGCCCTAGCATTAAGGCAGTTTTGCTGGACATAAACTTCTCAGGACATGAGTTGAACTAGAGTAGAATTACTTCTCAGGGTATACAAAAACAGGATCTCCTTAGTCCTAGGCCATAAATTAGGCTGTTGGAAAGGAACATGGTAGTTCTTTGAGGTCACTAGGAGACACTTTGGGGCTGTACTTAACTGCAACAGGAGAAAGGCAGCCACTTAATAAATCCCAGAAGGGGCTCCATTCAGCTTCCTCAGTCCAGTCATTCTATTCAGACCATAATGTGCCTCTACATTTGCATTCACAATCGGACTAGAGCTCTTGACTTTGGCTTTCACTTTAATCTGCATCTGTGGATTACCCGCAGACATTCAGCTCTCTAAATCATAAGGTGAATTAAGGTCACAGATTAAATTAGGAATAAGACATTGAAGGAGAATCTCTTAAAGCAGCTCTTCCTAACAATGCGGGGGGCTCCTAGGCTTCTATGAGAAGCTCAGAGAAACAGTGGACCCTCTTCCCAGAAAAATGCACCTATAGACAACGTTTTGCATACAATTAATTGTACAGGCTCCTCACATTAGGAAACCATAGTTCATGCTGCAAAAGGATAATCCCAATTAACAGAAAAGGCTGGTGTAGGAGGAGGAAATGAGGCAGAAAAAGGAAGAAGGGCAAGTCTCAGGGTGAGCTTTCCCCTTGTATTAAAGTAACATAACACTGACTGCTGTAACAACTTTCCGAATTTAGTCCCTTGTGGGTGTTCCTGGGCAGCAAGTGAGTGACTTTCCCACAGGTGGTGATTTAGGGACACAGGCCTCTTCCACCTTGTAGCTCTATTGTCCTCCAGAAACTTAGAGTCCTGTACATACAGCCAGCAGGAGAAAGACCACCGATAAGGTACATCTACTTCTTCCAAACCTTAGCCTACAAGTGCTGCATTATCACTTCTATTCGTATTTCATCGACGAGAACTGGTTACAGGACAACGTGTGGATGGAAACAGGGCTGGAGAATGCAGCCCCTGTTTGTAAAACTATTTCCTGGCAACACCTCCCCACCATGGAAAGGGGAGCATTATGTTTTGGTGGCCAGCAAGCTATGTTACTTCCTAACCACACTGCATGCAAGTGAAATCAGGTTAAAATAAATGGCAAGCTGCCTTTGAATAGAAAAGAAGCTACCAAAAGACATTATGTGTAAAATAGGGCAGCTTTGGTCTTATTGTATTGTTAGCAAGTAGATGAGTTCGCAGACAAATTGCCTTTCAGCCTCAGAATTTTCTTTCCTTCTTCCTGCTTCTAACAAAAGCCCCAGACCCGGGAGCAATTTCTCATTTATAATGGATGCTTTCCTACCCATCCATCTGAACCAGAATTTGGTTGGTTAATTAAGAAAAAAAAAGTAAAGCAGGGAATCATTTAAAAAATGGTACATACAAACTTGAAACATTCTATTTAACTTAAAACATGTAAATATACATTCATTCACTAAGCTTTTGATGTACATCCAAGTAATTTTCTTTGAATACAAATCTGCCGATAGGAGTTGCAAGCTTTCCTTTTTGCATGAGCTGTACCTAAAATATACTGCCTGTAATTTCCAGTTTCAGTTTCTTGAAAGTGGAGTGAGACACTTGTGAAGCAAGCTCAGTGCATAATCTCAACAATTTTTCAATGATTTTTCCCAATATTTTACAATTGTTTGGCACACACATAATTCAACAGTACTTCTAGCTACCTGCTACTATTGAATCTTTCCAAAATGCTCCACTTAGTTTCCACAGAAACAAGCTCTTTTTGCATTCATATTTCATCAATTCACATGCTGTATAAATTACTTAGTTTGAATAACAAGGACAACTGAAAAAATTATCATAAGGAGGTCTGGAAGCAAACACAATCAACTAGTAGTAAGTGTGGAGCTCAGCCAGGAGAACGGAAGCACTGGCATGGTACAGTGCGGTTCAGAGCGCTCAGTGGGCACGGACCTCAGTCAACATATCTTGCAGAGGGAATGGGGAGCCTTGGTTAATTTAGTGTGGTCGCCCGTTTCCAAGATGGCCCACAATGACCTTTCCCCTTTGGTATTCAGCCTCTGTGTAGTCTCCTCCCACTCCGAATTTATAGCTGGTCTATGTGACCAACAGGATATGGCAGAGGTGTCCACTGTGTGACTGCAGAGGATCGGTCATAATAGGTGTTACAACTTCTGCCTTGGTCTCTTAGATCAAGAGCTTGCTTTGGGAGAAGACAGTCATCATGCCATGAGGACATTCAAGCAGCCGTGTGGAGAGACCCACATGGAAAGGACCTGAGGTCTCCCACCAACAGCCAGCACCAATTTGCCAGCCATGGCAATGGGCCACTTTGGCAGCAGACTGGCCAGCCTCAGTCAAGGCTGTGGATAACTGCAGCCTTGGCTAACCTTTGACTGGACTGTTATGGGAAGTCTCAAGCCAGAACCATTCGGCCAACCTGCTCTTGAACTCCTGATCCACATACGTTTTGGAAGATAATAAATGTGTATTGTTTTAAGCTACCAAATTTCAGGGCAATTTGTTAGCAGTAACAGACAACTGATACATTTGGCAAAATGCTTACATGTCTGTCATTTAGAGGAGCTTCTGCAATAACGGGCTGTCCATTGTGCAGGAAACTGTCCTACCTGCCTTTGCTTTTCTAGGAGTGGTGGCCATAGACCATGCGTAAGGTGGTTGATCAGAGTTAAGGCTGTGATCATGAAGGATAAAGGACTGTGTGAGGATAAATCCGGAAATCTTGGCCTTCTTAGCACTAGACTCAACCGAGCTAACAAATTTGGGGTTGATTTAAGGTATGGGCAGATAACCAAAGCTTTTTTATTCAAAGTGTGTTCCCCGAGCCAGCAGCATTGGTATCACCTGGGAGCTTGCTGCATTTCACTGTCCTTTCTTCCTATCCCTTGTGGCACTCTTGCTTGCTTTAATGGGGCAAACTCACCAAAATCCAGTAATGTTTTCTCTCTACTTGAGGGTGCACATGCACATGGCTCCAGGAAGAAAACCCGCATGTTTCTGACTGTGGTACACCTAGGACACATGGTTCCTGAGAGGCTAAAAAGGCAGACTGCTGCCTCCTGTCATTAACATCCCAAGATTCTCCATCAGGGTGTGAGACAAGCAACTAACTGGGAGCTAGAAGGCAGGATTTTAAAGGACCAAGCAGGAGGCTGGAGAAGTCATTAATTATGCTATCACAAAACATATTTGGTGCTTTTTCTTAACATTACAGCTACCATTGCTGCTGGTAATGCCCTTTTATTTGTCCAGGGGGCTTTGCTCCCATTAGATTAGATTAAGTGTCTCATCTAAGGCACAATAACAGATTTGGCCCCATGGTTTAGCTGCTGGCTGTGGTTGACTGATACCCAAGCTTTTGACTCCCTGCTGCGTATCTAAGCGGTACAAGCTGCAGTCAATGCATTTAATCTACATAAAAAGAGCACAAATTGCACGTTAGCCTTTTTGAATCCAGTAATCAGGTTTTTCTCCCCCTGCTCTACTTTACGCTCTTCTGGACAATATGAGGCACTCTTGTGTGATCCAGAGAGGTTGCAAAATTTTTTTTTTCTGAGTCAGGTAAAAAGAAAAGTCTTTTGCATTTTAATTGCACTTGATCTGCTCATTGAATGAGTCCTGTAATTTATATATTGTTCATAGTTAGTGCTTTCTGCAGTCCTGCTGTGCAGCTGATAACATAATTCACTCACGCTCCTGCACCTTGGGCTCCGTGGGTTGTGGCTTGGGCTTTCTTTTCTTTCGGAGTTTGCAAAATTCTCTCGCTCATCCTTCAGAGTCAAGCTACTGTGGCTGCTGTCAGTCATTATCTGCTTATGCAGGTGTAGTGAAAAGGCCACTCAATGAGCCCCAGCCTATTTCTTTGTTTACATTGAGAGATTGCCCTTTCCTCTCCAGCTGCCTGTGCGATTTGCAGCCCCGCTGGCTGTTTGTGACGCAGCTTCCTCCACACCCACCCTGGCTCTTGCAATTAATTGGCTTAAACTAGAGCTGTGAAAAGAATAGCAAACCCAGGTAACTACAGAGGGAAGTGAGATCCAAGACAATCAATAAATAAAAAGGGGATAATTAATAGGGAATGGGGAGATGGCTCTTTTAAAAATTGTTGAGTACGTTAGATGGTGAGCTCTTTGGAATTAGACCCCTGCTATTTTTGTGTTTGGAAAAACATTCTCAACATTGAAGGCAAGTCAAAGTTCAGTTTTTACAATACATTTAGGTGTTTAACCATTTTATTCACTTCATGTTCATGCTGAAGCTGTCTTCCTCACGTTCTCCTGAAGGATGCATTATGGACTTTGAGTTGGATTATTTTGGCCCATCTCAGATTTTGCTTTAATGGTTTTGCTCTCAAAATCCTTCGGGTAGAGATTAAAGCCTTGCCACTCAAAGTGTGATCTGCAGACCTGCAGCATCAGCAGCATCAGAGGGTTTGTTAGAAATGCAGACTCTCAGGCCTCACTACAAAGCTACTGAATCAAATCTGCATTCTGAGATTTCCAGGTGGCCTGTACATCACCATTTGAGAAACGGTGGATGAGACAGTTGGGTCTCAACCCCAGCCGTACATCCAAATCATCTGAGAGCTTTGAAAAAAAAAATACAGATGCTTGGACCCTGCCTCCAGAGATTGATTTAATCCCTCTAGCATAGTTAAAAGCTCCTTAAGTGATCTGACATGAAGCTAAAGGCAAGAATCACTGGATTACGTGAAATCTTAGCAAAGGGTAGCATCCTAAACAAACAATTCTAACCCTAAATCAGTGCCCCATGGACACTTCCAAAATCTCCACCCCTGCCACCCTCCTGGTCTCCCAGGGCAACCAGCAGGGATTTCAGCGCAATATAACTCGGTAAGAATGTATACAGTTCCTATTACGGGTCCATCTCACCACATCCCACAGGTCCACTCAAACAAGCCAGAAGGCAAAATCACCTTGTGGGCAAGTCAGTTTCTGTGGCATCTCCTGTGCCATGATACTGAAAGGTCACCCTGTTTGTGTATCTGCTAGTGGCTCCAAGAGACTCTGAAGGTGGGTTTTCAGGCAGCTCTGAAACATACCCCTTTGTAGAAGTTGTAGGACACTCCAGTCAGGATTCCTAAGAATCAGTTTCAGAGAATCCCAATTTCATGGGCATGCATGATTTAGTATTTTGGCATCTTTTCTAGCATATGTTTAGCAGCTTTCTGATTTGTTTTTTATTAGAAGAGAGGCAGGTGGTCCCTTGGAAAAGATTTTGGAATGGAAGTCAGAAGACCTGAGTTCCAGTTCTTACTTCACCACTAAGCAGTTTGTTACAATGTCTGCAATTTACTCCTAAGTTCCTCACGATTTACAGAGTGACATTACATGTGTCAAATTTAGGTTAAGCATTAACCCAGATGCCAGTCAATTGTGCACACCCCAGGGCTGGTCTGTGGGCATTCTAAGCAAAGAAGCCACCCTCCAGAGGCTATTTCTATACCCATTTCTGCTATCTAGATACCTAGGTTTTGCTAATGAGCATAGCAAATGTCAGAAAGGGGTTTTATTGGTGAAATTAATGACTTAATTGTCATGATGAATGTTGAAGTGAGCTCTCATTGATGAAATCACATGAGTTAGAAGTATGTGGATCAGCTCGAATATTTTAGCAATATTCCCTTGTTCTTGCATGAACCGGGCATAAGAACGTAGTGACATCAATAGCTTGTACCCTAAGGGATTGCATCCAAGAATTGAACCCTAAATAAGTCCTTGCCCAACCGTTGGTTTGGGAGGATTTCTCATTGCCTGATGCTGACTATAATGATAACACAATCCTATCTCTCTCTGTTGTTGTGTCTGATTTCCACTGAACCTTCTATGCAACATTGATATAGTTTGAGAGTTGCTTTCATCAAAACCTTGTCCTGAGGCTGCAGCTAAGTAGCTGCTCTCATTCACTCAAACATTTTCAGAAGCTACCATTCACTACCAAGATATTCGTTGAACATAAACAAATAAGCATGGGTCAGCCACAACCTAGTTATGTGACCTTGAGATTCACATCTAGTTGCTGTTCCTCTTTGGGTCATAGGTATTTTATTCAGAAAAATCAAGAGATTATTTTAAAGATTTTTTTTGGCTTAAGATTCTAAAAAAATTTTTTTATTCTAACATATAAAAAAAAACCTAGCAGATCAAGATACTCCTGGCAGTAGATGTTGCTTTTGAGCCCCCTGCCTCCCCCTAAACAGCCCTTCAATTGTAGCCCACACTGTATGACCCTCTTTTCAATAATCATAATCCCAAGCCCCTGGGAAACTAAGCCCATGTTTGCCATTCTCTCTGTATGGTCCCAATTAAGTCTGTGGACTGTAATATGGAATCCTGACAAGGTTGTGAATGTTGTTTAGTTAATAGAATATTCTGGCAAAAAGCAGAGTGGGGGAGATGATACTTTACAGTTGTCTCACTTAGCAGGCTCCTTTTATTCTGAGAAACACTGGCAGTGGGGTTGGTTTTAATTTAACATTTTCCTTCAAGGCAACCTAGCAGTGGTACTCATCTCCCAGTGTGGCTTAAATGAAGCATCAAGTCCGACGACCCCACGGCATGGTGCTTTGTGGGGTGAGTCAATGAAAGCTATTGCAAGAAGCAGACTCCAAATGGTGAGGCTCAGTCACTCACTTGTTCCAGCAAAGGAGGAAGAGCATGTTTAATTGACCCTTTGGTAGATAGTTGTTCTCATTTCATCCTCCTAAACAGCCTTGGTATCTTTCTATTGTGGCTTCCCAAGGATTCCTGGCGTGAGCCTTTTATAGTCCCTAATGAAGCCATTGTACTATTTTCAGTCAAGATCTGTGGCATGAAACAAAGAAGGGACTTGACAGAGCTCTTTCCACTGCAGTTATTGAAAATAATCCCAACCTATTGGGGCCAAAAATAACTGAGATCAAGACAAAGATTAAGCTATTGTTGCAATCTTGTGCAATAGCAACTCCAATGAGAAGAACTCTGGGCAGCTAACCAACAGAGACAGTTCATCTCAAAGATTTTTCCTTAGAAAAATTCTTCAGGACATCTGGCCCCCAGCTCTGAAGTTTTCCTCTTTTGTGTTATCTAAACATTTGTTGATTTTCCACTTTACTATGTGTTCTTGGTTGTCTAAAAGAACTTACCTTTATCTTAAAAGACAGCATAAAATGAACCATCCACTAAGGGCTTCAAGAAGATTGTGATTATATACTATTGTACTTGACTGCATCTTAAATAATGAGAATATTAAAAATGTGAATATAAGAAGTCTTAGTTAAAATGTCTATGTAACATAAGGTAGAAGACAGGTATTTCTTTGAGGTAATTGGGATTAATATATGTCCCCACCATATTCTAACAGTGGGTTAGTAATTGGCTACTAAGCAAGTTTATTTATTTGCAGTTATATAAAACCAAAAATAGCACATAGCCCATTTCTTTGAAGGAATCTGAATATAAAATCCCAGTGATTCTAATATTTTTCCAGAACCAAATGTAGTGATTCTTGAACTGAGATCAAGATATTTTTCTTAGATAAATATTCAATAACTATGTGCCAGTTACTGTTTCATGTTTTGAATGTGTCCCCAAAGTTCAGGTGTTGGAAACTTAATCTCCAATGTGGCAGTAATGGGAGGTGTTTGGGTCACAGGGCACCATCCTCATGAATATATTAAGGCCAGTATCATAGGAGTGTGTTAGTTATAAAAGGGGAATTCAGCCCATCCTTGCTCTCCCTTATATGTCCCCTCACCATAAGATGCCTTCTGCCATGTTATGACACAGCAAGAAGGCCTTCACTAGTTGTAGTCCCTTGATCTTGGACTTCCCAGTCCCCAAAACCATAAGCCAAATAAACTTCTTTTCATTATAAATTATCCAGTCTCTGGCATTCTGTTATAGCAGCACAAAAAGGACCAAGATACTGTGCTAGAAGATTAGGAGTGTATACTTAAAAAATGTAAAGAGGTATCAATACAAATTTGAGAACCACCAGCTGCTACCCTGATTTTGAAGTACATGCTCAAGCCTTGAGCCATGGGAAGTGCTAAAGACATACTTCCAATGCCAAGAGGCCAGTAGAAATGAGATGCAGATGCAGTGCCCTAGAGCATGGAAGGAGGAGGAGTCAGAAGGCCCAGGGGAGTCAATTCTTAATTCACCCCATTCTCATTTTCTTACCCTTGTTCTTATATCTCTGATGGCATTGGTCTCAAGGAAGGAGTGAGTGAGTCACTTGGTCATAGTGTTCAGTTTCTCAGCTATAGCTGTCCTTCAGAATCATCTGTAGAGCTTAAAAAAATATATATTCCCTAACCTCAGTTCAGATTTCAGGATCAGAATTACTGGGGTGGAGCTAGGGATTCTGTGTTTTTATTAAATCATTCGCCACATGCTTCTGATGCACAACCAGAGTTAAGACATACTGGACACAGAACCAATGCACCCAGAACATTTTGTGCTAAGGGGTCAGGGTGCTAGAAAGAAATAGAAAGCCAAGTCCCTGCCTACAAGATTTATCACAACCAGAGGAGAACATTGAGGAGAGAATAAGAAAATAATAAAGAAAATAAGAGGAAAACAAGTAACTCAGAAGGAAGGCCATGGGCACTGTGTGCTACATTTGCTGTTTCAGAGGTAGGAAGTAGTATTAAAGCTTGTGCACAGGTAGGTGCACCCCTAATATTTATAGGATCTGGAACCAGAGTACAAATGAAAGCCCACATGTACATCTAAATGCTTAAAAGTTAAAAATAAGCTACAAACTGTTAATCAAGACATGTCCATTCTCCTACTTTAAGAAATATACCTTTATAAGACCTGGAAGACCAGATTTGGATTTAAAATTATGGAACTCCTTGGAGTTCTTCACTGGATCACAATGGCTTGGGGAAAGTAAACCCAGGTTGCCAACTGCCCCCCATATTGTCACTCATTGACTCCATTCCCCACTATAAGGAGCCTCAAGGGCACATGGATCAATGGGTTTGGTGTCCACATAAATTCTATTCTCACTTTCATGCAAATAGCTACCTCTTGGCAGACCTCTGGTAGTCATACTGGCTACCTTGTCTGCCTTTGGGAAGGAAGACCCAGGGAAGAAGCCCATGCAGATTCTAGAAGCTGGCTTGAACCATTTGAGCAAGGAATCCCAAGGTTCCTGTCACTTAAATCATGGTCTAGAGGGTCTTGAGGGAAGAGGCCCAGCCAGAGTGGGGCCCTCTAATGGGTAAGACCCAGAATAGGGCCCTTCTTGATAGGGCCAAAGAATAGCCCTGGATATAGGCAAGATGGTGGACGAGTCCTGCAAGCTATAGGCTTGGCCCATAGAGGCATGGAAATCAGTGTCTGGAGAATAGACTCAGAGAAGAATAAGTTTATCTTATTCCCTATCTTTTTAGACCCAGATGTGGGTTCAATTTAGGTCTACCTGCCACACCTAGCTCAGATTTATTTAAAATCAGTTAGGATTAGGTTCAGCTGAAAGGAAACAAACACAGTGGCATAAGCAAAATAGAAGTTTATTCTCTCACATAAATGTAAGAAATCAAGGCTACTGTAGTAACTTCATAATCCCCAGGGTCACAGGCTCATTCAATTTTGCTGCTTTGCCAATCCTCAAGATTTGGTGTCTACTTCGTGATCCAAGATGGCTTCTTGAGCTGCACCCATCACATCTGCATTCCACCCAGCTGGAAGGAGGAAGAGGGAAAAAAGAAAGTGCCTCCTATTTAATGATACTTTCCAGAATTTGCATATCACACTTCCACCTTTATTTCATTGATCAGAACTTAGTTATGCAGCCACAACTAACTATAACTTGTGTCCAGATAATAATGGAGATTCTGTTCCTAAGGGAAAAAAAATGAATTGAGTGACAAGCAGCAGTGTCTGCTATGGGACTTTTGATTTCAAACAATGGAAACTGACTCTGGAAAATTTAAGCAAGAGGGGAATTTACTGGATGGCTATTGTGTGGTTCAGATAATTGATAGGCTGAGTAGAGGGTCAGGCTCTGAAAGTTGGCAAGTGATTTATCTGAAACACCACCATCAACCCTCCTCTCAGAGCTACCAACACTATCAGACTCTAAATGCTATCACTGATGCTGTGTATAATTTCTCATATGTCCCTGCATCTTGGCATCACTCTGTCCAGACCTGTGCTGTCCAATACAATAGCTGTCACATGTGGCTGGTGGTACCATATTGGACAGTGTGGATATAGAATATTTCCATCATTGCAGAGTTTTCCTGGTCTACATTCAGAGTGCTGGACCAAGGTGTCTAATTTGCCAAGAAAGTTTATGTGCTGCCCTTTTGGCTGCCAGAGTGCCACTCACCAAGATGCATCAGAACTCAAAAAAAATGTTCAGAATATTTGGATGCTGGACAGCTAAAAAAGGAGAAAATGTCCTCTACATACCATGTGATCTTGAGCTAACTACTTCTCTAGCCTTCAATTTTTGAGCATTTGCACAATTGAAATAATGATAAGTGCCTCTTAGGGTTGTTATGAAGATAAAAAGATTAGATTTAAAAATTACCAAGACCATCTGGGTTAATAGAGTCTTCAATATAATCACCAAATGCAATGCATGGTCCTTGATTGGATCCTTCTTTGAACAACCAGTTACAAAAGACATTGGGGGAAATTTTAATATGGAATGAGTATTAGATAATATCAAGAAATTACTGTTAATTTTGTTAGACGTGATAATTGCATTATGATTATATAGGACTTTAAGGGTAAGACATTATTATGCTTATAATCCTAAATACCTCAGCAAAAAGTAGATGAAAAATGTGGCAAAATGTTAACACTTGCTAAATCTAGATGATAGACAAATGAATGCTATTCTCCTTAATCCTCATTATTTTTGATGTTCCTATAATTTATTCAAGAAAGAAAGAAAAGTACCAGGTCCATAATAGGACTTCAATAAATGTGAATTTCTCTTCTTGTCTTTGTATTTTTAGGGGCCTTAGAGTGTTCTCATAACTATTGAAAAGCTTGCATACTTTTTCCAACCCACCTTCCCCACTTTTCTCAAGGCCATCTACTTAGTTTCCTGCCCTTTTTCGGACAGCACACTCTTATGTATCTGTGGGGAATTTTGAACATAAGGAGTAGTTTGCCCGGTAATGGAAAGAGAGGCACTTGTCCACGGCACTGACACTGGATGCCAAGTTTTTCCCCTTGTGCCATTTCACAGCAGGGGTTCAAAGAAAAACCAGTGTGCTGTGCTTGTTTTCACAACACAGTACAGTCAGATCAGCTCCCTTTTCCTGATGCCTAATCAAAAAGGAATGGTATGAGGAAAGAGGGGAATGTGGCAACCACTTTTTCATTTTAGCTGATCCACTTATTCAATAAATGTAGAGCAGAAAAGGATGGAAGTTTATAGGGTTTGAGTCATCCCACAAAGATGAATAGTGGGAGACATGGAATTGGAACCAGAGTGGACCACCTGATTTTCTCTCTGAGTGATAGTGAGAAAGTACTTACCAAAAAAAGGGTTGTAAAACATTTGGCAAATATACAGGATGCTGTGAATGCAAAATAATATCTTTGTGTAGTGTTGAAGCGTGAGCAGTTTCTGTGTGTATATGGCAAGGGGAATGCCATCCTTCTGGCCAGGATCACCAGCACCACTTCCAGAGGTGAACTCACTTATGGGAAAGGAACTATTTTTAGGTACCATGTGTCAGAATATCAAGTTTGTACTTAAGAAGCAAGCATCTTGAGGCCCACAGCCATTCTCAATAACAAGGATGATAAAATGGTGACTAAGAGAGAAACTTGTGTGTTTGGTACAGTAAGTGAAACAATGAATAATGGAATTTTTAAAACCAGATTTTCCCCCTAAAACAGTATGTTTCAAAATTAAACATGAACCTTCTGCTTCTAGCAATATACTGAAGTCTGTGTGTATGTGTGTGTGTGTGTGTGTGCGCGCGCGCGTGTGTGTTGGAGGTGGGAGGAGTGCTCTGAAGGATGCTCATACTGCATAGCAGATATAGATATAGCTATATCCCGGATATAAGACCCTCTTCGATGCATTTCTGGTCTTGCAAGTGGTTGGAGAGATTTTCAAACGCTTCCACAACTGCAATCTCCAAAATAAAAACCAATCAAAGCCTTGACCAGAGCAGGAAGCATTAAACTACAAGCAATAAGTGTGCGTGTGTGCTGGGGGGCAATCCTCTGAAAGCAGATACCAATAGCAACTCCGTTATGGGAATACTGAGACTTGGACCAGCATCATGTTGGGATGCTGATCCTGCGACCCATTTACTAAGCCAAGATTCTCACCGTGGCTGAAGTGGTCTTAGATCAGAAGTATCCCTGTAACCCTTCAGCTGAAGCAAATCCTTTTTAGAAAAAAAGCTTTTCTAATTTAAATCTATAATATTCCCACATATTAAAATCAAGCAAGGAGCTCACAATATGCTAAGGCAAGCCACCATGAGCCAGAGGCAGCATGAACGATATATAACAGATACAGATCTCCGTGCTGATTGGAGACATAGGAATTGCCAGATACAGAATACAGAATAGCTATATGTGAAATGTTTAAAGAAATAAAATATGCAATCACATAGATGAGAGGGCAACAATAGGCTAGCAGAAATGACCAGGAAGATTTTTTAATGGAACTTCTATAAATTAAAATACAATTATTGAAACAAAAACCCTAAATGGACTGGTTAAATAGTAGATTAAATCCAGCCAAAGGGAGGAATACAAATTCCCCAGAATGCAGCACAGAAGGTCAAACATAAATCTAATTGGAGTTCCAGAATAAGAGAGAGGAGAGAGAGAGATATGCAATATTTGAAGGATAATGGCTTGAATCTTCCAAGACTGATGTAAAACATAATAACACATACCAAGCAGCATATATAAAAAGAGGAAATTCATGCCTAAACACATCATAATTCAACTGCAAAACACCAACTGCCAAGAGATCTTAAAAGGGGCCAGAGAGAAAAGATAGATCATCCTCAAAAGAATGACAATTAGACTAAGAGTTGTTTTCAACAACAATGGAAATCAGAAGAAAGTGGAATAATATTTTCCAACTGTTGAGAGACAATAACTATCAGCTTACAATTGTCTACTCAGAAAAATAATATTTCAGGGAAAAAAAAAGCATAAAATGAAGATATTTATAGATACACAAAACCAGAGGGATTTGCCGCCAAAAGAACTTCACTAAAGGAACATCTTCTAAAAGATATACTTCAGGAGGAATGAAAATGATGCTGGAAGGGTAATCTGAGATGTGAAAAGGAGTAGTGAACAATGAAACAGTAAAAATCCATGTACACATGAGCAAACAATATTTAGGAAAAAAGGAATACTAATATTGAATTTATGGAGTTAAGAAAACATGACAAAAATAAAATACCGAACAACAATCACATGTAAGTGAGGAGGGGAAATCAGAGTCTAAATCTCCCCAAATCCTTAAGAGTATAATTATAGAGCAGAGGTTGGCACAGTTTTCTGTAAAGGGCCTGATATTAAATATTCTAAGTTTTGCTGGCCACACAGTCTCTGTCACGACTGGTCAACTCTGTCATTGTTGTGTAAAAGCAGCCATTGACAGCACACAAACAAAAGAATATGGTTGTGTTCCAATAAAACTTTATTTATAAAGATAGGTGTTGGGCAGATTTGGTCATTAGGCCAATAGGGAAGTTAAAATATTGTTTAATTTTTGACTTTGTAAGTTAAATATACTTGATGAAATTTCAAGGGTAATCACTAAAAGAATAGAAATAGAGTTTATAAAGTCCAAACAGGTAATAAACAATGAAATACACTGAAAACAAGCACATACAATAAACCACAAACAATCCAAAAAATGGCAAAAAACAAGAAAGAAAAATTCACAGAAAAAGTGGGACAGATAAAAAATAGAAAAATAAGGGAGTTGGATAAATAAGCTCAGGGCTAAAAAGAAATGAGCTATCAAGCCATGAAAAGACAAGGAGGAACCTAAAATGCGTATTGCTAAGTGAAAGAAGTCAATCTGGGCTGGGGCTCACGCCTGTAATCCTAGCACTCTGGGAGGTGGAGGTGGGAGAATTGCTTGAGGTCAGGAGTTCAAGACTAGCCTGAGCAAGAATGAGACCCTGTCTCTACTAAAAATAGAAAAAAATTGCCAGGTGTGGTGGGGTGTGCCTGTAATTCCAGCTACTTGGGAGGCTGAGGCAGGAGGATCGCTTGAGCCCAAGAGTTTGAGGTTGCTGTGAGCTAGGCTGACGCCACGGCACTCTACCCAGGGTGACTGAAGGAGACTCTGTCTCAAAAAAGAAAGAAAGGAAGAAAGAAAGAAAGGAAGAAAGGAAAAGAAAAGAAAAGAAAAGAAGTCAATCTGAAAAGCCTACATGCTGTGTGATTCTAACTATGTGACATTCTGAAAAAGGCAAAACTAAGGAGACAGTAAAAAGATCAGTGGTTGCCAGCGGTTGGGGAGTAGTGGGGAGAGGGATGAATAGGCAGAGTACAGGAGATTTTTAGGACAGTTCTATACTCTCTATGATGCTCTAACAGTGAATATATGTCAAATATACATTTGTCCAAACCCACAGAATGTGTAACACCAAGAGTTAACCCTAATGTAAACTGTAGACTTTTGAGTGATAATGTAGGCCCATCAATTGTAACAACTGTACCATGCTAGTGCTTTTTTTTTTTTTTTTTAACACCAAGTGGCACCAGAAAATTTTTTTTTTTGAGACAGGGTCTCACTCTGTTGCCTGGGCTAGGGTATAGTGGTATCATCATAGCTCACCGCAACCTCCAGTGCCTGGGCTCAAGTGATCCTCCCACCTCAGTCTCCCAAATAGCTGGGACTACAGGCACAGGCCACCACACCTGGCTAATTATTTTTTTTTAATAGAGACAAGGTCTTGCTATGTTGCTCAGGCTGGTTTAGAACTTCTGGCCTCAAGTGATCCTCTTGCCCTGAGCGATCCTCCCACCTCAAAGTGCTAGGATTATAGGCGTGAGCCACTGTGCCAGGCCTGTGCAACATGTGGGGGCAGGGGATACATGGCAAACCTCTCTACCTTCCTCTCAACTTTGCTGTGAACTCAAAACTGCTCTTTAAAAAAATCTTAAAAAAATAAAATAAAGACCTATGCATATAGTCAAAATATGTATATAAAAAGGTGGCAAAACAAATACAAATAAAATAATTACCATTAATCACCATATAGGCAAACAAATTAAACTAGCCAATTAAAAAACAGAAATTGTCAGACAGGATTTTTAAAAATGTAGCTATGTATTGATAACAAGAGCCACACTTAGGCATAAGAATACAGAAAGGTAGAAAATAACTGGATTAAAAAAATGGAGATATACCAGGCAATTACTAAGCCAAGGAAGGCTACATTGGGGAATATAGACTTTAAGATAAACAGCACTATCAGGGTTACAAGGGGTCAGCAGATCATGATAAAGGATTCTATTCTTCAAAAAGATAAAATAATTCTAAGCTCGTAGACACCTAATAAAGTAGGCTAAAGTGCATAAATACTGGCAGGGGAGATAGCCCATTGCGTGATCCTGTGAGCAGGTGATGATTTTAGGAGGTTAATGAGATTGAGCACTTAAGTAACCCAGTGTCATAAAATCAAGTACTCCCTATTTTTAAAGGTTGAGCCATACCCCCAAATAGAGTAATGTTAAGGCCACCTAATACCATGAAAACGTGTGTGTGTGTACGTGTACGTGTGTACGTGTGTGTGTTTAACTTAATGAGTTAAGAGAGGTTTCTAAGGGAGTGTGGGGGATGCTAGAGGATTCCTATTTACATAATAGCCCAAAGGCTGGCTGGAATCCATTATTAGATTCCCTGCACGTGTGCCCTGGAAAAACTGAGCAGAGGTGAGACCATATGGCCAGCACGGGAAGAAAGCTAGTGCAGTTGGTTTACAAAGGTGACACTTGTCCTGCACAAAGGAGATCCACCCTAGCTTGGCCAGCTAAGGTTAACATTAGGAACACTGAGAAGAATTCTGTAGGGGGGAAAAATGCTAAAATCACAATTCTGAGGTCATTAATCATCATTGTCATTATCTTCATCAATCAGTCAGTTCAGGCTGCAGTGGGGTGTACATAATGTTGGGAATACCTGCTTTTTGCCTTTGAACATCAGCCATTTCCCTTATAGCATAAAGGTAAGCATCCAGTGAAAAGACTGAAAAATATCTATCTCTTCATGTGCATGAATTCTCTCTGAAAAGGCAAAGTCCAGGACTGGTGATGGCTCAGAGGCTCTGAGCATGGCAAGGGCTAAGTCTACTATGAAATGGGTGGTGGGAGTGGCTAAGGGAAACTCTCTAAACAGGGCTCTTCCAGGTTTCAAGGATGGAACAGAGAGGTGGGGCTGAGAGGGCATGGAAAACAGGATTCTTTAGGCTTTCAGTTGCTACCAGAGTAGTGAGGTGTGCTGGTTATCTTCCTTTGTCCCTCTGCCCCAACCCTACTTCCCCCAGATTATTCTCGACCTGTCTCTGTCTTGCTCTGTACCCCTGGAGGGTGAGCCCTGTGGATGGCACTTACAACATATGTCATTTTGGACTCAAAATCTCCATTGGAATTATTTGATGTGTATTTTTTAATTTTTTTAATTTTGATTTATTATTGATACATAATATTTGTACATCTTTATGGGGGTACATGTGATATTTTGTTACATGCATAGGATGTAATTATCATGTCAGGGTATTTAGGATATCCATCACTTCTAGCATTTGCTTTGCTTTTTTTTTTTTTTTTTTGTTCTTTGAGGTGCATCATTAGGTTGCTTATTTGAAATCGTTCTACTTTTTTGATGTGGGCATTTAATTGCTATAAATTTCCCTCTTGGCACTGCTTTTGGTATATCCCATAGGTTTTGGTATGTTGTGTTTCCATTTTCATTTGCTTAAAGAATTTTTTTTTATTTCTTTCTTAATTTCTGCATTGACTCAATGGTTGTTCAAGAACATGTTGTTTAATTTCCATGTATTTGTACAGTTTCCAAAGTTCTTCTTGTTATTGATTTCTAGTTTTATTGCATTATGGCCAGAGAAGATACTAGAATTATTTTGATTTAAAAAAATTTTTTTTTGAGACAGAGTCTTGCTCTGTCACCCAGACTAGAGTACCGTGGTGTCAGCCTAGTTCACAGCAACCTCAAACTCCTGGGCTCAAGCAATCCTACTGCCTCAGCCTCCTGAGTAGCTGGGACTACAGGTGTGTGCCACCACACCCAGCTAATTTTTTATTTCTATTTTTAGTTGCCCAGCTACATTTTTCTATTTTTAGTAGAGAGGGGGGTCTCACTCTTGCTCAGGCTGGTCTCAAACTCCTGACCTCGAGTGATCCTCCCGCCTCGGCCTCCCAGACTGCTAGGATGACAGGTGTGAGTCACCGTGCCAGGCCTGATTTTTAAAAATTTGTTGAGACTTATTTTGTGGCCTGACATATAGTCTATTCTGGAGAATGATCTATATGCTGATGAGAAGAAATGTGTTCTGCAGCTGTTGGAGAAAATGTTCTGCAGATGTCTGTTAGCTTCATTTGGTCTAAAGTGCAGTTTAAATCCAATGTTTCTGTGTTGATTTTCTGTTTAGATGATCTGTCTAATGCTAAGGGGGGTGTTGAAGTCCCCAACTATTATTGTATTGGAGTCTCTCACTTTCTTTAGATCTAATAATATTCTTTATATATCTGGGTGCTCCGGTGGTGGGTGCATATATATTTAGAATTGTTATATCCTCTTGCTGAATTGATCCCTTTATCATTATAGTGGGTCCAAGCAGGCTAGTTCTTTGGCCTCCAGGAGGTTTGGTTGGGTGCCGGTAGTGTCAGAAGTGGGCTGGGTGGGTGGGTAGATCCTTAGGCCCCTGGACAGCATGTGTAGCATGGGCAATGGCAGTAGTGGTGGCAAAACAACTCTCGGGCTCCCAGGCAGCATAAGCTGGTGTTAGTGGTGGTGGCAACAGGTCAAGTGGGCCAGTCCCCAGGCTCCTAAGTGGTATATGCAGGTAGGTGCCGGCAGTAGTGGTGGGCTGGTTAGGCCCATTCTCAAGATCCTGGGATGAGTGCATGGATGCCAGTGGTGGTGAACCAGGTGGCATGATCCCCAGGCCCCTGGGTGGCATGAGTGGGCACCAGTGACAGGTGTTCTGGGCCTGTTGTTGGGCTCCCTGATGATGCATATGTGTGCCTGGGGTGCTGACAGGGGAAGGCAAAGCCCAGGTCCCCAGGATTTGTGTTTGAGCACTGGGAGATGTGTGAGTATTTCCTCAGGCCTCCCAGTGGTGCAGGCTGTGGTGGGTGGGGCAGGGAAATCCGCAGACCCTTGGGCAGTATGCTTGGGCACTGGTGAAGGAATGGGAGCAGTGCCAGACCAAGTGGGTCTGTCCTCAGGCCCCACAATCATGTACATGGATGTAGGCTGTGGTGATTGGGGTGGGGTGATTCACCAGGTCCCCAGGCAATGTACTTGGGCACTTTGAGGGGCAGTGCCAAGTGGGGCAGGCCTGTCCCCAGGCCTGCACAGGTGCATGCTGTGGTGGGCAGGGCAGGGCAATCCCTGGGCCCCTGGTTGTCATGCTTAGGTGGCAGCAGTGACAGCAGTAGATGGGAGAGCCAGTCCTCAGGGTGCATGCAAGTCTGCTGTGGCCCTGCTGTTTGAGGGATGGGATTGCTGTCAGAGGCAATGGCCTCAGGTAGGTGGTTCTCAGGCTCTAGGGAGTGCACTCTTTGGCTTTGGTTCCCTTTGTCCAGGGGGCAGCCTCCCCAGTGCACTGTAGCACCTGTCCCCTGGAGTGCAGGACACAGCATGGGCTAGGGCAGCCAGTCACACTGCTGGGTCCAACCAGCATTGTGCTGCTGTAGTCCTCCAGGTGGACACGGGGATGTCAGTGGAGTTCCGGTGATATGTAGAAGCAGGGGCTATTGGGCCCCAGGACAGGATGTGGTCTGGTGAGGGCTGGGCTCTCAAAATGGCACCATGCTGCAGCTTCCTGGGTCTCAGGGTATGTAGGACTCAGCGTGAGCTCCCTCTCTGGAGCAGTGCTGTCACATGGACTCCAGGCAGCTCCCTATGCTAGTCTCAGGGCCCACGAGGGTTGAGGGTCCCTTCCATGGCTAGGATTGCAGGAGTCTATGATGAGAATGTGGACTGCTAGGGATCTCTCATTTACCCTTTCCAAGCTTTCAGCCAATCCTGGCTCAGCTGGCTGCCTTGCTTCCCTCTCCTTCTGCGCCTCAGGTATTTCCTATCACTTCTCTGCTAAATTCCAGTGTTCTTTCTTAGATGCTCTATTCAAAGTGTGATTATCTACTCACTATTTTGGTTCTTCTTTGTGAAGGAGGCGAATGCTGGATGCCTCTAGTCAGCCATCTTGAACAGCTGACTCAATCTATAGATTTCATAAAATTTACAATTTAAAAGTAGGCTAACATATTTGAGTTATTGCTAACATATTTAAAAGTTTTCTAATAACTGAATTGAGTAACAATTTTTATTTTTTACTTTTATTTTTAAATAAGCTTTTAATTTTGGATAATTTTACATTTACAGAAATGTTGGAAAGATGGTACAGAAGTTCCTAAATACAACACACATGTTTCCCTATTGTTAATATCTTCCATTACCGTAGACATTTATCACAACTTAGAAAAGAACATTGATACATTGCTATTAACTAAACTGAAGTCTTTATTTGGATTTCAGCAATTTTTTCACTAATGTCCTTTTTCTGTTCCAGGATCCAATCTAAGACACCACATTGCGTGTAATTATGTGTCCTTAGTCTCTTCTGGTCTATGATAGCTTCTCAGACTTTTCTTATTTTTCATGACTTTGACAGTTTTGTGGAGTGCTGGTCAGGTATTTTGAAGAATGTCTTTCATTTGGGGTTTGGCTGGTATTTTCCTCATGATTAGACTGGGATTATGGGTTTTTGGGAAGACGACCACAGAGATAAAGTGCCATTTTCATCACAACATATGGAGGGTATATGCTATTTACATGACTTATCTCTGGTGATGTTAACCTTGATCACCTGGCTAAGGTGGTATTTGCCAGGTTTCTGCTCTTTAAGTTACCTTTTTCTCCTTCTCCATACTCTATTCTTTGGAAGCAAGTGACTAAGCAGAGCTTACACTTAAGGATGGCGTGGCAGAGTGGTTAAGCTCAGAGTATCAGTTTTACATTTAGATTTGTTAAAATTAAATTAAAAGTTAGTTCTTCAGCCACACTAGCCGTATATCAAGTCACTAGTGGCTACCATATTGCACAAGGTAATGCTGTGTAATGCTACATTTTTATATTAGAGGCAAGAAGCAGTGGGTGAGGAAGTGAGGTGCTGAAAGGGGAGGTGATGGGCCTGAGTTAACTGGAAGGAGCACAGTGATGAGGGACGAAGATGTCCCAAGCAGAATTTCAGAAGGAAAGGAGAAGGCCAAGACTAAAAGATAAGTTAATGAGAAGCTTTAACACAACAGGGTGTGTGTGTGCGTGTGTGTATGCAGGCGTGCATGTAGAAAGGGGAGAAGTTAGGAATACAGGAATAGAGAGATGTCTAAGAGAGTGTACACCTTAACTGAGTGCTGGATTTTGGTAAAAAAAAAAAATGTTGAACTCCCAAATCTGGGCTGATGTTTCAACTGTGCCATTTCTTAACTGTATGATGATATAGGGTGAGCCACAATTTTGCTTCTCCAAGCTTGTTTCCTCATATGTAAAGTGGGGGTAAGTCATAATGCTTACCTCATGAGAACATGGTAAGGATTAAAGGATATATGTATTGGAAAGGCTTTATAATCTGCACAGTAATCCACAAATGGAAGGGTGTTGTGAGATGGTGTTGGTGGGACATGAAAATTAGCTGTTCTACTGCCCTTGGAGAATTGAGGTGTGCTAGTTCCTCTTCTGCCCCTCCCAACCCCCAGATCCAGTCTCTGCTTCTCTCTACCCTGTTCTGTGTCTCAGGAACTTACCCCAGCACACTGCATCACCCCGTTTCCCTTGTCACCTGGCAACAAGTTGGGTTTGGCCAATGAGAGACACCAGCAGGAGATCTGGGTGTGGCAGGAGACAGAAGCCAGGAGATTTCTCCCCTGCTCTTTCCCAGCTTTGGCATCCTGTCTCTGATAGTATCTATACTCCTCCAGGATACCAGCTCCCCCTGAGAGGCCGCTCCTCCATGGCTGTAACTCTCGCCAGGCCCAAGTACCACTGTTTTCTACAGCCTTAGTGGTGGTAACTGCTCCCAGCTTTTGCTGTTTCCTGAGTGGCTTGCTATCCTGGTTATTCTCCTAACCCCGCCTATACCTCAGCGAGTTGTTTCTTAATTTAGCTTTCTTCATTTAAAACATCTGGTATGAATTCTATGTCCTACCTGGCCCCTGACTGCGGTGGTGAAGGTAGTGAGGAAAAGAATGTTGGGAGTGACATATAGGGTCAACTGAAGATGATGAGTGCATGAGCTGATGGCTCCAATGCAAGGACTTCAGTAATTGAATTGGGGATTAATCAGCCTCCAAATCAAGTTGTCAGTGTAACCAGAGGAGAAAAGACACTTTGGAGTAAAGTTACATAGAGAGGCATTGAAGATGCCAGTGGTGTGGGTAAGAGAGATAGAAAGAAGAGTTAAAGGCTAAGTGGGAGTTTCTGTGCCAAGTGCACCAAGAAGTCAGCCAGACCACAAGAGCCAAAGACGCATGGCCTCCAGCCAAACGGGAGGTACTACCCACAATGACGAAGACATCAAGAGGCCATGCTTAGTTTTGAAAAAAGTGTAGATATTGCATTCATACAGGCATGGTCCTAGTTCCACAAATGACTGGCTGTGTGTTCTTGAGAGATTTAATTGGCCTCTCTGTGCTTGTTTTTTCAATATGGAAAATGCAGCAAACTCATGAGATTTAGATAAACAAAAATCATTGTTCACCATTCTACTAAGTGAAGTATCCCAAGAATGGAAAAATAAGCACCACATGTACTCACCATCAAATTGATTTCACTGATCATCACCTAAGAGCACATTTAGGAATAACATTATCGGGTGTCAGGCAGATGGGTGGGGAGGGGATGGGTGTATACATACATAATGTGTGTGGTGCACACCGTCTGGGGGATGGACACGTTTGAAGCTCTGACTTGGGGTAGGGAGGGCGGCAAGGGCAATATACATAACCTAAACTTTTGTACCCCCATAATATGCTGAAATAAAAAAAAATCATTGTTCATTCGTTCATAGTTCACAAATAGTTTGGGAGCACCTATCACGTGCCAGACAGAAATTATTCTAGGCCCAACAATAAATGAGACTGCTAAGGTTCCTGCTCCCATGGAACATTCCAGTGAGAACAGATAATGAACAAGTAAACTGTCTTAGGTTCACTAAAAATAGACTCTGCAATGAAGATCTGCATGCAGGAAGTTTATTACAGATGCGCTTAGGAATGACACTCATAGGAGAGCAAGGGAAGAGAGATTGGACCGAAAGAGAAGTTGAAATGCAACACAGGTGTAACAGAGGCTCTGGAACTGGGATATCCCTTCAGAGTTGTCCCAAGGTAAGGCAAATATGTGAGCATTTATACCTCCATGTTAACCCATCATTGAATCCAGGCTGCTCCCAGGGAAGGGGTGTGATCAAAGGCTAGGTAGACCCTTCCCAGGACAATTCTTGGAGGGGTGCTCAGCTGAGAACACTCAGCAGCCATCACCCCCAACACCTGGAGGAATGAGAACCATAGTCCTGAAGGGAGTGTCTGGGGGCACAACAGAGCATCCGTTACATAAACACACAACTGACCAAGATTTCAGGTAGCGATAGGTTCTATGAAGACAATAAAACTTGATAACATGATGGATGGGGAAATGGAGCACCTGCCTTAGGTTAGGTGGTTAAAGAAGGCTATGGCACACCACAGCTGCACAATAAGAATTGGTTTCGTTGCTTTTCTTTTGTTTTATTGAGACCAGTGGACATATGGAGAGATCCACCTAGCATAAGAAATATATGGTGCGGCTTCTGGGCAAGGCAGATTCCCAGGTGTTATGGAGGTTGCAAAAAACAGAAGACATTCTCTCTGCCCCCAAGGAGCTTGCAACGTAGTTGAGGAAAATAAAGGATATAGAAAATTAGCAAACAGTACCAGATGGTATGGCAGTAGTGCCAACAAATGGTACAAGCAAAGCTGGGACCATCCAGATCCTTTACGCCTAAGTGGAATTTCACAGGTGGAAAAGAGTCAGTTTTGGTCAAGAAGAATAATGGGAGCAAAAAATAGTAATCTGGGAATAGGCGTGGAGCATTTGGGGGAGAGTGATTCGTGGGTTGGGATCAGCGGAGCAGGACGTTGTCCCTTTGCATTGGTTGATGATGTTTTTCTAAAGCATTATCTGGTTTGCCCAAAGTTAGATCAATAAGACCCATTTATTGGGCACACGAGATCTTGAAGTGCTCTGGTGACTGGTGGCTGTGTTAGGCGGGAGTGACAGAATGGAACCACGCAGTTCCAGGAGCACATTTTACTAAGGAGTCAAAGAAGCCCAAGAGTGTGAGCCCAGGCAACTGTGAGGATGGTAGTACCACTAGCGGAGGTGGGCCTTGCAGGCAAGTGAGATACGGGATCAGATGCCTTGAGAGAGGTTGGAAATGAAACGTAGTTTTAGAATCATATCTGTAGAACTAATGTCTAATGTCTTGAAACCTGGAACAGGGGGGTGAGACCCCCAAGAGAGAACATAGGAGAAAAGAAGGAAGGCTTGCAAGGCTCTGAGAGGCATATTTCCAGCGCTTTTAAAATGGATCTTTAATTACTGCAAGAGGAACAGGCTTGGGTCCTTGAAAATGTATGTCCTAAAACATTTTCAGAAGCTATGGATGGCCAGCAGAACCCATAGGCATCAAGAAGAAAGAGAAATAAATGGCAGCAGTTTTCTGAGACTTGGCCCTAGTACATTTTCTCTTTCCTTGTTTTGAATGACTTTGTTGGCAGCAGGAATGTGTTTAGCATTCCAAGGGTTTGAACTTGAGGGGGATGTCATTTTTGTTAACCTTTAACCAAGAAGGCAGTTGGAGAAGAGGTAAATTATCTGCTCAAGGAGGAATAATGGTTGCTTTCAAAGAGAAAACAGGAGATTATTGAGGCACTACTGCAAATGACCCCGTGACCCTTCTCTTCCCTGGAGGATTGATGGAGAAAATGTTCCCTCCCATTTTTTCTCTAGGCATTAAAGGTGAAGTCCCAGGGGGACTAAGGAAAGGGTGACAGGGCAACTTAAAAAATTAAGAAGTATAGGAATCAACTAAACAGGAAGACATTTATCCAAGACTTCTCAAGCCACTAAAGAAAATATACTAACCTCCTAATGAAAAGATGGTTATCTAACTCATCACTGGCAACAGTTCTTTCAGTAACTGCTGCATTCACAATTGTATTATAGTAAGTTGCTTAGCAGGATCCAAGCTTGTGGGATTTTGCCTGCGAAGCCTACCTGTTGGACAAGAGGCAGCAGCAGAAAGGATGTAGATTAGAAGGAACAGAATTTTGTTCCACAGTTTTGAAGAGTGGTTAGGATAATGGCTGAAGATGTTGAATCAGAACCTGTTCAAATGTGGTAGATACTAAGTGTGATTCAAATGGCTTGTTTAGACTCAAAGATCACAAGAGCTGGGGAGCGTGCAGAACGAAGGACTAAGGAGAAATAGAATGGCAGATTGGTAAGAACTTCAAAAGTATAAAACTGAATAAGGTTAGTAGTCTAATTAGCAGTACTGTGCCAGTGTCCATTGCCTGGTGTTAATATCCTACTACAGTCATGTAATATGTCACCCTTGGGGAAACCTGGGTGAAGGGCACATGGGACTCTATGTACTACTATCCTTGAGACTTCCTGTGAGTCTATAATTATTTCAAAATAAAATGCTTTTTTAAAGTCCTGCCCCCAGGCCAAAAAAAAGTCCTTTCCCCCAAGGGGGGAAAAAAAACAATCCTCACAAACAATAATGAGTATTTGTGTGACTCTTTATAGCGTTTAAAACACTTCCAAATACATTATCTCATTTGTTCCTCCCAACAGCTCTGTTAGGTAGCAAAAGTGTACTATTACTCCCATTTTCTAGATGAGAAAACCGATTCCAAGAGATAAAGCAACTCATCTATGATCACAGAGGGTAAGTTGCGAAGGTGAGACTCAAATAAAAATGCACATGTTCGAGTTCCAAATGCCATGATCATTTGAGTTCAAACCCATCGGGCCTAGGTTGGGCCCCCAGACACAGACACTGAAACAAGGATTTAAGTGCAAGCAACTTATTTGAGAGATGATCCGAAGCTCCAGCAGGGGGGCAGGGAGCATGACAGGAAAGAGTACATTAGGGGGCAGATTGTCTCTGCGGGCAACTGGGGTTCAGTCCCACTGGGGAGCTCAGGGAGATGGGGTAGAGTGTACCTTGGAGTCTTACCCCACCAAGAGGTGAGGAAGCTGGTGTATTTACCTCTCATGTCCATCTAACATTGAGTGAGCCCTGCTCTCATGGTGCTTATCTCGTAGCCCCTCTAGCTGACTCAGTTCTCAGACCAAGAGAAAACCTCAGGCAGAGAGTCGCAGTCGCTGCTTGAAGTAGGACGCTGTCAGCATATACTGGAAAAGTTAATGCACAGGGACTGGGAGCAGAGTCCCCACCAGCAGTGACTCCTCCCTTTCTTCTAGCATCCACACCCCCATCCTGCTGCCACTCAGAACCTTTCCTCTCCTCTTACAATGTTCTCCAACCACACACACATCGAGATAGACAGATACAAGGGAGGGAGGGATGCCCTTATCAGGACCGAAGAGAGAAAGAGCGAAGCTGCAAAACAGACGTGTGTGCATGTGTGTGCATGCAGGTATGCACTAGACTATGTGTGTGTGTCTGTGTCTTTTTACCCAGTTAGATTTTTGCGGTTCACCAACTTATTCCAAAAACAATTGAGGCTGAGGAGAAGATATAAATGTTGGCATCCACTGAGTCAGAGATTAAGTCCAAAGTCAAAGAGGTCAGTTGGCATTTTCCATTATACCAATATACATCCTGCATCTATTGGGACTCCTTTAAAAGGGTATAAACATGACCCAAAAGAGCAATCAACTAAGGAATGGTGTTGAAGACAACATTTTACTTAGTTTGGTGGATACTACAGAGAAGGGTAGTGGGATGCCAGAAGAATTGGCTAGATAAGGGATCATGTGATAGTGGGATAGAAAGACTTTCTTGTGAGGATTGCTGTCTACTAAATAATGGATTTGTTCTTTCCTTATACATATGGTATTTCTTCTCCGGGGTACATGCTGATATGCTGTTCATCTCTGTGGGATAATTTAATCATTATGCACACACTCTAGAAATTAGTGCCATTTCCCCTACTTGTGCCTGAAATAGACATTTCAGACATTTATAACTCTCAGTCATTTTAATCCAATCATATGCCCAAGTATGTTCTCAATTAGAGCCATTTTGCTCTGTGTTTGATACCATGAAGTGGAACACATGTTCTGATCTTTTAAATAGCAAAGGTATACTAGGTTTCCCCATATTAAAATAATTCAACAATAGCTGATGGAATCTTTCACCACTATTTATCCAATCATAAAAATTTGACCCTTGAATTAAAATCAAATAAAAATATCCAGGGGATGTAATGCCTAGAAATAGCATTTTTTTTTTGGTCTCTAGAAAACTTTCACAGCTTTAATTCATTACATCCTCACAGGTTTTTTCATATTGAAAAGATACCATAAGGTTGTGATACCAAGTCATGAATAATAAAACAGTGCTCAGTCTTGGTACATGTAACATCATTTTGTTTCCCAATTTAGCATCAATTCCTTCTAAATCATAGCCATATTCTCGCATTAATACTATCACATTTCTTAAGCCTACATACAAACAAACATAAAACCACTTTAACCTAGAAAATGTGTTTGGATTTCTCCATATTTCGATTCCATGGTTTTTTGTGCTCTTTACACGTCAGGATTTTTCCTCCCTCCCATTTTCTCATCATAGACTGGAAACCAAATCCTCTGACAACTTGCTACCTCTTACACCAGGTCTTCTTCCCTTTGCAAGGTGCTGGCGATTTAAGAGTCTCCTGATGAAGGCAATGCTGTGTCCACCAGGAGCCTGTTATAGTTTCCCAGGTGAAGTATAGGTTTGCCTCCCTTTACAAAATAAAATTGACCTCCACTCTGTGGCTGGAAAGTAGCTTGGTGCAAGCAATGCTTGCTAGGCACAAACATTGGGTGGGCTCTGCTGTTTGGCTGGCAGCATATCAACATAGAAACTTAGCTAGGGTGGGTTTTCAATTATTTACTACCAAATGGGTGAGCCTGAATAGCTGAACCCCAATGAATGATTAAATGATGCTCAGACACAATCTAAAATGAAAGAGGCTACAATGTAAGTATGAAGAAATATTAAGCAATACCAACAGAGCCTGCCATTTAACTTAATTTAATTTAAAAAAGTAATCTGGCATATGACTTGACATTGCCAATAGGCAATTCCAAAGCAACCCAACCATCAACCACTGGTATCAATTTGTCAAAGAAAGGCCACTTGAACAGTCAAAAAGAACCAGAAATAAATGTCTCCAGGTAAAGGCTATTTCAGTGCTTATAAATATGGCAATACTCTTCTAGGAAAGGTGGGCCTTTATCTCGGTGGGACTCAGGTTCTTGGAGAAAGGTGTAGGTGACATACAGCGTCTTAGGGGAAAATAGAGGCCACACCTCACCTCTACCTTTTGGTTGGGGGTCCTTTCCCTGGGAGGGTATAAGGAACTCCTGGTGAACACAGCACTGTCTTCTCCCAAACACAGAAGTCCTCTTAAATTGCCAACATTTTGCAAACGCCTCTTTATTAGGAATTTTTACGAATTTTCTTTTTTGAGATGTAGCTTCCAGGAGGTTCACAAAGATGAAGTGAACAACTCAATGAATGTTCACCTATGTCTATACCTTTGCGACCACCACCAGATCAAGATATAGAACATTTCCGGACCCCCAAAAGGCTCACTCATGCCCCCTTAGCAAGTACCCCAGGGTAAGCACTATTCTGACCTCTAGCGCCACAAAGTGGAATTGCTGGATCATAGGGTATATGCATGTTTAGCATTAATTGGTACTGTCAAACCTTTTGCAAAAGTGTTGAACCAATTTACAATCCTAACCAATGACTTTTTCTTTGCCCAGATTTTCTGCTGTTGGCACTGAAAATGCTCACAGTTCTTCTTTTGCTATTTGCTTGACCTAACCCATGACAAGTTTTCATTACCCCCCTGGGTTTTTAATGGTGTACAAGCCAATATGGCTGTCATTTGTCATTTGCTTGTGGTGGCAATGGCAGAACGAGCAATATGGTGACACACTGTGATTTCACAGTTGGCGTGGGTGTTACTGTGGATTTCATGGTAAGTCTCCATGACACAAAACAAGGTCATCTCGGCAAATCTCAACAAATCATGACCTGTGTCATTATCTTATGAAACTCCAAAGCCTGAACTACTTCTTCTGCCTCCCAGGTAATGAGTTGTACAATGTTCAAAGGTCCCTTAAGAGCTATTTGAAAAACAGTGGATTTTAAAACCTAGGAGTGCGAGAGGAACCCAGAGGCTTTGCCAACAGAGTGTCATCATTCAGGCCCCATCTCGAATCTAAACCAGCTGACAGTGACTCTTTAAATTTTTTTCTCCTTTTTTTTCAGAATTATAATTAGGCTTAAAATTTTTCGTTTCAGCTTTTATTCAATTAGTCTTAGAATGTACTTTAAAAGATCTGGGCACAGCTGACAGACAGAGTGCATGTGACACAAATATTCTGTTTGGTATTCATGTCATAGACTATTAGTGCCATTTGTTTAGAATTTGGTTTTATTTTAAACATTGCTTGAATAAAAAAAAAAGAAACAGCAAAAAGCCAAGTGGCAGTTTATCTGATCTGCTAAAAATGTTGCATTTAATCTAATCCTTTTCCAGGGATTTAGAAGTGAAATAAATATATAAATGCCTACCAGAGAACATGTCTACATTTTCTTGCCTCCAACCAAGCTAAGAATGCATGTCCAATGACACGAAATGTTGTCTGGGGTTTGCTTTATAAACATCCAGCAAATGAGGGCTATGACAAGGGCAAGTAGAGGAAGGAAGATGGGCCAAATATAGGTAATTGTTGAAGCTGGGTGATGAGTTCGGGGGGGTTCATCATTCTATTCTCTCTACATTTGTGTGTTTGAAAATTTTTCTTAATAAAGAATTTAAAAATTATATCAATAAGAAATACAACCAAGTTACTAACAATTAAGGGGTATGGAACAGTAGAACAAGCAGCATTGTAAAATAATTTATAGAAATATGAGCATGGACTATTTGCTGATGTTAAGAAATTATATATTGTGGTTACCTGTTAAAAATAATCCTTGTCTTTTAGAGATATGTCCTGAAACATTTATGGATGAACTGATTTGATGTCTGATTCCTGCTTCGTGATAACATAGGAAGAGGGCAGGGAATGGGCGAGACTGGCTGTGGGTAAATGGTTGTTGCTGGCCGGAGAGGGCATGTGGGTTTATATACTGCTCTACTTACCTTTGCGTATGTTCAGAAATAAAGTCAAAAGTAATTTACAAATATACATTCAAAGAAAACAGATTAGTACCCTGAAATTGCACATTTGTTTTTCTCTTCATCTTTAGGGCATGAAAAGCTTAATCTGCGATGTTTTTATGAATGCAGCTATTGAATAAAGCTTCTCTGAAATTACTCTTTCATTTGGGGACTGCTTCAAAATACTAAAAATTAAAAATGCAAGTCCAAACAGCAAAGGTAATTGTAGGATTCAAATAAATGTCACCCAGTGGACTAACAAATCCCCATGGTTCCAAGGTTACAGTGCAAAACTGCCTGGGGAGCCGAGCTTTTGTACTTCTGTGGTATGTTTACCCTGTCAGCAGGGGGTGAGCTGGATAGGGCAGAGGTGGGACCCAGCTGCCAGATCTGGCTTCCCCAGCCTACTCCCTGCCTCTTTTAGAAATTCGTAGACCATTGAACAAGGACTGACCGTCTTTTCTGAACTAGTATCAGAACGTGCAGTCTGACAAGTGCACTAGCCAATATGGAAACCATGGGACTGAACAAAGCGGCAGTATGTGCAGTGATTAAGGACACTGGCTTGAAAGCCAGGCACTCTGGGTTCGAATAGGGAGCTGTGTGACCTTGGGAAAGCTATTTAACCTTCCTGTGCATCAGCTTCCCCATCTTTAAAACAAGAGTGATGATAATAGTACCCATCTCATGGGGTTATTGTGAGAACAGAGGTCAGGCACTTAGAATAGCTGCTGTTACATAGTAAGTGCTTCACCAATGCTAGCCTTGTTATCCTCATTTGTAGATGGGTCTGTTCTAAAACATCCTTGGAATAAAAGCAGCAGAGAAAAGCTCACAGAGCAGCAGAGAAAAGCTCAAATAACAAACAGCCATGCTTCCCATTCTTTCACACCCAAAGACCCCCTAGCCAGAGAAGCAGGAATGCTCACTGCAAGGAACTCTGAGAGTAGAGTATGAATGGGTCCACTTGCAAGAATAAATCTCCTTCAAGTTCAATGTTTTACCTTAAAAAACCCCACACATCTTGCATCCTGCTTGATAATATAATACGTTTTATTGTAGAAATAATATGACCCCCATAATTTTTTGCATAAGATTGAGGGTCAGGAGAGATGCCCTACCTGCATCCTGTGGCTTTGCTGACCCTCTGGATATGCCTCTCAGTTTGATAAGCTGAGACATTTAGAGCCATTTGTCTTAGTGAACTTCCCAGATCCTTCTCCCAGAAGATCTGGTGCACTTTCTACCAGCTTGTCCTTAATACCACCTCCCATCCCATGAGGGGCATTGTGTAGCTTTCCCTCATAGCCTTTTATAGGCAGGGTATTGGGATACATCTCTTCCTCTCCCTGTTTTCATTGACTCCTCTGTGACTGTTAACATAGATGACCACTCAGTCTTTTTTTTAAAACTCACTGAGTTGGTTTCTGGGACATCACTGGCTTCAGGATCTCCTCCTATCTCTCTGACCACTCCTTCTCTACCTCTTTTTGTGGGATCATCTTTTTCTATTCAACTTCTAAGTGTCACTCTCCCTAGGATTTTATCATTATCTCTGGGTTCTTCTCATTCTATATGTCCTCCCAGGGTGACCTCACTAATACCCAAAGCCTCAGTTTCCACCTGTAGAGAATACTCTAGCCTTTTTCTGCTTTAACATCTCTTTTCCCCCTTCTAGTACCAGCATTTCTCTTTCCTGGAAGAACACACTTGCAGTTTTCATGAAGCTGACCCTGTCCCACCCGTGACAACAGATTTGGGTCCATGACCCAGGCATGGCCAGTCTGGGTTACAGGGCTCCAACTCCAACAATACTCCAACTCTGGGTTACAGGGCTTGGCTCAGGAATTGGCATGTAACCCCCAATGGACCAATCACAGTCTTCATGGAGACTCTTCTGATGGAGCTATCAGGAAATAAAAAAAAAATACAATTCTCTGATGGGCTTGTTGAACCAATAGATGTGGATTGGGGACTTTGGAGTTGCCAGAGGCCATCATGCCCAAGAGAGTCCAAGAGATTAAAAGGGAGACAAAATCCCAGAACTATCATTTAAACCCCTGGATCCAGCTACGCCTGAAGCTGAAGAAGCAACCCCTGGGCTTTTTGGTATTCTAAGCCAATGAATTCCCTTTTCTGCATGCACTAGTCTTTGTTGGTTAATTTGTCACTTACAGGCCGGGCACGGTGGCTCACGCCTGTAATCCTAGCACTCTGGGAGGCCGAGGTGGGTGGATCGTTTGAGCTCAGGAGTTCGAGACCAGCCTGAGCAAGAGCGAGACCCCATCTCTACTAAAAATAGAAAGAAATTATATGGACAGCTAAAAAATATATATAGAAAAAATTAGCCGGGCATGGTGGCACATGCCTGTAGTCCCAGCTGCTCGGGAGGCTGAGACAGGAGGATCGCTTGAGCTCAGGAGTTTGAGGTTGCTGTGAGCTAGGCTGACGCCATGGCACTCACTCTAGCCTGGGCAACAGAGTGAGACTCTGTCTCAAAAAAAAAAAAAAAAAAATTGTCACTTACAGCTATCCATATGCTAATGACTCCCAAATCCGCATCTATGGCCAAGGATTCTCTCCTGAGCAACAGACTCATAGATATAGCTTACAAAATTAAACCACCTCCACACAGATATCCCACAAGGATCTCAAATACAACAGTTATTTGCTAAAGAATGATGACTCTAATCACACTGTGAATTTATATTTACTTGCAATGTTTTTAAATTTTCCCCCAGGATGCAAACTCTATGAGGACAGGAGCATTGTTTGTTTATTCACTGTTGTATCTCCAGCATCTGGAGGAACATACATAGTAGATGCTCAAAACATATTTGTTGAATGAATGAACAAATGAAAGAAACAAAGAAATTTTCCTTGACTTCCTTTAAAATCACATCTACCGTATGCAATTAGTCCTATTGATTTAGTACCTATTGATTAGTACCTGTACCATGCTTACCTCAAGCCCAAATTGCTTCTTGCCTGGACCATTGCAAAAGTCTCCTAATACTTATTCCTCCCTCCAGCTACCCTCTACACAACTACCAGGCTCTTTTAAAAATGGAAACCAGATTCTATTGTGCTATGCTTAAAATCCATCAATGATAACTACAGAGTTTTCTGGATCAAATCTTGGCCCCTGCCTCCCTCTCCAGGCTCATCTCCTGACTCTCCCTCCACACAGCCATTGTCTAAGGAAGAGGGAACCACTTAGATTCTCCCAAATTCGCCAGTACATTTCTTGCCTCTGTATTTCTGCACATGCTAGGGTCTCCTCCCATGATTCCCTCTTCACCCTCCTAATTATCCTGCAAAACTCATGTCCTGTCCTCCAGAAATCTATCTCTGGCCTCTGTCTCCCTGTTCTGATTTAGAATTCCTTCCTCTATACTAATAAAGTTCCCTGTACATACTTTTCCTACCAAAGCACTTATGTGACACAGACTATTTTAGTGCTGAATAATATCTGTACTTTACTTTCCTCATGGGCACACAGCTAGACTACATTTCCCAGCCTCTCTTGCAGCTAGGGATGGCCACATGCCTGAGTCAAACGGAATGCAATGCGAGCAGAAGCCATCCATGTGTGCCACTTTCAGGCCTGGGCCATAAAAACCTCTTATATCCAGTTCTCTCTCTCTCTTTCCCATTAGCTTAGTAGAGAGGACCGAGAACCTAGGAAAGGACGGAGCCATAAGGTGAAGGGAGCCACTTGTACAGTTTTGCATCTTGGGCCACTTTGTGGCCAAAACTGGGAGATAAAAGACAAAAAATAAATGCAGGAAATTTAACACAGTACTGACTTCATCACGTTGTGACCTCCCTCTCCAATCAGCCTGCTGTTAGCTACTTGGGCAGTTTGTTGTTCTGTATGGTCTCCAGAGTTTTTAGTTGTAGTGAGTGGGGGAGATGGGATGTAGAGGCCTCACTCCATCTTGGCCAGCACCCCCTTCCATCATCTTATTTTTGTATCTGAATTTCTATCTGAATACCTGGCTCAGAGTGGAACCTTAATAATGATTTTCCAGGTGGACTAATTAATTATTCAGATTCTTAGGATCAACTATAGCATGCTCTTACTAGAACCACATTTCTTGTTCTCAGTTTTACAATTTATATAAGTGTAAAAATGCTTGAAATAGTTCTCAGGAGAACTACAGATGTGATTAAGGATAGAAAGTAGATTCTCCAAGGAGAGGTTACACTATGTGGTATTACCTAACTTTCCTTGTGGGAAAAGAATGAGCAGTGACAATTTTACACACAGATCTTAAATAAAGGATAGAAATTTGTGGATATTTCCCATGTAAACTGAATGTGGCTTGTTTCTTGACCTTATATACGTATATTAAGCAGAAGTAAGAAATCTATATTCATATGTGAATGTTGAAAGTTTAATTGGTAAATTCTTGACTCTCTAAACAATGAAATTTACAACCCCTTACTGTTGTTTATTATAAAAAATATATGCTTCAGTTAACACACATTTGTTGAGACTTCCTACATGCAATATTCAGTGAGAGTTAAAAGAAGTATAACAAAGAATACTAAAGCCCCACTGAGGAGAGTTGATGTTTTACAAAGCACTTTCACTCTTCTTACCTGATATTTTCCTCACAATATCCCAGTGAGGTAGATTTCAGTCCCATTTGGCAGAGTCTACAGAGGCTCGGAAAGTTTGAGGAATCTGTCTCTGATCACACAATAACGGCAGAATTGAGTCTCCTACCCAGGTCTTCTGGTTCCATTTTCTGTTCCCTTATCACTATACCTCAGTCTACCTGGGGAACAAAACATCCCATCCACAGACAATTCTTTAATGGTTCAAAGCAGGTTCAAGTTCAAATGTCAACTGAATGGTCAAATGTAGCAGGAAACCCATTTCCCTACCCCTCTTCGCTTGGCAGCATTCTAGAAAGGGTACTGTTGACCTGGTTGGGTCACTCTGAGCATAAAACATGTGGTTGCAAATGTTCTTACCACCCTGATGAGGTTATTTAATCCAAGACATAATAAATAAGGAGCACAAAAAAAGATTGAGCAAATATCTGGGCCCAAACTGTGAGAACTAGATACTGTTAAGTGAAATTCTATACATAACAAATTACAAACAATACACAAAGTGGTTCCAATATTCACTTTTAATCATTATTCACTGAGGAACTGTGAAAAACTTTAGCTAATCATTTTTTTCCATTGCAAGTAACTCAATGTATTTTTAAGACTTAGATGTCAAATTAAAGACATGCAAAAGAAAAATGAACCTAGAATGAGAGTCAGGAAAATGTTTGGGGAGACTGCCTGGAAAGGAACACTACAGAATATTTTGGGGTGATAGAAATGTTCTACAGCTTGTTTTGAGTGGTGATTACTCAGATGTCTACAACAGGTAGGAAGGGAGCCCTTAAGATCTGCGTATCTTATTTTATGTTAATTATACATCAATTTCTTTTAATTTTATTTTTTTATTTCAGAGTATTATGGGGGTACAAACGCTTTAGTTACATAAATTGTCCACATCATTTTTTAAAATGTACAAAAGAGTATACAGGTTTTCAAAAATTCTTTTAGAGACATGTTAGCAAAAAAGTTTGATAACTATTGTTCTAGGCACGCATGGAACAAATTTCTTGTTTTTCAAAATCTTTACTTTTCCTTTTGGTTTCTCGAAATCATGCAGCTTGACTGTAAGGTAAAGTGATCCACAACATATCAAATTATTTATTTTCATTGCTACCTTTCGTGTTTTTCTCATAGCCGCCTTGGATTTTCTGCCTAAGAACATTCTTTAAAAGAATAGAAGGGTGGAGAATAAAATTAACTAGGAAAAAGATTATTCTTCAGATAACTTGGTGAATGAATGTATTTTTCTGTTTGTCTTTGTACTATAATTGCTCCTTCCTAGAATCTCCGTTTTGGAGGAAAAATAGAGTGATTAAAGGAACTTTTCTTGTAAATGGAGTTCCCAAATTGATCTAGTTCTAAAGAATTGCTCTCAAATTTATATGCATTTAGAAGGGAAAAATACCCTGGCACACAGACATTTGCATGAACAAATGAACAGACGCAGTGGCTCACCCTGAGTAGAGATGCACGATACTGACAATTTTATCCCTGACCTGGCCCTGGTTATGATTTCTCTGCAACTCGCCGATTCAGCTATGCCATAAAAACGTTAATAACCAGCTGAATCTTCTTCTTGCAAAGAAGGCATAAAGCCCGAGGCTTCTTTAATCTTCTGGCACAGTGAGAACAAATGACAAGTTGGCCTATCCTTCCATGAATAATATCCTCATCTCATGGTTTTTTCCTCACATATGCTGCGTGGCTTCAAGAGATTTTGTCAGTCCTCCACGCTTTCTGTATCTAGTCTCTTGCTCTGAAAGGCTATCTGATTGTTCGCCTGGGCTTCAGATGGTCTCTAGGCTTTCAGAACTGTGAGCCAAATGCAAGAATTCTGCCGAGGTGCAGGGATCAAGAAGTTTGAGTTTTCCTTCCTTTACATGTAGATCTTTGGCTGTGACAACTGGAACCTAAATGATTCTTCAGTGAACTGGGACATCAGTTACTTCATTTTCCTTTTTCTTTCAGGTACAGAAGTGATAACAGGCATGAAGAGAAAATGAGTTGACTTAGAACAGTCTGAATACCAATCTTACCTCAAGACCCTGCAACAGAAACCCCTCTTGTTTGGAAGGTTAAATTCCTTGTACTCAGGAACACTACCGCTCATCCTCAAAAGAAACTTCCGCATTAAGGTCATCACTTAAGGATAGGCAGTCCTCAAAGTCATTTTTTCCCACTTCACTCACCTTTTTGTCACTCACATTCCCTACTTTTTCACTTGTTTTATCAGTGTTAGTAGCTTCTCCTTTTATTCCAGCACCTAACTGCTCTGATACTGACTCATTCAAAACCCCCAAGTCTCCTGGAGTGCCCGAAACAGTGGCAGGACCTATCTTCTTCTCTGGGATTTCCGCATTTCTGAGGTGCGATGGGCAGCATGGGAATGCCGCCTTCTGCAGTTCTTTTCCTGGAGTTGAAACTTTCCTCTGCACATGGCTTCAATTGGTCTTGGCTTGGAATATCCATGCCGTGATCCTGGAGTGGTGGTGACAAGATTCTTTCTCAGCTAATCAAAGAGAGGGCTTGGATCTTGCAGGAAGAAGCTCTGACATCTAAGTAGTTCTCCAAAAAGATCTCTACCACACCACAGTACGACACAGGCTACTCCTGCTGATCATAAGCCGCGTCTCCGCCAGCCATTGGCCTAGATACTGCATGCCACTCCAGCAGGGAGCATTTCCCCTTTGCACCTGCTGCCTGCAAACCCTTCAAAATCGGCAGTTTTGATTGTACCTCTCGCACGCATAACATCGATCTGATTGATTTGCTCTGGGGAGAACCTGCAAGCACTATCAGATGAATACTGAATGCTTAGCAGAAGAGGCAAATGATGTCATGTTGGCACCAAAGAAATTGCAGTCTGTTCATGAAAACTTACAGCTGCTCCATGGGCTGCTCCTCAGCTGAATCTGGAGGGTGGCGTTCACGGGGCCTAAGCCCTCAGCAGCATTTTGAAACTCTGAGTAGCTAAGCATTTTTAAAGAAATACCTTCTGCCTTGAAACAGTCTCAGCGTTCTTCTGTGCTGGGTTGAATAGTGTCTCTCCCTACCCCTCCAGAAATATTCATGTCCACCTGAAACCTTGAAATGTGACCTTATTTGGAAATTGGGTCTTTGGGGATGTCATTAGATAAGATGAGGCCATACTGGGTTAGGGTGGGCCCTAATCCAATGACTGATATCCTTATGAGGAGAGGAGAGGATGCAGAGCCACGTAGAGAAGAAGGTCATGTGACCCACAGAGGCAGAGATTGGGGTGATGCGTCTACAAACCCAGGAATTCCAAGGATTGCTGGCAACCAGCAGAAGCCAGGAAGAGGCAAAGAAGGATCCTTCCCTAGAGCCTCTCAGAGGGAGCATGGCTCTGCCAACACCTTGATTTCAGACTTCTAGCCTCCAGACCTCTGAGAGAATCAATTTCTACTTTAAGCCACCCCATCTGTGACACTCTGTTATGGCAGCCATGAGAAACTAATGCATCTTCTTTCACTGTCCATACTCTGCACGATTTGCAAATTCTTCTCAAAGTGAGAAAGGTTCAGTGTGGTGATTCCAAAGCCAGATTACTTGGGCTTGTTTCAGTCTTAACACTGCTACTTATTAGCTATGTGACCTTGACCAGCTTACCCCACTGCTCTGTGCCTCAGTTTCCCTAACCCGTAAAGTGGAGACTAAATGAATTAATGATGTTAAGGGCTTAGAACATAGGAGGTACTACTATGTGTTTGTTATATAAAAGAAAAGTCTATGGGGTTGAAATGGCCATATTAAAATGGGAATGGTTCCATGGAGGAGGAATTAGGACATGCGCTGGACTTTCAGGGATTGGGTGAGGCTGGTCACAAGCCACCCAGGTGGGAGAAATAGTGTGAGCAAAGGCTTGCTGGGGGCATCAGGGAAGAGGGCAGTAAGACTCTATTAGAGATGGGATTCTCAACCTTTTCTTCTTCATGGAGTCAATGAGGCTGCTTGCAGCTGGACCCTGGGAGTCGCTGTCCAAGTTCCTAGGAGCTGAGAGGAGGCAATACCTTGGCACATTTGTAACTCATTCCTAGAACCTGTGGTGGAGCTCAGGCTTTGAGCAGAGCTTCTCAAACTCAAATGTGCATTCAAATGTAGATTCTGGGGTGACGTATGAGAATCTGCATTTCCAACAAGCAGCGGAGGCTGAGGCTTCTGCTCTAAGAACTACATTTTGGCTCAAAATCTTTGCCACTTGAAGTGTGGCCCATGAACCAGCAGCAGCAGCATCCCCTGGGAGCTTGTTAGAAGTGCCGACTCTCAGGCCCACCCCACCCCAAACCTACCGAATCAGAATCTGCACTGTCAGCAGGTCCTCAGCTGATGGAGATGCACATTAACATTTTGGGAGTGCTGGATTACGGGACTCTGAGTAGCCCAGCTTGCTAACGGGGAGAGTGTAGCTGCCTAGGTTCTCAAATGCAGTTACACATTAGATCCTCATAGGAGATTTACAAAAATCCTGATGCCCAGGCCAAAGCAGCTCCATTCAATCAAAATCTCTCTGACTGGGGCCCTGGGAAATCAATACCATTTTTTTAAAATTCTCTAGATGATTTTAATGTGCAATCATGGCTGAGAACCACCAGGCTAGGGAAAAACCCCTAAGCAGGGCTAGAAGGACAGACTGAGGCCATGCAGATGGGGCTTAGGTACTTGATGGGGTTTAGATTCTTTTTTCCTGCGTAGCATAGTAGTTAAAGGCATGGGCTCTGCAGCAATGAAGGCCTGCCTCGGTTCAAACCCTGCTTCGTGCCACTCGCCACCTGCATGATATCGGACAAGGTACTTACCTCTCTTTGCCTCTGTTTCTTTCAAATGGGGATGCTACTAATGGTAACGAATTATGGCATAGGATGCTTATGAGGAATAAATGTGGTAAAATATAAAAGTGCTCAGTACAGTGCTTGGCACATAGTAAGGGCTCTGTGAGTGTTTGTTCATTTGAATACACATCTTATTCTTTCTGATGGGACATCATAGATGGTTTCTTACTTTGCTGTCACCTTGCCCCATCCTCAGTGCTAGGGTCTTGGGCAACGATCACACCTCTGATTAGGTGCTCAATAAATGTCTGAGGAATGCATGACTGAATGGGACAATGCCCCCTTGTGTATTCAGTGGGAAGAAATAACAAAACAAACAGTCGGTCCTCATTACTAGTAGCGGTAGTATGACCAACTGTTCTGATTGCCTGGGAAAGAGGAGATTTCCTGGACACAGGACCTTTGGTGCTAAAACTGGTGAAGTATCAGGCAAACCGAATGAGTTGGTCACTCTAAGTATGGGCACTGCCCAAATGTCCATTTCATCAAAATACTGTTTTCAAATAAGCATAATGAGAGGCTCCTGAGGCCAATCCATGTATGTGCACATAGCCAGGGCAATGGCAACGGCAATTCGCCTCCTAGCCATGAGGGTATGTGTGTGTGCATGCACGTGTGCTGCACATACACCAATAACAATAGCTGGAATGCAGTGACAGTGTGACATGTCATGAGCTCTTGCTTAAGAGGAAGCATCAGACGGCCTAGTTCAAATCCTGGTTATGCCACTTAATAGCTTTGTGACGTTGGGCATGTTTCTTAACCTCTCTGTGCTTCAGTTTCTCCATGATAAATGGGGACAACAATAGTACTCATCTTTCAGAGATTTTAGGAGAATTGATGTGTGCATACATGTGAAGCATTGAGCAAAGCGCTAGACACTTAATAAGGTTTGACTGAAGTTCGAGATGATTATTATTGCTGTCATCGTCAACACTGCCAGGCCACCTACATCCCTCCTCTGCTTCTCTCCCTTTCCCACCTCACAGCCTCTTCCCTTTGTCATGAGCCCTCTGCACTCTGCCTTCTGTTTCTTCTCCCTGCTCTCTCCCTCCCTCACCAGAGGGGCAACCAACAATTTTACCCTTCTTTTCAGGGTTGTTCAGGCTGAGCCCTTCATAAGGGCACCCAGTGGAAGGAACATAGGGGGGCTGAAATTCAAGCCCTTCCTCTTAAGGTGGAGCAGATGCCCCAAAAGGATGCCTTTTCCCAATTCACATGGAGACCAGGCAAACTGTGATGGAAACTTGTCAATGGTCTAGGGAGGAATAAGAGTTAGGGACTATATTTCACATCTCCAGTCTTTCGGGTCTCCTAGCTGCCCACGTCATATTAACCCCAAGCATTCTTTACTTCCATGAAGACATCTATACAGATCAAAGATGGAGGCATCAGTCCAAGAATATTAGTGGATAAGATTTGGTTTTGTTTATTAATGCCAT